>NC_058082.1:275671870-275979883 GCF_014858855.1 Bufo gargarizans | reverse complement strand
AACTCACAACGTGCCTTTTTGTTTTTAGCTGAAAGTAATGGCTTTCTTCTGGCCACTCTGCCATAAAGCCCAACTCTATGGAGCGTACGGCTTATTGTCGTCCTATGTACAGATACTCCAGTCTCTGCTGTGGAACTCTGCATCTCCTCCAGGGTTACCTTAGGTCTCTGTGCTGCCTCTCTGATTAATGCCCTCCTTGCCCGGTCTGTGAGTTTTGGTGGGCGGCTGTCTCTTGGCAGGTTTCCTGTTGTGCCATGTTCTTTCTATTTGGTTATGATAGATTTGATGGTGCTCCTGGGGATCATCAAAGATTTTTTTTTTTATTTATTTTTTTATAACCTTACCCTGACTTGTACTTCTCAACAACATTGTTCCTTACTTGTTTGGAGAGTTCCTTGGTCTTTATGGCAGTGTTTGGTTAGTGATGCCTCTTGCTTAGGTGTTGCAGCCTCTGGGGCCTTTCAAAAAAGGTGTGTATATGTAATAACAGATCATGTGACACTTAGATTAGTGAAATTATGTCTACTTGTGTGTAATTATGTGACTTCTTAAGGTAATTGGTTGCGCCAGAGCTTTTTATGGGCTTTGTAACAAAGGAGGTGAATCTTCTGTTTTCTATTTCTAAACAATAGTTTTATTTATATATTTTTCTCATTTCACTTCACCAACTTACACTATTGTGTTCTGATCCATCACATAAAGTTCAGATTAACAAAACATTGAACTTAAGGCTGTGATGTAAAAATAAAAAAAAATAAAAAATCAAGGGGGTGAAAGGTTATGTCCATGAAAAGTTATCGCTTTTCATTGTAATGATGAAAAAGTACTGTGTCCTTAAAGGGCTTCTGTCACCCCACTAAAGTCATTTTTTATTTTTTTTTTGGCTAGTTACATTCCTTATAGCGCGATATATGAGAATATAATGTTGTCACTTACTTTCATTCGGCCGTTTCTTGAGAAAACGAAGTTTTATAATATGCAAATCCGGTCTCTACTTGCTGGTAGCCGCCGCAGAAAACCGCCCCCTCGTCGTGTTGATTGACAGGGCCAGCCGTGATCTCCTCCTCCGGCCGGCCCTGTCAGTATTTCAAAAATCGCGCGCCTCTGTTCATTCGACGCAGGCTCTCTGAGGTGAGGAGGCTTGTCTCCTCAGAACTCCCTCAGTGCGCCTGCGCCGATGACATCACCGAAAGAGAAGACGTCATCGGCGCAGGCGCACTGAGGGAGTTCTGAGGAGACGAGCCTCCTCATCTCAGAGCACCTGCGCCGAATGAACAGAGGCGCGCGATTTTTGAAATGCTGACAGGGCCGGCCGGAGGAGGAGATCACGGCTGGCCCTGTCAATCAACACGACGAGGGGGCGGTTTTCTGCGGCGGCTACCAGCAAGTAGACGCCCTACTTGCTGGTAGAGACCGGATTTGCATATTATAAAACTTCGTTTTCTTAAGAAACGGCCGAATGAAAGTAAGTGACAACATTATATTCTCATATATCGCGCTATAAGAAATGTAACTAGCCAAAAAAAAAAAAGACTTTTGTGGGGTGACAGAAGCCCTTTAAGACCTAAACTAGGCCGCCTCCTTAGGCCTCTTGCACACGACCATGGTTTGGTTCCGCATCCGAGCCGCATTTTTTGCGGCTTGGGTGCGGACCCATTCACTGTGCTGTCCGCATCCATTGCTCCGTTCCGTGGTCCAGCAAAAATTATAGATCATGTCCTATTCTTGTCCATTTTGCGGACAAGAATAGGCATTTCTATAATGGGCTGTCTGTTCCGTTCTGCAAATTGCGGAAGGCAGACGGGTGGCATCCATGTTTTGCGCATCCGCAATTTGCAGACCGCAAAACACGGCACATTAGTGTGTAGGAGACCTTAAAGGGCTATTCCCATCTGCAGACTTATGGGAATACTCAGCTCCTGTCTCGGGAGCGGGGCGCTGCTGTGAATGCGTGTTATCCTCTGCATTCACTGCTAGGGCATTTCCAAAAATAGCTAAGCGAGTACTCGGTTATTTTTGGAAGCCCCATAGCGGTGAATAAAGAGATGGCTATGAATACGTGGCTTCATTCACTTTGGGCGCAAGTCCCACCTTTGGAGCCACTCCTATTGGACATTGATGGCATATCCTATCAATATACTATACATTTCCAGGTGGGAATACCACTTGACGGGTAAAAGTGAACTCCTACTTTGGAATATAGGAACCCGATGCACAGTGGAGAGATGCTGTCGAGATTCTTGATGGGCATCTCAGCAGCCCCTTGAGAAGTACGGTTTACAGCAGCCTGTATTCTGCTGGAGGCTCCACTTTAAAATCTCTTTGAAAATGGGCCTGTTCTGATCATACATGGCAGTTGCTAATTCTACGTTTCTCTAAAGTGGTAATGAAAGAGGCTCCGAGCTTGAACTTCAGTGTAATATCCATCTGTACAGCTTGGCACACGGTGAGGGGTGGAATTTTGCTAACAGAGTTTTTCCATTCTCTGACAAAGGGAAGTTGCTTTTCCCTTTGTGCATTTAGCAAATCATCACATAGCCTAAGATTTTACTTCATAAGTAAGGCATTTTTTCCCTACATCGGTCGGAGGCTCGGTGACTTCTGTCTATGACACACTATACATGGAGTTTTTCTTCCTCTCCATAAAGTTATGTCATTTGCAATGATGACCAATGGGAATTGCAGAAAAGCACATATAGGATTGCAGGGCAGTGTAAATTGAGGTAATGTTAATTGAATATTTTGCCGTCATTAGGACTTTCCAAGATTTTTTTTTTACTGATACCTCTGGATAGGTCATCAGTATCTGATCAGTGGGGATCCGACCCCTAGTACCGTCGCGATCAGCTGTTTTGAGAAGGCAACGGCGCTCCTGTGAGTGCCGCTGACCTTTCGCAGCCTACCAAGCACAGCTGAGATGTTCCTGGGCCATGTGATCGATGAACGCGTTCTCTCTGCTTTTCTTAGACCAGTGATAAGGCTGTGGGGCTCACAGGAGCGCCGCTGCCTGTTCCTAGGAAAAGCAGAGAGAAGGCTGTGGGGCTCACAGGAGTGCCGCTGCCTGTTCCTAGGAAAAGCAGAGAGAAGGCTGTGGGGCTCACAGGAGCGCCGCTGCCTGTTCCTAGGAAAAGCAGAGAGAAGGCTGTGGGGCTCACAGGAGCGACGCTGCCTTCTCAAACAACTGATTGGGAGGGGGTTCCGGGTGTCTGACCCCCACCAATCAGATTCTGATGGCCTATCCTGAAGATAGGTCATCGGTATAAAAAATCTCTGAAAACCCCTTTAATATATGTCCTTGGAGATTTTACTGGCAGTATTTGGAAGAAGCAGCATATACATTGCAGGGCACAGTCACCACTGACAGTTACAATCCACAGAATCTCGCATGAGCCTGTTACAGCTTTTTTGATGTCTTCCACTGTATGTTTATCTTTGGCTAGATGAAGATCCCAAGTAAAGATACCTTTAGTATGGTCTGTTTTGTAATGGAGGGGGTTAAGTGTCACAGAAATAGTAAAAAAATTAATATGTCATATCGACATATCAAAGGTTTTAATCATTGGTGGTCTGAGTGCTGAGAACCCCACTAATCGCTAGAACGAGGACAGAGAAGTGCTCATATAGGGTGTTGTCTGCTGCACGAGATGGGCTCTGTGGAAAGCCCCTGCAACGAGGTCTATGGGCCCCTGCAATCGTTCCAGCGTTTGGTGGGGGTCTCACCTTTGATATGTTGCCATGGCTTATCAACAGTTATTTTAAAACTTCAGTGACAGCCAATGTAGTACAGTACCTGCTATATATACAGTACAGACCAAAAGTTTGGACACACCTTCTCATTCAAAGAGTTTTCTTTATTTTCATGACTATGAAAATTGTAGATTCACACTGAAGGCATTAAAACTATGAATTAACACATGTGGAATTATACTAGGGCTGCAACGATTAATCGATGTAATCGATTATATTCGATAACTGGATTCGTTGTCGACGAATCCAGTTATCGAATAATCGCCGATTCGTTGCTATGCGGGCGGGCGCTGCATCTTTATTTTACCTTTTTACAATGACGCTCCCGCTCCTGTAACAGCCAGGCAGAGCGGACGGCGGCGTAACGTCACTCAATCACGTGACGCGCCTGCTCCGCCTCCTTCATTCATGAAGTGGGCGGAGCAGGCGCGTCACGTGATTGAGTGACGTTACGCCGCCGTCCGCTCTGCCTGGCTGTTACAGGAGCGGGAGCGTCATTGTAAAAAGGTAAAATAAAGATGCAAGCGCCGGGGCTGTTAGGGGGAAGGGGGGTCTGTGTATAGCACTGCTATGGGGAGGGGGGAGGATCTGTCTATAGCACTGCTATGGGGAGGAGGGGGGGTCTGTGTATGGCACTGCTATGGGGAGGGGGGTCTGTGCACTGTTATGAGGAAAGGGATCTGTATCTGTGCACTGTTATGCCCATAACAGTGCACATATCCCCCTCTCCATAACTACGCCGTCCACAGATCCCCCATAATAGTGTCGTCCACAGATCCCCCATAATAGTGTCGTCCACAGATCCCCCATAAACGCCGTCCACAGATCCCCCATAAACGCCGTCCACAGATCCCCCATAAACGCCGTCCACAGATCCCCCATAAACGCCGTCCACAGATCCCCCATAAACGCCGTCCACAGATCCCCCATAAGTGTCGTCCACAGATCCCCCATAAGTGTCGTCCACAGATCCCCCCATAAGTGTCGTCCACAGATCCCCCCATAAGTGTCGTCCACAGATCCCCCCATAAGTGTCGTCCACAGATCCCCCCATAAGTGTCGTCCACAGATCCCCCCATAAGTGTCGTCCACAGATACCCCCAAAAGTGTCGTCCACAGATCCCCCCATAAGTGTCGTCCACAGATCCCCCATAAGTGTCGTCCACAGATCCCCCATAAGTGTCGTCCACAATTTGTTTTAATATGGCCTTTGAACATAATTTTTCAAGTAAGATCATATAAACCTCTGTTTTGTAATTTTGTCGTTTTTCCCGATTAATCGATTAATCGTAGAAATTAATCGGCAACTAATCGATTATTCAAATAATCGTTAGCTGCAGCCCTAAATTATACACAACAAAAAAGTGTGAAACAACTGAAAATATGTCATATTCTAGGTTCTTCAAAGTAGCCACCTTTTGCTTTGATTACTGCTTTGCACACTCTTGGCATTCTCTTAATGAGCTTCAAGAGGTAGTCACCTGAAATGGTATTCCAACAGTCTTGAAGGAGTTTCCAGAGATTCTTAGCACTTGTTGGCCCTTTTGCCTTCACTCTGCGGTCCAGCTCACCCCAAACCATCTCGATTACTGCTTTGCACACTCTTGGCATTCTCTTGATGAGCTTCAAGAGGTAGTCACCTGAAATGGTTTTCACTTCACAGGTGTGCCCTGTCAGGTTTAATAAGTGGGATTTCTTGCCTTATGGGGTTGGGACCATCAGTTGCCTTGTGGAGAAGTCAGGTGGATACACAGCTGATAGGCCTACTGAATAGACTGTTAGAATTTGTGTTATGGCAAGAAAAAAGCCGCTAAGTAAAGAAAAACGAGTGGCCATCATTACTTTAAGAAATGAAGGTCAGTCAGTCCGAAAAATTGGGAAAACTTTGAAAGTGCCCCCAAGTGCAGTCACAAAAACCATCAAGCGCTACAAAGAAACTGGCTCACATGCGGACCACCCCAGGAAAGGAAGACCAAGAGTCACCTCTGCTGCGGAGGATAAGTTCATCCGAGTCACCAGATTCAGAAATCGCAGGTTAACAGCAGCTCAGATTAGAGACCAGATCAATGCCACACAGAGTTCTAGCAGCAGACACATCTCTAGAACAACTGTTAAGAGGAGACTGTGGGAATCAGGCCTTCATGGTAGAATATCTGCTAGGAAACCACTGCTAAGGACAGGCAACAAGCAGAAGAGACTTGTTTGGGCTAAAGAACACAAGGAATGGACATTAGACCAGTGGAAATCTGTGCTTTGGTCTGATGAGTCCAAATTTGAGATCTTTTGGTTCCAGCCACCGTGTCTTTGTGCGACGCAGAAAAGGTGAACGGATGGACTCTACATACCTGGTTCCCACCGTGAAGCATGGAGGAGGAGGTGTGATGTTGTGGGGGTGCTTTGCTGGTGACACTGTTGGGGATTTATAAAAAATTGAAGGCATACTGAACCAGCCAGCATGGTTACCACAGCATCTTACAGCGGCATGCTATTCCATCCGGTTTGCGTTTAGTTGGACCATCATTTATTTTTCAACAGGACAATGACCCCAAACACACCTCCAGGCTGTGTAAGGGCTATTTGACCATGAAGGAGAGTGATGGGGTGCTGCGCCAGATGACCTTGTCTCCACAGTCACCGGACCTGAACCCAATCGAGATGGTTTGGGGTGAGCTGGACCGCACAGTGAAGGCAAAAGGGCCAACAAGTGCTAAGCATCTCTGGGAACTCCTTCAAGACTGTTGGAAGACCATTTCAGGTGACTACCTCTTGAAGCTCATGAAGAGAATGCCAAGAGTGTACAAAGCAGTAATCAAAGCAAAAGGTGGCTACTTTGAAGAACCTAGAATATGACATATTTTCAGTTGTTTCACACTTTTTTGTTATGTATATAATTCCACATGTGTTAATTCATAGTTTTAATGCCTTCAGTGTGAATCTACAATTTTCATAGTCATGAAAAAAAATGAAAACTCTTTGAATGAGAAGGTGTGTCCAAACTTTTGGTCTGTACTGTATATATATATATATATATATATATATATATATATATATATATATATATATTATAAGTTTAAAAAAAATCTCATCTACATGATAAGGACATTTTCATAGTAGGGAAACTTGCGTGTGGTGTGGCTTTGAAATCTGCCACGTGTCAATTCTTTGTGAAAATTAGCATTGCGGATTTCTTTGCAAATCAGTGAGTGGAAGCTGGGGCAAATCTGCATGTAATATATGCAGATCAAATACTTTGTGTGCACGCTATATCATTTTTATTTATTTTTTTGAGGGGGGGGGGGGAGGGTTTGACACCCTGCACCCTCACCAGTCAGCTGTTGTGCAGTAGCTCCCTGCTTGATACTCGGGTCCATCCACTGTGTAGTGGACGGAGCTAGACGTGTCTGTGCTGTTTCCATTGATGCCCATGGCAGTGACCCGGCACTGACCAGCTCCATCCACTACACAATGGCTGGAGCTGTGTAGTTTCAGTGCCAGAGCTACTTTGAAAGGGCTGATCAGCGAGCATGAGGGAGTCAACCCCTGCCAATCTAATATTGATGAAACAAATAGAAGAAACGTAGTGGCATGCACTATGTTTATGAAGGTAATACTTCATTTTACTGGAATGTTTCGTTCCTGTTTTTACTTTTTACATAGCAACAGATCTCGTTCGTATGAAAGCATTGATAAGTCTGCCCATTGTTTTATGAATTGCAGAATATGTTACCAATACATAGAACAGGTAAGAAAGTATAAGGCTTTATATGGTACATTTGTAAACAAGTGGTTAAAATGCTAGAAACACGGGATCATTTACTAACATTGCTACGCCAGTTTTTGGTGTAAAAAAAGTTGCGGGAGGTGCACCTAATTTATGATAAGTTATGTGCCTCGTCATAAATTAGGCGCTTTTTCTGGCATCAAAAACCGGCATAAAAAGCTGGTCTTTGATAAATGACTCCCTTTACCTTTCAAAGTGCATCTGGTATACTGCTGATGTAAATGACTAAATCTTGTCTTGATTCAGGTTTGTACTAACCCAGCTGAATATAACCTTCAGTGGGTTTTTTGGAGATTCTCATATTGATGACCTGTCCTCAGGGTAGGTCCTCAGTATTAGATCAGCAGGGGTCTGACACCCAGGATTCCTGACGAACAGTTGTTTGAGGAGGCTTCGGCACTTCAGTGAGCACTGCGGACTTGGCATCTTACCAAGCACGGTGTCATCCATTGGACAGTGGCTGTGCTTGGTATGGCAGCTCAGTGCCAATTGCTTGAATGGGACTGAGCTGCACTGAGGCCACGTGACTTATGAAAGTGACATCACTGGCCTAGGAAGAAGCTCGCCAGCGTGCTGTGGCCTCTTCAAACTGCTGATCGTGGGGGTGCCAGGTATGGGAAGACCACTGATCACATTTTGATGACCTATCCTGAGGACAGGTCATCAGTATCAGAAACTTGGAAAAACCCCTTTAAGTATACATCCTGCAGTTTTTTGTCCGTATAGTGTGAGGGTACATTCACACGACCATACAAAATACAGAAACAGGCCGTGTGTGTTCATCGTGGATAGAAATGCCTATTCTTGTCCGCAATTGCGGACAAGAATAGGACATGCTCTACTTTTTTTGTGGTGCTGCGGAACGGAAGTACGGGTGCGGGCAGCACATGGATGGGTCATCAGTGAAAAGGCAATCTGTCAGCAGGATATTCGCAGTTAAACCAGACAGAATGCTTTACAGGGCTAGCTCAGCTGAATGTAATGATATCTTTCACTTAGTGATCCATTGTTTCATTCTGGAGAAAACTATTCACTTGCAAATGAGCAGTTAAGTGCACTATGGGCGGGCCCAAGCAACTCTGCATCCTCGATCCTCCTGCTTCCTCTTTTAGCCCCCCTCCATTCTTCTTGTGTGAATGGGCCAGGTAAGATGACTATGCAGATCCTGGCCCTGTCAATCAGGAAGGAGAGGGAGCGGCTGGTAGATGAAGCATGGGGGGGGCCAAGGGTGCACAGAGTGACTCGGGCCTGCGCCCCCTGCATTTAACTGCTCATTTGCATATGGATTACACCTCATTTACACATCAGTGTTCGGTCAGTGATTTTGAGCCAAAACCAGGATCGTAGCCTCCACAGAGATGAGGTAGAAGGGAAAGATCTGCATCTGTTCTGTGTTTAGAGCCGCACCTGGTTTTGGCTCCAAATCGCTGATGGAAATCACTGACCGAACACTGACTGTGTGAATAAGGCCTTGGAGTGCTTGTAGATGCCCCATATAGAACAAGGGATGATTATAGCTTCCCTAGGGCTCCGGTACCCTGCCTTGTTTGCACTGGAGAGGCCTGCTAGACAAGAAAGAAATTCCAAATATGTGACAGAATATGTGAACAAAGACTTTTACTGCAGAGACGTTAGTACAGGAGTTAATCCTGATGCATGGTTTATTTTTCTTCATATAGAAGTATGGCAAGTGGAGAGGGGAAAAATCTGCACCTTGCTCTCTGTTTAAAGAGGACCTGTCACCATTCCAGAAAAAAGTGGGATATTTATATATTCTACTTGGCCGTTCTTCCCCGAGCATGACATACTTTCACTTATGAATATCCACCCTACTTCCCCCCATTCTGTGATAATGTCCCCTGAGATTTTATGGCACCACATATATCATTCTGAAGTGACAAGCTAGGGGACAATTTCCGTCACACCGCCTCCTTGTGAGAACTGGGACTATTAACAAGACCTCTGGAGTGAGAAGCTGCAGCAGAGGAGGACCCAACCACTGCAGAGAGGGCTCTTCTCTGAGGTCTCTGACCGCCGGCTCCCCTCTCCCACACGATTATGCGCAGCTGCAGTCCCCGCACGGGCGTTTTAAAACGTCTATGCAGAGGTATGTGCTAACTGCCTGGACAAATATATAATCAACGGGCAGTCGGCAAGAGGTTAAAGGGATTAATTTTCAGACAACTTTTCTGCCAGACCTCACGTGGACAGACCTGCAGAGGGAAGCATACTTATCTGCTCCCACCACTGGGTTATGGCTTCGCAGCTGCCTCGCTCTGGTCTATGTCTACAACATCCTGTTTAATGCTGTTCACTTGACCGCTGCAGCCAATGACTGGGTACAGCAGTGCCCATGTTTCACGTCACTGGGTCATGTAATATGGAGTATGTAACCGCTGCAGACAGTGCTTGGTTGCAGCAACCATGTAGAACAAACAGGAGCAAGTATGCTTCCCTCTGCAGGTCCAGCCATGTGAGGGGGTCAGGCAGAAAGGTGCCCTTTAGGGGGATGAACAACCCCTTGAGGACACCTGCACACTTTGCGGAGCATGTGCGATTTGTCTGCGCGGATTTCCATGTAGAATTACAGTACCAGCAAAGTGTATGAGGTTACACAAATCTAACGTAAATTTTTTATTTATTTTTTCCATTAGGAAATTTACCTGCGGCGCGGATTTCAAAATAAATAGCATTTCCAATGGAAGGGTGAGATCTGCGCCAAAACCACCTCAAATCCGCAATAAAACCTACAATTAGACATTAGGATTTTGGTGCAAATATGGTGCAGAAACACAAATAAATCCGCACAGAAATTGCGGATCTTATGTACAATCACCTGCCACCATGTACAGGTGGTCTTAAACATAAATGTTTTTTTTTAGCAATGTCCATCTAGTTTTTTGACTCCACCAACCCCCTCCCTCCTTGACTGGAGTGCCAGCCCAGTCGCCAGATTTATAACCAATTGAGCATTCATGGGATGGCTGGAACGCGAGGGTCAGCAACCTGCGAGGACTAACTTTCTTGGTGCGTTTTTTGTTGTTGTCAATGACTATATATCTTGGTTTGTAATTAAACAGTTGGGTTAGCTACTGGAGAGGTGGCATTTTTCTCTAAAATGCCACTCGGCAGAAAATCAATTCAAAATTAAGTAATTTGGCACAAAAAAATTTATTATTATTCTCCATAATATTATTCCAGGCTAAGCCTTAGCTGTTGACTTCACTGGACATGTACTGATAAAAAATGCAAAGCATCTTAAAAAGGGAAGTGACTACTAGAAGTCAAAAGGGCGTACTTGTTATGTAATGTTTACTTCCATCTTCTATCAGGGCTGTGGAATTTTGCACTTGACTTTCTGATGACACTACTGTTGGCGGCCCCATAGTCTGGCCGGTCTTGCTTTGTTTTGTAATATAAGTTAGAGTTGGTTGTGGTTCTGATTGTTAGAATGGCAAAACATACATTGGCTGGTTGTCAGTATCAACACTTTGCCATGCAGAATACCTTTACTAATACTATGTGTTCTGTTAGGGCTGTTTCACACGAGCGGATGCCGTGCGTGACATCCGCTGCGTGAATGACAGCCAAGACCCGATGCTGACAGCAGAAGCACGGAGCATTAACCTGATTGATAATGCTCCGTGCCTCTCTGTGATCTCTTACTACGAAATCACAGTGAGATAAAGTTGTCACCGTGATTTTGTAGTAAAGAGATCACAGAGAGGCACGGAGCATTATCAATCAGGTTAATGCTCCGTGCTTCTGCTGTCCGCAGCGGGTCTTGGCTCTCATTCACGCAGCGGATGTCGCGCACGGCATCCGCTCGTGTAAAACAGCCCTTATATTGTGAGTGCCATGGGTTTAGATCATGTTGTGGCTACAGATGAGTAAAAGATCCTGTAAGATAGCCACTCTATATTGCCTTGACAAGATGGATTATGTATCCAGGGAGTTATTCTGATTGGAGTCGGGAAGGAACTTTTTATTCTCCTAAAGTGGGGAAAACTGGCTTCTACCTCATTTTTTATTTTTATTTTTATATTTTTTTTGCCTTCCTCTGGATCAACTTGCAGGATGACAGGCCAAACTGGATGGACAAATGTCTTTTTTCGGTCTTATGTACTATGTTATGTACTATGTTACTATTAATTATTATTCTGCGCCATTCAGTAGGATGGTCGGTACATCGCCGATCAGCATACTATATTGTTAATTGACACTTGCTAAAAAAAAAATTGACACTTGCTAAAATATTACCATTTGATGGAAAAGTGCATATAAGGAAAAAAGGCACACATCTCCATGCTACTGCTAGACAGATCCTTCTCTGTGCAGGATCCTCCTGAGTCCTGGAGATAACTTGACTTGTAACCCATCTGGGAGAATGGTTACCATGCAATTAAAAATGTTTTTTTTAATTGTCAAAAACCTAAAACTATATTCTCCTTACCTCACATTTAATTATTGGAAGGAATTTATTAAAGGGAGCATGTCACATTTAACATGGTGTCTGAGCTTAAGGCAGCATGTTATAGATAGGGTTGTTTCGGGTATTGAATTTTCGATACCCAATCGATACTTTGGCCTGGTATCGACCTCGATACCAGGATTTGCCTTTTTTCAATACTAGGCTTCGCTATTGCGCAGTCCGGTATCGGAGAACAAGGATCGCGCTGCTCTCAGCGTGCTCCGTGTTCTTCTCAGCAGTACAGGGCAGAAGAAAGCAGTCTCTCCCTCCCCACTGTGCCGCTGCTACCAATGAGGAGGGAGGGGCAGGCACTTCTCCACCAATGAAAGTAAATGTTTAATACAAATCCCGGAGGCGTGTGCTGGCGGGGAGCTGTGATTAGCGGCAGTTAACCCCTCAGATGCCGCACCCGCCTCCTGTATTAAATGTTAATTATACTCTCATTGGTGGCGGAGTGCGCCCTCTTCCCCTCCTCCCCAGTATTCAAATCATTGATGACGCAGTACGCTTCATCCCCTCGAGCCCCCCCAATATTCATTGGTGGCGCAGTGCACCCCCTCACCTAAACCCCCCCAGTATTAAAATCATTGGTGGTGCAGTGCGCCCAGCCCCCAACCCGCCCAGTTTTAAAATCATTGGTGGCAGTGGCCACAGGGTCCCCTCACCACCTCCTCATTCGTGGCAGTTGTGATCTGAGCCCCAGCAGTGTAATCCTAGGGCTCCGATCGGTTACCATGGCGGCTAGGATGCTACTGAAGCCCTGGCTGCCATAGTCAGCTCCCTGCTGCTGTGTGCACTATGCACTGAGCAGCAGGGACAGTGTGAGGTCCTATTCACCCTGATAGAGTTCTATTTGGGTGAATTGGACAAGGGATGAAAAGATCCCAGGTTCTAGCCCCTAAGGGGGGAAATGGTTATTAAATAAAAGTAAATAAAAACATCAAAATATTAAGTATAAATCACCTCCTTTCCCAATCTTACATATAAAATATAATAATAACAATAAAAATAAATAATAAACATATCACATATTGCCACATCCAAAAAATCCAAACAATTAAAATATTAAATAACCGTCCTATGCGGTGAGTGCTGTAACAGAAAAAAAATAAAAACTGCGCGATTTGCCATTTTTTTTTTTTTAGTCCCCTTGTCTCCCCATAAAATAGGATCGGACTGTTCTATTATGGGCCGGACATTCCCAAAAAATGCGGAATGCACGCGGCTTTGTTTTGTGTTTTTTTTTTTTTCTCGCGTGGTATCGAGTATCGCAATATCTGGGTTTTGAAGTCAAGCAGTGACCGACAGCTATCTGTATAAACAGTCATAGAGGGAAGGCTGTCAGTCACTGATAGGACCGCCTCCTAGACTTCAAAGCCTAGAATGAGCAGGAATATAAATGAATAAAATATGTTATATTGAATCTTGTCATACAAACAAATTTTTTTTTTGCTTGTAAAACATATTGAAAAAGTTTTTTTTGTCATACTACATTTTTCTTTCCTATGGAGATGCCTATTGGAAAATACCTGGAAAAAAAGCCATTCCCAGAGCACGCTGCAATTAGAAAAAACAAAAAAAACTTCAAGGGAGCACAAAAAAGGGGAGGAATCACCAGTACCAAAACGCACTGCATAAAAAAAATAATCTAAGACTGGAATTTCATAAGCCAGTCTTAATAAACTTGGCACATCCATGAGTCAGAAAAGCAAATCTACGCCGGCTACGGGCTGGAATAGACTTCCACTATATGTCATAGTAGTCTCTGGTTTAGGGTCTGCAATACATGGGCACCAGCCTGCGGTCCGCAGCACAGGCCTGGGCGGCAATCATTCGTGTGCATGAGGCTTTAAGTTACGGTAACTACCACCCACTTAAAAAAAAAAAAAAATGGCAGGAGAACAAAAAGTTGCAAAATCTTTGAGCAAATGATGTTAGTTTTTTTTTTTTTTTTTCACAGGCACTTTTCTGGCACCCTGTGTTGGATAAATTCCCCATATTGACTTTGCAGCATGACGTATGGCGGCCATTATTCTACATAATAAAACCCAACGCCCTTGAAGAGGAAAAGCAAATACATTCTCCTACTGCAGTGTCACTGAATGAATTATTTAGTTTTATTCCTTTTTAAAGACCAATATTATTACTTGAGATAATAACATGCTATGCTACACCACAAGTGGCTTGTATGTTCTTTCTGATGTAAAATGAAGAGAAAATGGTTGCAATTTGTACCTGTGGTTAAAAATTGCACGTAAATATATTTTTATTTCAAATTCCTGGGAATCTAAAAAAGAGCTCATGTCTTGTTTCATTTCACTTAAACTAACCCCTTGATTTCTGAGACGAATGACTGGGGTGAATGGTAGAGTAGGAAAAAGTGTCTTACTCTTAGGAGAGCAGTCACAGCCCATTTGTAAGGTAACGGCTGAAGAACTCCTTATGGCTGGTGTAAGGTACGTAGCTTTTGTTCTTCAAGAGGAACATAATTATGGACTAAATGAATTGGAAAGAATTCTCTTTCTGCTGATCAGTAATCAGTAAGGTTAGAGGTGTAATGCTATTATAAGTTACAGGTTGGTCTTGGGAAGTGATATTTGATTGCCTTTTAATGCGGGTACACTTATGCTAACCCATTGTCTGTGACTGGAGAGAGGTCAAGTGTAGAGCTTTGCAGGTTGTCATTGCGCGAACAGATAATGAAAGCCTTGATAGACTGGTTGCTTCATTGCTGCAGATGTCTCATTGATCTCTTTCTTTCTAACGCGTTTCTGTGCCTCCATATTACCTCATTGTGAAGGCGCATTCATATCTAATGAGCAGGAATGTATTTATTGCTGTGCCTTGAGCACAAAGAGGTCCATGCATTCTTCCTTCCCATTGACGATGTGACAGGAGTTGATACTGTTGACTTGAAGATGACCTGTTTCTTCATTCTTTGACTTGTCTTGAAGGCAGCTGCTCTATCTGGAACTTTTGGCCCAGGCACTTGACTTAATTTTCTTTTCAGTTTACAGAACAACAGATGGCGTGGATGCAAAAACCTGGTGCCCATCAGAAACACGCCATATGGTCTAAAATACATCATCTTGTGTCTTACCAAAAATAGATATTTTAATGACTTGGAAAAAAAAACCGAACAGGGAACTTTTTAATCATATGTATGCTGATAATGCTGAGCACATTTAACATAGTTATAATAGTGCACTTGTGGATTTTGTCCTATTAATTTTATGTGGGATAAATTATGGGCGTCATCAGTGGTTTTCTCTATTTCTTCAGACAGACGAGAAGCAGATGCTATCTTTAACATAACCAGCTTGTGCTACTGCAAAATCTCTTGAAGTGTATGTTTAGTCCTTCTTGCTGTATCTAAAAACAGTGATGATGAAGAATGATTGATTAATATTTGCTGCTGCTAGGTGTTTATTTGCATGAATTTAGTTGTTTTTTATTCTTATTAAAATATAAATTTTAAAGGGGTCCGACAACTGGCACCCCCTCCGACAGTGATGTATGGTCAATGGAGGGATCTGGGTACCAATGGTAAAAGGTGACTTGGAATAACCCAATATCCTTCTGACAAGAACAAACAGGGCCAAAGCACAGACGTAAAGTGTTATAGCATTACAGATGCTGCAAACCTTGGGCCTGTAACATTAAAGAGGAGCTGTCACCTCTCCTGACATGCCTGTTTTAATAGCTACATGCATTCACATGTTGTAGCATTCCTTTATTTCTACTACAGGTTAAGAATGAATTGCTATCAGTCTGCAGTAAAAGTACAGAGGGGTGGGAGCCAGTTGGGAGTCTGTCCCTGTACCATCTGACAATGGGAGCCCTGACTGGATAAAGTGAGACTGTGCAGTGTCCGCGCTCCCCCCCCCCCCCCCAACTGGTTACCACCCCTCTGTACCCTTACTACAGACTGCTAGCAATTCATCCATAACTTCTAGTAGAAATAATACAGGAATGGCACAACATAGAGCCATAAGAAGAGAGTCTCCAGAATTGTTATTCCATAGAGAATGCATGTAACTATTAAAACAGGCATGTCCGAAAAAGTTGCAGCATTGATAAATGATTATTAAAGGAGTTGAATAAAATAGCTAAATAGAAACTTGTGCAGCCCTTGTAAATGTAATAAAATAACAAAAGAAGCCATACTTGCCCCTTTTCTCCCCTGTTGCTTCCAACAATTTTCTCCTTTCCTCTCAGACACTAACATTGTCTTCCTGGCTGCAGCAGTGATAACAGTGCACACAGGCAGTAGCATACCTACCATATGGGCAGACCACGCAGCTGCTATGGGGCCTGTGAGGAAGGGGGGCCCGCAGTGGAGGAGAGGCCCTGCCCCCTAATTGTTCACGTTTACACGTTTATCTTCCTAAAGCTAAAGGACCTTTGATGATGTCATCATAGGTCGTGTAATGGAACTGCACAGTGTAAAGTGGAGTTCCCAGGTTAGAACAGTGCATCTGTTGGGACCTGTGATGACATCATCACAGGTCCTTTGACCCCTATTGGCAAGTATTAGAAGTTCACAATCAGCTCTGCATTGATCCATACAGACTGGAATGGTGTGGTAAGAGGAGGTCCTCCACTTTCCTCTTCATTTGCCCCCCCCCCCCCCCCATGCCCTGTTTTTACTCATTGCTGACTCTTTTGTAATACTTCAGACAGTTACAGAGACCACTACCTCACACACAGTGACCATAATGTATAACTGACCACATATATCTGTACACACTGCATCCATTATACCTAATATATATATATATATATATATATATATACACTTCATATATTGCACAGTATTATAGATGCAATATGTACAGATATATAGTATATACAGCAGTGTGCTGATATGTGAGGTATGAGGTATAATAGAGGCATTGTGTACAGATATATAGTATATATAGCAGTGTGCTGATATGTGAGGTACAAGGTATAATAGATGCATCGTGTACAGATATATAGTATATACAGCAGTAAGGGCCCAATTTAATTCTTGCTATGGGGCCCAGTGATTTCTATATACGGCCCAGCACACAGGTGACCGTGTATCCAATCACTGGCCTCAGCAGTACATAAGACATCACTACTGAAGCCAGTGGATGGCTGCAGCGGTGAACTGTGTGCCCAGAACGTCGCAGCAGCGGCGGGGAGGAGCGGAGCACAGTGCAGGAAGAAGCAGGGGAGAAAAGGTATGGCTTCTTTTGTTATTTTATTGTATTTACAGAGGCTGACTTGGTTTTTAACTCAGACAACCCCTTTAAGTAAACTATTAAAAACGACTTTCATATTTTCCTGTACCATTGAAGATCATCTTTTCTTTCTTTTTTTTTTTTCAGTTCTTGATAAAACATAATTTTCTAATTATTCACAAGATATGGGACATTTTCTTTTGTGTTTTATAGTATGAGATATATAGGATTTTGTTCTTGTGAAAGGTGTCAATTAGTTTGCAAGACTGTGGTCTCTCTGTCTCATACTTGTGAGTTTGCGTGAGGCTGGTTTTATACACTTAAAAAAAAAACTGCAATTGTGATAGATTTTTAGGGCAAACCTAGATGTGGCTTTAAAGGGGTTCTCCAGGAATGATTTAAAATGGCTCCAAGCAACTTGTCCTAGAATGTGAGCAGAATGTTGCCTCCAATTGTAGAGCTGCCTAGGGGAAGGACTTGTTGGATCCACTTCTTGCTTTGGCTCAAATAACTGCATAAAAACTGCAGTGGCATCCCCCCCCCCCCCCCCTCCCAAAAAATAAAATAAAATAAAATTGTGTGAACCTAAATGCTGTGTCCCAAGCTGTGCCATGAAGCTAAACATGGTTTCCTGATCAGGGGAACTAATTGGCATACATTCACAGGTCAGTATTCCATTTTTGGATAATACTAAACTTAACTTGACACTTGTATTTGTAATGTTATTGAAAACCAAGACCTATTAAGAGGGGACTTTAAAAAAATAGAAACCTCTTTGTCACGTCCCATTGTTTAACTGATGCTATGGTTTTGCCCTGAGACCAGTTCTTGCTGTGAAAATCCTCTCTACAACCTTGTGATGAGTGTCTGGAATTTGAGGCCACAGAGAAGGTGGCTAATAGTGTTAACAAAAGTAATTCATGGTTGTCATTCCAGGTTACGTTTGCTTTGCTAATTTTTATCAGCACAATTTAACATACCTGCATTTTTTAAGTTGGCATAAATTTTCAACTGTGATAAGAAAAACTAGTTTAAGCTGAGGCTATAAATCAAATCACTGCCTGATTACCAAAGGAGATGTAAATGCAGCAATCATCTCCTCCTTATGGGGACTAGCGATAATTTATCCCAATACACATTCAGTGCGGCAGATTTATTAAGCCTATAGATGGCCTAAATACCGACCGTCATAGGCAGTTATCAGGAACGATGCGTTTATTCTCGATAATTGCCTGCCTGTTACACTCGTGGTGCAAGCATTTATATGCAGTAGTCGCCTTCATTGTATGAGGAGGGATCACTATTGCTTGTCTCCATAGAGAATAATTGTTTTTGGGCAGCAGATCGCTGTTTAGAAAGCACAATCCGCTGCCCAAAACAGTGATTTGGATGATTGCACCAGCAATGCCTTCTCACGATGAATGAGCTCTTGCTCAGTCATCGGGTGATCAGCGGCAAAATAATCTGTCCTTTACACAGGGCAATTATTGGGAACGACTGTTTCTAGGACCAGTCTTTCCCTATCATTGCCCCGGTTGTCAGCCTGTGTAAAGGGGCTTTTAAACTGTCTGTCTAGATCTGCACCAGATTTATCACTGTGGCTCAGGCTAGATTCTATGTGGTGTGGGGATAGGCATTTTTGTATAACTTTATAGCAACTATTAGTTGGTTTATTTTGAAACATACGTTTATGCCAGTTTTATGATGCACTTTTGCATAAAGTGTCTGATACGCCACACTATAGTGGCACAAAAGCTTATATTCATCCCTTTTTGGAACTTTGATAAATCATACCCTTTTACCCATGACAGCGAAGAGGAATATGTACAGACCGCCTATCGTACACCTTATATACCACCAAGCCAGCTCAGGACACATAACTTCCTTCATGAGCTAGTTTAGTGCTGTCCTTAAGAGAAACAAAATAAGAGTATTGCAGGTTTGATACCTTTTAATGGCTAACAAAAATAGAAGTAACGATGTTACATAGTGAGCTTTCAAGACATCACCAGTCCCTTCATCAAACGTACTACAAGAATATATGCAGAAACAGCAATATATATACCGTATTTTTCGCCCTATAAGACGCACCTAGGTTTTTGAGGAGGAAAACCTAGGTGGATGACGCGCTGTTATGGGGGATCTGTGGATGACGCGCTGTTATGGGGGGATCTGTGGATGACGCGCTGTTATGGGGGGGATCTGTGGATGACGCGCTGTTATGGGGGGATCTGTGGATGACGCGCTGTTATGGGGGGATCTGTGGATGACGCGCTGTTATGGGGGGATCTGTGGATGACGCGCTGTTATGGGGGGATCTGTGGATGACGCGCTGTTATGGGGGGATCTGTGGATGACGCGCTGTTATGGGGGGATCTGTGGATGACGCGCTGTTATGGGGGGATCTGTGGATGACGCGCTGTTATGGGGGATCTGTGGATGACGCGCTGCTATGGGGTGGGAAATCTGTGGATGACGCGCTGCTATGGGGTGGGAAATCTGTGGATGACACTGCTATATGTCATCCACAGATCCCCTTCATAACAGTGTACCCCAAAATATACCGGCCCTCTGCTCACCGAATTATTTATAAACATGAATCCTTATCCTGTTATTAAGTTTAACTAATTCTGCGTTCTCCCATGTTGCCATGTTCCCCTATATCCCCACAGCACTTACGAACAAGTTTCCATAGCAGGCAGAGCGGACGGCAGCAGTAACATCACTCACTGACGTCGCGCGCCTTGCTTCATTCATAAAGTGGGCGGAGCAGGCGCGTGACGTTACTGCTGCCGTCCGCTGTGCTGTGGGGATACAGGGGAACATGGCAACATGGGAGAGCGCAGCATTAGTTAAACTTAATAACAGGATAAGGATTCATGTTTTTAAATACTGCTGTGAGCGGCGGGGCCCGGTGTAAGAGTACAGTGACTGCACCGGGCCCCGCCCCTAGTTCCGGACTCCAGCCCCTCCTCTCTCCCGGCTCATACATCGCAGTCTGCGATGTAAAATGGAAGCATTCGCCCCATAAGACACAGGGGCATTTCCCCCCCACTTTTGGTGGGGGAAAAGTGTGTCTTATGGGGCAAAAAATACGGTACAATAAGAACAGAGACATGGGGGAATGAATGGACCTTTGAAAAATAACAGAACAACATATCAAAGGTCTTGAGAATGAGTCCTTAATTATCTTACAGATAAGGGGTGTGAAAGTTTTATGGTCTCTAAATAGATGTTATCTCAGAGACCTGGTGCCCTGACTATGTCTATAGAAGACTCTTTAGATCTTGTAGTGTGTCATAAATCCCGAGGACAAATTCAGTCCAGTATTCAAAGTATCAAGCAGTATTATAAATTTGTATTCCCAAATTCTTCTAGCTTTTTGGGATTTGAAGTTACCTTTTAATATGAGAACTTTCATGTGTTCTACATTGTGTCCTGGGCTACAGAAATGCTTAGCCACAGGAAAGTGTAGCTTCTTCTCTTTAGTTGTGTGGCGGTGGGATCTCATCTTTGCATTGAGTTTCTGTCCTGTTTCTCCAACGTAGAGGCCTCCAACAGGACATTTAGTGCAGAGAATCAGATAAACAACATTTGATGTAGAATATGTGAATGTCCCAGGGATTTTATAGTCCTTCTGTGTGTTGGGGATCTGGATCTGATCTGTTGTCATTATATGGGAACATGTTTTGCATCTTCTTATATTACAGGGATGGGTTCATTTTTCTTTGGTACTTGGCCTTAAACTTGATCTGATCAGAATATTCCTTAGATTTGGGGTTGTTGGTAAGCTAGTAAAGGGGGGGATCTGGGAAGATTGTTTTTAGTCGATCATCCTTACGTAGGACATTATGTAATTTTTGGGCAGTTTTCCTTAGTACCTCTAGTTGTAGGTCACAACCAGAGGTATGTGCTGGTTCTGTTTCTTTTCATTGTATTGGAGAAGTTGACTTCTGGGGATCTTTGTGGCTCTTGTGATCTGCTCTTCAATTGAAGCAGCATGATAACCCTGGTGTAAAAATGTCCTTTTCAGATATTGTAAATGCTCATCCCTGATTGGCCGGAACAGATTCCGTTACATCTGATGGCTTCACTATAGGTGATGGACTTTTTAATATGTTTGGGGTGGAAGTTGTCCCATTTGAGGTATGTAAGCTGATCAATAGGTTTTCGATACAGGGATGTCTGTATTGAGCCGTCTTAAAGTTTTATGGTGGTGTCCAGAAAGCTGACTTGTGTGTGTGTGTGTGTATATAGTTGAGGGTCAGGTTTATGGTGGGATTTGTTGTTGATTTTATGGGGAAATTTGTAGAATTGTTCATAAAATTTTATCAGTTCATGTTCAGAGTCGGTCCGGATTATTAGGATGTCATCAATGAAACGGTAGTAGGCCAAGGTTTTGTTTTTTTTTGGGCAAGATACCAAAAAGTCATTTTCCAGTTTTGCCATGAAGAGCTTTGCATATTGAGGTGCCATTTTACTGCCCCTGGCGGTCCCAGTGCACTGTAAATATATCTTCTTGTCAAAAGAGAAATAGTTATGGGTGAGGATGAATTTGGTCAGTTGTAGTACAGACTCTGAGACGATCCTATTCGCCTCCAGGTATACTCGGCAAGCAGTTAATCCATCATCATGTGGGATATTCGAATACAAGGATTCCACATCCATGGTGGCCAAGATTCTGCCTTTAGGTAGGGGACCTATGGTTGACAGTTTGTTCAATAAGTCAGTGGTGTTCTGTAGATAACTTTTTGTGTTCCTCACTAATGGTTTGAGGATGCCCTCTATCCAACCTGAGATTTTTTCAGTGAGGGGTTCCACACCTGAAATGATCGGCCTCCCTGGATTCCCTCCTTTGTGTATTTTGGGAAGTATGAAGAATACTCCGACCCTGGGATTCTCAGGTACCAAGTCTAAAAGTTGCATGGATCTTGCAGGAAGACCCCTGATGACCTTTTTTTTTAACTCTCTCCAATATGTCTGAGTTGGGTCTCCCCGACATCAAAAGTGGTCAAAATAATGGGAATTAACTGTGTATTTGTATAACCATGAGGATGATTGTGCCCTCCCTGTGCTATCCATGCCTGCAAAATGTATATGATATTTCAGATGCTACTTGTTTTCCTGCTGGAACACTTGCACGTCTATGTTCACACAGTCAGTAGTTGATCAGTGATTTGCATCAGTGATTGTGAGCTACAACCAGGTGCGGTTCAAAAACACAGAACAGGAGCAAATCTCTTCATTAGGGCTCATGCACACGACCGTATGTATTTTGCGGTCCGCAAAAAATACGGATGACATCCGTGTGCATTCCGTATTTTGCGGAACAAAACAGCTGGCCCCTAATAGAACAGTACTATCCTTGTCCGTAATGCGGACAATAATAGGGCATGTTCTGTTTTTTTGCGGAACAGAAATACGAACATAGGGAAACTGCACACGGAGTAACTTCAGTTTTTTTTTGCGGACCCATTGAAGTAAATGGTTCTGCATACGGGTCCGCAAAAATAACGGAACGGACACGGAAAGAAAATATGTTTGTGTGCATGAGCCCTTATACCTGATCTCAGTGCAGCTGGCTTACAGTCACTGATGGAAACCACTGACTAAACACTGACTGTGTGAACACGACCTTACTTTAGGCTCTGTATTGCAGTTGTACAATAGAACTGAAGCTCCAAAAAATAAAAGAAACTTTATCGATTGAAGACATGCAGACAGATGTCTTACATTGGAGCGTTGTTTCAGGGTATCCTTGTCATTTCTTCATTCAGAATCAAGATTTGTATTCCACTATCTCGGCTTGCTCCTAAGGCTACCTGTAGACAATACGGATTACATGTGGTTTTTCTGCATGGATTTTTGTGCGGAAAAACGCAATATAACACAGTACCAGCAAAGTAGGTTAGATTTGCCAAATCTCATGTACATTTTGTGTATTTTTTTTCTGTGTGGCGTCCCATTGTCAAACCCGCTTTATGGGGGTAACACTCCTGGACGACACCCCCTTCTTCTGACTCCTCTCACCTCTCCTACATATGGTGCCAGACATGCACAGTCCCCAGAGCCATTCCTTAGGGCTCAGGCTCTTACACTACAGTGCCAATTCCTTTTTTAGGTGGTATTTATGGTGAGTCAGCTCCCTTGTACTCCTAGGTCCTATCATACTATTTTCCTGCTTCTGACAATTACTTTACGTTTCCGCTTATAATATGCCTTACATTATGTGTTTCTCCTGCAGCAGTTTGCTGCTACCTATTCTTGATTACAACCACAGTTAGTTCCCAGCGCCATTCCTCCAGGCTCAGGCGGCCATACCACAGCTCGGTCTTCCTTCCCAGTGCGGCATCCAGAGTGAGTCAGCTTCTCCATAATTCTGGGTTCTGCTGTACTATCCTGCTTCTGTTGGTGGCTCAACACTTTCTTCTTATACTTTGCCTCCTTCCTGCAGCAACTAGCTACAATCTACCCATGATTATAATTCTTAAAGGGAATCGGGCAGCTCCGAAACACCCTCCAAACTAGAGTAAGCCGTGTTTAGTGTAAGTGACACAGAGTCCGGTTATGCAATTTGTATCTTCATACTTGCGTTCCGATGCTGTGTACAGCTCAGGGACTTATGTAGCCAGAACACGGCTGGTCCATGGGCACATTATGCATGTTTTTCTTGCATCAAAGCTTTACCTCTCTCTAAGGGCTAATGCACACAACCGTTTTGAGTTTTTTTCCCTCTGATTTAAGTCCTCTTCCGTTCCGTTATTGCACAAAATATATCCGTATGGTTTCCGTAGTTGATCCGTTTTTTGCAGATCAAATACAGAAACAGTAACTTATTTATCACTAAACACATGAGCAATATGGGCTGGGCATAGCATTTCTACAGTATGGGTCTGAAAAATACGGATGCGTTCCGTATTTTTTGAGGACCTATTGACTTGAATGGGGCCTCGGTCCGTGATTTGCAGGACAATAATAGGACATGCACTACTTTTTTGCGGAACGACCATGCGGAGAAACGGAATGCACGGAGTACTTCTGTATTTTCTACAGCCCAATTGAAGTTAATGGTTCCGCATACGGTCCGCAAAAAAAAGGAACGGAAGCGGAAAGAAAATACTTTTGTGTGCATGATCCCTTATAAAGAATGGGGCCTGTAAAGTGAAATAGTCTGCTCGAACCCTACTTTTGAAGCCAGCAGCTTCCTATGAGCACCTGGCTAATGGAATGAAGCTGACATATTACCGCATTCTTGAAAGGCCTGAGTACAACTGCTGCTCCTGCCTTAGGGAGCGTTTGGCAAGATACACAAACACTGTCTAAAGATTTAAGGTCTATTGCCTCAAACAGTTTAGGCTACTTTCACACTGGCGTTTCTGGGTCCGCTTGTGAGATCCGTTTCGGGGCTCTCACAAGCGGTCCAAAACAGTTAAGCCCCAATGCATTCTGAATGGATAAGGATCCACTCAGAATACATCAGTTTGCCTCCGTTCCGCCTCCATTCCGCTCTGGAGGCGGACACCAAAATGCTGCTTGCAGAGTTTTGGTGTCCGCATGATGATGCGGAGCCAAACAGATCAGTTTTCACTGACACAATATGGTGCAATTAAAAACTGATCCGTCCCCCATTGACTTTCAATGTAAGTCGGGACGGATCCGTTTTGAGTTAGACATTTATTTGAAAGAATAATGCAAACGGATCCGTTCTGAACGTATACAAGCGTTTGCATTATCGGTGCGGATCCGTCTGTGCAGATACAAGACGGATCCGCACCGAACGCAGGTGTGAAAGTAGCCTTAGCAGTATTTAAGGAAAAGTTATCAAAATATATTACATTAGGGATTCCTTAAAGGGGTTTCCCAACAAATAAGCACAGCATTACTCTGTTAGGTCAGGCAAAATGTAAAAATTTTCAAATTTAATTATAAAAAAAATATGTATGTTTAAATCAGGGATATCAAACTCATGGCCCTCCAGCTGTTGCAAAACTACAACTCCCAGCATTCCCTGATAGCTGTAGGCTGTCTAAGCATGATGGAAGTTGTAGTTTTGCAACAGCTGAAGGGCCATGAGTTTGACATATGTGGTTTAACTATTGTTGCTATATACTTGCCATGGCATTCCAAGGTGTTAGCTTCATTTAGGGTTCATGCACACGACACGATTTTGCGGAACGGAACGGCCAGCCCCTAATAGAACAGTCCTATTCTATTTTATTGCGGGGCCGCAGAACGGACATGCGGGCAAGCACACCCATTGAAATGAATTGGTCCACATCCGACCCACTAAAAATGCGGATCTGGTGCGGAACAAAAATATGCTTGTGTTCATGAGCCCTTACTCTAAGGCCCCTTTCACACAGATTTCCGCATGGGTGCAATGCGTGAAGTGAATGCATTGCACCTGCACTGAATTCAGACCCATTCATTTATATGGGGCTGTGCACATGAGCGGTGATTTTCACACATCACTTGTGTGTTGTGTGAAAATCGCAGCATGCTCCTCTTTGTGCGTTTTCCACGCAACGCAGGCCCCATAGAAGTGAATGGGGCTGCATGAGAATCGCAAGCATCCGCAAACAAGTGCGGATGCGATGCGATTTTCACGCACGGTTGCTAGAAGACAATCGGGATGGAGACCCGATCATTATTATTTTCCCTTATAACATGGTTATAAGGGAAAATAATAGCATTCGTATTACAGAGTGCTAAGTACAATAGGGCTGGAGGGGTTAAAAAAATAAAAATATAAAATTCAACTCCCCTTAATCCACTTGCTCGCGCAGCCCGACTTCTCTTCTTTCTTCTTCTTTGCTGTGCACAGGAAAAGAACCTGTGGTGACATCACTATGCTCATCACATGGTCCGTCACATGATCCATCACCACGGTAAAAAGATCATGTGATGAGCGCAGTGACGTAATCAAATGTCCTATTCCTCAAAGAAAACAGAAGAGAAGCCGGGCTGCGCGAACAAGTCGCTTAAGGTGAGTTAAATAATTTTTTATTTTTTTTAAACCCTCCAGCCCCATCGTACTATGCATTCTGTATTAAGAATGCTATTATTTTCCCTTATAACCATGTTATAAGGCAAAATAATACAGTCTACACAACACCTAACCCAAACCCGAACTTCTGTGAAGAAGTTCGGTTTTGGGTAGCAAACATGGCGATTTTTCTCACGTGCGTGCAAAACGCATTACAATGTCTTGCACTCGCGTGGAAAAATTGCGCATTTTATCACGACGCACTCGCATCTTATCCAGGCCAAAAACATGACTCCCGTGTGAAAGAGGCCTAAGAATGTCCACCTAATGTGTCCAATGCTGGTGGTCACACATGCTTAATAGGTCAGTCCCATCTCTGGATCCTCTTGTACACAGGAGGCTGAATGATTCTTGCTACTTAGCTGGCCAACCAATAAGAATCGACACAATGGAATCAGCCTCCTCTCGTGTACACTACCGTAGCCTGTTTTGGACAAGAATAGGACATGTTCTATTTCTTTGCAGATGCCACTGAACAGACATATGGAAGCGGCCATGTCATGGTGTGCTGTCCGCATCTTTTACATTCCCATTGAAGTGAATGGGTCTGCATCCGACCTGCACAAAATAGGGATCAGATGCGGAAAGTAATGCATTTATGTGCATGAGCCCTTAGGTAGATATTCTAAGATGGAATCAGAAGAACATTAGGGGGCGCTATAACAGGTATGTAACATATCTGTACAGAGGAGCAATTGAAAACTATAAACTGTATACAGTTCTATTTGTTTAGCGTTTTAAGAAGTCTGCATATATTGGTACAGTTTGAAGAAATGCATGAAAAATGCAAAAGGCCCAGTGCATTGTGTAGGTTAGATTTCCTCGATTTTGCAGATACACGGTGCTCACCAGGGACTTGCCTGACAGAAAATTCCCTCAGAGAGCAAATGACAAATGGCTTTTGTGATTTGTCCTCCAGCAAATGGTTGCTTGTGGAACAAACTGAAATATCTTGAAAGAATGCGCAGCCGACCATTTACTTTCCACTGCACAAATAATTTCATGAATAAAATGGCTTTTTGTATGAAAACGAGTTACAATCGGGTCAGAGAAAATGCCGTTTAAGCTCTGGGTTTACAGAGGCTTAGGACGAGATCTTAGCTCTGCCTTTGGCAACAAAAGAGTTAAGCTCCAGGAAATCTTTCCTCTTCTATATTTTATTTTCTTAAATAAAAATATCTTGTTCTGACATGTAAAGCAACATTAATGGTTCTAATTAGGCCACGGCAGCAGTTTGCCCTGTAGAAGGCAAGCCGGCATAGAACTGCATCATGATGATGGGGAGGTTATAGGAGGGAAAAGAGAAGAACCCCGGCTTACAATATAGACATCCCTAGGAAATAGCAAGGAAGAACTTGCATTCTAGAGAGAGAGGAAATTGTGGGTTTGAACATGTGGACCTTTTATATGAAATAAAGGCTACACTAGCCACGAATCATGCTCGCCTCAACTCGGATGCCTGAAAGTAATCATTTCTAACCTATTATGCATGCTGGAAAATTTTATTTGACTCTTCCACCTGCAATAGACATATAGCTGCTCAACTTCAGAAGGGTTAGGATTTCTGAGCATGACCGTATTATACCCATGTTATGGAGATTGCCATATTTGAAATATCTATAGCTGCAGACCCAAAGATCAGAGCCTGACATCAACCTAACTCCTAGTGGTATGGTTCTGGAGAGCCCCAATAACTATACCTAATGAGTGCCCTTCATGAAACCCACTACATATGTGCTGCTCCAGATATTCCTATGATGTTACTGCTTTCTTAAGTACATACGCTGCAGATGTCTTTTTTACACATGCATGCATGTATGTCTCGGCTGAGGATGTTTGTGTTCTCAATGGGGAGCAGGCAGAAAGCTGCTGCCAGAAACCTCTAAAGGCAGCTTATCTCCCTGAGAACAAAAGGAATGGGCATTTTGAAACGCAACTGCCTGATCTTTCTCTGGTTTGCCAACTGGACGTACAGCACTCTGAGCATGCATGTTTTCTGAATGGGGAATGATTCTTGTGGCGGTGGTTTTCTCCCAAAGAAAAAAATAATACTCAAGCATGATGGAATCCAAAAGCCTTGATCCTTATCTCACCTGACATCTGACCTCAGGAGGGGAATATAGAGGTCTCTATACACTTTAAATGGTTGGTACATCTTATCTGAATTGGTAGGTTCTGCCAGTAGACATCTAATATATATGGCCAGCTTCTCCCTCACATCTGATGTCAGGAGGAGAATATAGAGGTCCCCATACACTTTGGGTTGGTACATTCTATCTGAATTGATAGGTTCAGCCAGTAGACATCTAATATACACTCACCTAAAGAATTATTAGGAACACCATACTTGGACCCCCTTTTGCCTTCAGAACTGCCTTAATTCTACATGGCATTGATTCAACAAGGTGCTGATAGCATTCTTTAGAAATGTTGGCCCATATTGATAGGATAGCATCTTGAAGTTGATGGAGATTTGAGGGATGCACATCCAGCGCACGAAGCTCCTGTTCCACCACATCCCAAAGATGCTCTATTGGGTTGAGATCTGGTGCCTGTGGGGGCCATTTTAGTACAGTGAACTCATTGTCATGTTCAAGAAACCAATTTGAAATGATTCAAGCTTTGTGACATGGTGCATTATCCTGCTGGAAGTAGCCATCAGAGGATGGGTACATGGTGGTCATGAAGGGATGGACATGGTCAGAAACAATGCTCAGGTAGCCCGTGGTATTTAAACGATGGCCAATTGGCATTAAGGGGCCTAAAGTGTGCCCAGAAAACATCCCCCACACCATTACACCACCACCAGCCTGCACAGTGGTAACAAGTCATGATGGATACATGTTCTCATTCTGTTTACGCCAAATTCGGACTCTACCGTTTGAATGTCTCAACAGAAATCGAGACTCATCAGACCAGGCAACAGTTCTTCTTTCCAGTCTTCTACAGTCCAATTTTGGTGAGCTCGTGCAAATTGTAGCCTCTTTTTCCTATTTGTAGTGGATATGAGTGGTACCCGGTGGGGTCTTCTGCTGTTTTAGCCCACTTTTCTTTCCCATTCTGACATTCAGTTTGGAGTTCAGGAGATTGTCTTGACCAGGACCACAACCCTACATGCATTAAAGCAACTGCCATGTGATTGGTTGACTAGATAATCGCATTAATGAGAAATAGACCAGGTTTTCCTAATAATTCTTTAGGTCAGTGTATATGGCTAGCTTCTCCCTCACATCTGATGTCAGGAGGAGAATATAGAGGTCCCCATACACTTTGGGTTGGTACATCTTATCTGAATTGATAGGTTCAGCCAGTAGACATCTAATAGATATGGATCTAATGTTTATGGTCAGTCTTTTATAGAGGAATGGCACAAGCACAGCAATATGGTTATGTTGTAAAATCACAAAGCCAGATAGGGGGCGTGCTTTTTGCATTACAATTGGAAACTACTACGGGACGGGTAGAGCTTAATGTGGTCTGTTTTGTCAGAAATTTCTGGGAACGTTGAGAGAAAAGAACATTTCAAGTGAAAATAATAATGAATGCAACATGGCAAAGATCTTCGCTTTCACACTGCAGGATTAACCTCTCAACAGCTCTTGATAAATTGTTTTACTGTACAAAACAAGGCCACATTTTTCTTATTCATTAGGCAGAAATGTGTTTATAACCCCCCTTAGGCATCCCTTTGTTCTCTGCCTCTGGACAGCCCTGGTCAGTTTAGGGCATTTGAAAACATTTAAAGGGGATGTTTACCCTGAGTACAATTCCCCTAGGAAGGAAAGAGGGGGGCTACCTACAAGAATTTTAATATGAGTTTGGGCTCTGGGTCAGCGTGACCTAATATCCCGTGTTTTAACCGTAAAACCTATCATTTTATACAAATCTGGAACATTTGTGTTCTTGTTTAGTGTTTGCTTTTGCCTTTAACCACTATGTGCTCTAATTTCTACAGTTACAGCAAGGAAAGGAGTCATTATCTTTGATAAGGGTATTATCATACACACATCATACGTAAGAAGTTACAGATGTTGACCATGTTTTCTTGGAACGTCCTGACAATCCATGGGAACGAGACCAGCATTATTATCCAGCCCTTCCCCCTCCTGCTGAATAGCTGCTCCACTAGAAGTAGGGATGGAAATGGCTTGATCTTTGTATATATCACTAATCACCAGTCATAAGCCGTTAGCTGTAAAAGTCATGGATCCTGTGGGGCCTAGTGGTATAGTATGGAGGCTGGTAACTTATCTGAGCCATCCTCCTCTGTCCCTGGGGATACACTTACCTCCTGCCTCAGCAGTGCTTGCTTTGCTTCTGGACACTAATAAATAACTGTCCTGTAAAGATATTTATTTAATGACTTATAATTTGCACCTAGAAGAACAGCATTCTTTACCACCGTGTAGACTCCTTTCCCACTCTCGTTATTAGCAAATCATTGCAGGAGGGGCAGCATCTATGCATCAGATGGTGTTTGCAGGGCACCTACACCCGGGTTACATGTCTTGTATACATCTCCAATGCAGACATTTTGCGTCTGCATTCTGTTTTCTCTTTCAAAGCATTAAAGGGGTTTAACGAACCTAAATATGGACAATGCATCCTTAGTATAGGTAATCAATATGAGTTTAGTGGGGGTCCGACTCTTGGCACCCCCTACTGATCAGCTGATAGAAGTAGATGCAGCGCACCAGAACTAGCACAGCTCTGTACCCTGTGTAGTGGCCGGGAAATGTACTGCAAGCTCAATCCATTTATTTGACTGAGCTTACAGTTAAGTGAATGGGACTGAGCTTGCATTATATTCCTGGTCACTGCACAGTGATTTTCAGGCCATTAAACAGCGTAAGGAGCTGCGCTTGTTCTGCTGGACCGTTGCTCCTTTTATTAGCTGATTATGGAGGTTGTTGCTCCTTCTATCAGCTGTTTATGGGTCTGCTGAGAGTCTGAACCCCAGTAATATGATATAGATTACCCATTAGCCCTTTAAAGAACATCGGTCAGCAGATTTGTACCTATGACACTGGCTGACCCGTTACATGTGCACTTGGCAGCTGAAGGCATCTGTGTTGGTCCCATGTTCATATGTGCTCATATTGCTGAGAAAAATTACGTTTTAATATATGCAAATGAGTGTCGCCATTACACCTAGAGGCTCTGCTCTCTCTGCAACTACCACGCCCTCTACACTTCGATTGACAGGGCCAGGCAGTGTAGATGTGATCAAGAAAGAACAGAGCCTCTAAGTGTATTGGCAACACCCTCACCTCGTTACTCCCAGATGCTCATTTGCATACATTAAAACTTCATTTTTCTCAGCAATGCGGGCACATATGAACATGGGACCAACACAGATGCCTTCAGCTGCCAAGCGCACATGTAACAGGTCAGCCAGTGTCATAGGTACAAATCTACTGACAGATGTTCTTTAAAGTTGTAGTTGTACATTTTAGGCTCTGTTCACAATACTGTTTGTGGGATCTGTTAAGCGTTCTGTTATTTTTGACAGAAAAGTGCAGTCTGTGGCACTATGCTTACTGTCAAAAACACTGGAACTTTGATGGACCTAAGTAAAGTTGGTGGGATCTCTGTGCCGTTTGGGACAGCTGTATCGGCTTTGTCATGAATGGAACTTTGGAAGCCATGGTTATAGCACCATTTAAGTATGACATTCACATATGACATATATAGTACCTTCCAAGAGTTTCTCTTCTGAAGGAACACGCTTTGCTTGTTGCTCAAATCCCTCCTTGCTCATTAAATGTCCACCTTTTGGAACTAATCAGTATACAATATGTACATAGATAAATCTACTATATTGCTCTCTTTGGCTTCTAATGACCATAGTATCTCATTTTGCATTGCTGTTTGCTACTTATAAGCGATGTGTATCTGACGTGAAAATGTAGTATTACTAGTGCCCATTCAAATAAAAGGGTTTTTTTTAAAGACATTTTTTGTCTAGTTATATATTGTGCTTTTTTTGTCACAGTCTTAGGCTACATGCACACGACCGTATGTGTTTTGCGGTCTGCAAAAAAAATACAGATGACATCCGTATGCCATCCATTTATTTTTTTATTTTTTTGAGGATCCATTGTAGCAATGCCTAAAATGGACAAGAATAGGACATGTTCTATTCATGAAGCCTCTTGCACACGACCGTATGTATTTTGCGGTCCACAAAAAATATGGATGACATCCGTGTGCATTTCGTATTCTGCGGAACGGAAAAGCTGGCCCTTCATAGAACAGTACTATCCTTGTCAAAAATGTGGATAATAGGACATGTTCTATTTTTTTGCGGAACGGAAATGCAGAAATACGGAAACTAAATGCACACGGAGTACCTTCCGTTTCTTTTGTGGACTCATTGAAATGAATGGTTCCATATACGGTCTGCAAAAAAAAAACAGAACGGACACGGAATGAAAATACAATCGTGTGCAAGAGGCCTTAAACACATTAAAAACTCCTGGTGGTCATAAATTTGGCGCAAACTAAAAATGGCACAGGCAAAATAAACCATTACATTTCTGCTCCACTGTGCCACAAAAAAACGGAAACCACACACAAGACAAAGTTCATGTTTGTGGGTAGAATCTGCAGCAAATTATTTTGCTTCCTGGAAATCCAGCTAGAAGAAAAAAAAAAATATATAAATATATATATATATATATATATATATATATATATAATTTTTATTATTTATTTTTTATTATTCCAATGCTGCTGTCAGATGGCAGCTTTTTAAATAATCTGATAGTATCCGCAATGCCATTCTCGCAAGGCAGCTTAATTTAAAACCTTCATGATATTTCCTTTTTAACATTGCAGTGCACTGTGAACTTTATTGTGCTTCAGGCGGCATTTGCTAGCTAACATGATATTGTGGGTTCTGGCAATGCCAAGGAGCTTGGAGACCAGTAAATCAAAACAAACATTGGCCAGTGTGCGTACGCTATGGGTGATCATGTTGGACACGCTTATGGGAAATTCTATGCCAACAGCTTGCAGTCTCTTGCTTGAACCTGATTTGAAAGCCTTTTTACAGGAGTAATACATGTTGATTCCTAATCCAGCCCTGTTGATCTCACAGCTGGATCATGTGACCTCATCCCATGTGTATAAGCACCCATGTACTGATACATTACTGTAGTGATGTGCTAGGCATGACTTAACAAGATCTGCTAGTACCCACGGTCCTATTTCTTTTTTTATACCTACATAAATGTACTACTGCTGTACAATGCATTTGGAAAGTCTTCCGACCCTTTCACTTTTTTCATATTGTGTTATGTTGCAGCCTTGTGCTAAAATAAAAAATAAAAAATCTGACCCTTTGCTATGGCATTTGAGGGGGCTGCACTCTCTCTTCCTGTGACTGTATGGTTCTGGGGGCCTCCCATTTCTCTTGTCAGCCTTGAGATGTTTCTTCACCTTGATTGGAGTCCAACTGTGGTAAATTCAGTAGACATGGTTTGGAAAGATACACAGCGTACAATGCATATCAGAGCAAAAACCAAGCCATGAGAAGAAAAGAACTGTCTGTACAGCTCAGAGGCAGGATTTTTTGGAGGCACAGATCTGGAGAAGGGAGCAAAAAAAATTCTGCTACAGTTAGTTCCCAAGAGCATAGTGGCTCTTGGCTCCATAATTCTTAAATGGAAGAAGTTTGGAGCAGCTGGGATTTTTCCTAGAGCTGGCATCCCCCCACAATAAGTAATCGAGAGAGAAGGGTCTTGGTAAGAGAGGTGACTAAGAGTCCAGTCACTGTAACTGAGCTCAAAACAAGTCAGCCATCATTGCAGAACTTCACCAATCTTGGTTTTATGGCAGAGTGGCCAGAGAGAAGCCTCTCTTCAATTGAAGACATATTAAAGCCCTCCTGGAGTTTCCAAAACAAAAAAACACATAAAGAGACTGTGAGAAACAAGATTTTCTGGTCTGATAAAGCCAAGATTTAACTTGGCCTTAACTTTTTGGCCTTAATTCTAAGCATTATATCTGGAAACCAGATTCAAATCCGGGTGTGCAGACCTTGTGGCATCATACCAAGGGAGACTGGAGGCTGTAATCGCTGCCAAAGGTGCTTCAACTAAGTGCTGAGTATTGTGTCTGAATACTTGTGTCAATGCGATATTTAAATTTTTCTTTTTAAATAATTTTGCTAAAATTTTTGAACATTTAGTTTTCACTCGCTGGGGGAAACTGTAAACCTTTTTTTTTATTTTTATTTATTATTATTATAGCAAAAGGTGCAACATAAAAAAATAAGTGAAAGAGTCTGAGGACTTTCCGAATGCATAATAGTCATGAAAGGAAGGAAATGGTGCAGCCCTGTACTTCCAACCACACCACCATCCCTACTTGCTTGGGCGATCTGCCCTAAATGATGGCCCCTAACTGGTCAGTGGTCCCTGACCTAAGCGCATGGGACCTAGCCAAGAGAAAAATGGGGTGACATACAGACCAGGTAAGGCACAAACAGGCACAATTAAACAGGCAAATTCTCAACATAGAAGCGAGGTCAAAATAGGAGATGATATCAGAGGCCAAATCAGTATTCAGAATCAAGATTACACAAAAAGCAGAGGGTCAGTAATCTAGGAATTCGGAGAACCAGTATAACGCAGTTTGTGAGGCAGAAGGACTAATCACAGGAACCTGTTTCCAGCAGCAGCCTGTTTAAATCTCCCACTGACAGAAAGCATGTGACGCCGGCACAGAACCCAGTGTTCCTGTTCCCTGATAGACTAACCAGCCTGACCCTCAATGGGCTTGGTTGCTACAGCAACAGGAAAATCCCTGGCTGCATTGCAATTGAGAGGCCAGGCTCACCGCTGGAGTAATGACCAGGTATGTGACAGTAATATTAGTTACAGGATGTATGTTGACATTATGTATCCCAAGTCATATGTGTTGCAAGCTTTGTGAATCAAAGGTTGGACCCCTACTAGTGAGAAACCGGTATTGCGTATTCCAGCTTAACTTGGTATACCCTTTTAAAATGCTATATGGATGCTACCATGTTGGAGACATAAACTTCTTCCTGCAGTGTGCCCAGAGGTGTAATTAAGGGCTCGCAGACCCCAGTGCAAAAGTTCAGCTTGGGCCCCCCAGCAGACCTTTGTCAAATGCTTGCTATCTGCAGCCTGTCCATACCTTTTTAGGAGCATTGCTTGGACTCCTATAAGTGACCCATGGATGTAGCACTAGCAGCCAGAGATTACAGTGCAGTTAAATCTTTTCTGATTGGAGTTGTCTGCATCCCAGGTAGTAACTGCAGAATCTAAGGTGTTTGACAGGTAGTGGGCTTTCACACCACATTGTTCTTTTTGTGCAGCTCTATGCATGCACTTTCTCTCTGCATGAATATCCAACTTTAATCTAATTATGCCGTAGGTCCTGATATGGACCCTCTTTTAGTTATTGAATGTCCCTACACACACCACCATCACTCTAAATATTGGTAGGGGTGGAGTATAATCTCCTGTATAGGTCAGTATTCTCTTTTTTTTTTTTATTTTTACAAATACAGTATGTGCTATGAGACCACCAATCCTTTTAGTCGTCTGTCTGCATATTTCTCTGCAGCTTCCATTCCTTGACTATTGTAGGAAGGAACAAGGGGCCTTCATTGATGGTCGGTATGTGTCACCGAGGTTCCTGGCCTCGGTGAGGTAAGAGCCGTATTTTTCTCAAGTGTCATTATTGCAGATTAAAGTCTGACACTTCAGCTGTTTAATATGGCTGTAAAGCTGATCTAGGACGGATGTTACTGGGAGTAGTCAAAAGTGCTGGGTGGGTGGCTACTCTCCAGGTTCCAGGCCGGGTCTTGGCTGGTTTATAAAGCAGTCAGCATTATCAGGTGTTGTGGATCTACCTCCATCTGACAGTGAATCTGCAGAGTCCTCTGTGCTGAAGACTGCAAACAGGCATGCAGGCTGCCTGGAAGCCTGCCAGTGAACCTTTCTGTGGCTGAGCATTCAGCCGGGTGTGAACTGACACCTAGGATTCCAGGTAAACATTGTTTTGTTTTGCTGTGTATGAACAAGCACCAAGACTGTTATGTTTTGCTGAGTGTGAATAAAACACTGAAGTTTGATTTACAACCTGGTTCCTTGCCGCTATACTGCTTCCGCTAACCTGTCTACTAGAGCAAATCCCCACACTATATACTGACCTCCTGCTACCTTTGTCTTTAAAAGGTTAATGGTCTAATTTCTGACAGCTGAGCTGTCCAGCATCATAAATATTCTTCCCTTGTCTCTTTCACTCCAGTATCTCAGAGTAGGGTGTCCGACTGATGGTTGGCAGGACAATCTGTGTGTCAGTTTTTCATGTAGGTGAAAAACAGATGACAAACTGGTACAATCCTGGAAAAAAACTGAAACACTGAACACGGTCACAGACAAAAATGATTCAACTTGCATGCAGAACCATTAGAACCATAAGTTTTGTGTGTCTCATGTAAAAGAGGTCTAAGAGACCTACCTAAGGCCCCTTTCACACGCGCGAGTATTGAGTTGAACGCATTGCACCCGGACTGAATACTGACCCATTCATTTCTATGGGGCTGTTCACATGAGCGGTGATTTTCACGCATCACTTGTGCGTTGCATGAAAATCGCAGCATGCTCCTCTTTGTGCGTTTTTCACGCAACACAGGCCACATAGAAGTAAATGGGTTGCGTGAAAATCGCAAGCATCCGCAAGCAAGTGCGGATGCGGTGCGATTTTCACGCACGGTTGCTAGGAGACGATCGGGATGGAGACCCGATCATTATTATTTTCCCTTATAACATGGTTATAAGGGAAAATAATAGCATTCTGAATATAGAATGCATAGTAAAATAGCGCTGGAGGGGTTAAAAATAATTTTTTTTACTCACCTTAGTCCACTTGATCGCGCTGCCCGGCATCTCTTCTGTCTCCTTTGCTGAACAGGACCTGTGGTGACATCATTCCGGTCATCACATGTTCCATCACATGATCTTTTACCAAGGTGATGGATCATGTGATGACCGGAGTGACGTCACCACAGGTCCTGTTCCTGCAATGAATGCTCACCACAGGTCCTGTTCAGCAAAGGAGACAGAAGGAGATGCCGGGCTGCGCGATCAAGTGGACTAAGGCTACATTCACACGTCAGTATTTTCCTATATCCCGATTTTCGGTCCGTTTTTTGCGGATCCGTTGTTCCTGAAAATGTTTCCGTATGTCATCCGTTTTTTGCGGATCCGCAAAAAACGGAACCATGTATAAATTTCAATAATCAAATAAAGTTGTTTGGATTTCTTTGAAAAGAAATTGAGATAAATAAATAAATATTTGTTATGTGTTTCCAGGAACGGATTCCGCATAAAACGGATGACATACGGAATGACATCCGAATGTCTTCTGTTTTTTGCGGATCCATTGACTTTGTATTGTACCAGGATCCGAATTTTGCGGAAAAGAATAGGACATGTTTTATATTTAAACGGACATGCGGAACGGAACAACGGAAACGGACAGCACACATTGTGCTGTCCGATTTTTTCCAGGACCCATTGAAAATGAATGGGTCCAGATCTGGTCCTGATCTGTTCCGCAAAAAACGGAACAGATCAGGAAAGAAAAAACGGACGTGTGAATGTAGCCTTAGGTGAGTTAAATTATAATTTTTTTAACCCCTCCAGCGCTATTTTACTATGCATTCTGTATTCAGAATGCTATTATTTTCCCTTATAACCATGTTATAAGTGAAAATAATACAATCTACAGAACACTGATCCCAGACCGAAGTTCGGGTTTGGGTACCAAACACGTGCAATTTTTCTCACGCGAGTGCAAAACGCTTTATAATGTTTTGCACTTGTGCGGAAAAATCGCGCGTGTTCCCGCAACGCACCCGCACATTTTCCCGCAACGCCCGTGTGAAAGAGGCCTAAGAGTTGCCTGCAGGACCTTGTGCCTGTGATACTCTGTGGATACTCTGCCCATACACTGTATGATAAGGACTGCCTAGTTGCTTCTCCTGTGTAGGGTGTCATAGGACCGTGAACAAGGCTAGTGTCCTATTGAGTTATAAGCACATTATTGGATCTCACATGTTTGCAGACTGTTGTGGCAGAATGCTTTGTCTACAACTGGATCTGATGATGGCTCTATGTCCTTTCTATTTTGTCTAGTTCATTGCTTGCCTAAGAATAGGCTTCAGCATTTCTTTTGGTGAGTGCAGTAGTATATATTAGGTTGTAGTTGTTTGGGCATTTTATAGTTGCCTCTGTGAGGGATCTAGCTGGTGACATATGGGCCTGACACTATGTGTATTGGACTAACATAGGTTGTGCACCATCCTATTGCAAGCTAGCTTGGGATTTATTTCACGTATTGAATGGTTTCTAAAAAATGTAAGGTAATTTGCCAGGAGGCTCTCTTAATTATACCAAAGCAAATAAAACACTTTAGAGTACTCTCATTTGACATCTGATCAACTGAATTTGTTGAACACGTGTTCTGGCTCTATTGCTTCATTTTAACTAGAGCTTAGAGAGTTATTTCAAATACTTCCTTGACCTAGTCATGCCAGAAAAAAATGTATTTGTTGAATGATGGGTTTCAGACCATTTTTGGACAGAAGTTTTTACATTGTGCTTTTTATGAGCTATTTTAGTTATGTGTGTGTTTTTGTTTTACAGATTCTCTTTTTTTTACAACTGACTTTGCTAAAATGGTGAAATACTCTATTTTTATAGCTGCTTAATATATTACTAACACAACATATTTTCAATAAATCTTAAAGTATAACTGTAATTTCAAAATACTTTTGCTATTGAATAGTAACATAGCAAATGCTGATCAGTGGAGGTCAGAGTGCTATGACAGGGCACTGTCTCTTGTCGCTGCCAAAGTCAGATTAGAGACAGGCTCATAGAGTTTCTATTGAACCCAGCAGTAAGGATCATAACTCAGACCCCACCAATCAAAACCTTTTATATGTTACCATGACATATCAAAAAAAAACATTAAAGTTTTATGAAAGTTCTCTGACACTGTAGAGGGGTTGTGTCATCTCATAAATATATAATTTGAACTATTTCATTCCATTTTTCATCCTTTTATTATCAAAAAATGTTAAAACATGCTTAGCTACCGTAAATAGGTATTATAAAAACCTTAGTCCGGTATACCACAGCAAAAGCACATGGACACTGAACAAGCAAAAGTACTATGTTTTTTATAATACCTATTTAGCTAAGGATGTTTTAACCTTTTTTGATACTAAAGGATAAAAATGGTATGAAATTGTCCCAGTTACATGTTTCTGTACTGGGATATAGGCAAGCCACATTAATTATATAGAAACTGTGTGTCATCTCAAACATTTGTGGCATATGGCTAGGATATGCCACTAATATCTGATGGCTATGGGTCCCACCACTTGGACCCGCAGCTATCTCTAAAAATGGAGATCACAAAGTGAAGAGAGCGAACTGCGCAAGCATGGTTGCATGCTATTAATTTCTGTGGGAGTTGAATATAGCCAAGCGGTGCGACTTGACCTATTGGAGTCAATAGGCCTGCAAAAAATGCGGATATGGGCCTATGTATGAGGCCTAATGGTCGAGCTCCCAACATAAGCACAGGGGGAGGCTCTAGGCCAACGGTCAGCAACGTCAATCCAACTGGAGTGAAACTACAACTCCCATCATGCTGTATTCACCTGTGGGACTTCTGAGATCAGCCATGCAAGGGTGGCTGCTGGGAGTCATAGTTTAACCTCAGCTGGAGTCCCAGAGGTTGTTGATCCCTGTTCTAAGCCATAGGTGTTAGGCCTCATTCACATTTCCTTGTCAGTATTACGTACGTGGTAAAAGCATCCTTATTAAATCCGTGAAAATCTGCTTGAAGGATCCATGGATGGGCCCTGTGTCCGTTTTTACGCTCCGTGTGTCATCTGTAATCCAGGGATGTGGCTCAGCTGAAAATTGATTTCATGAGCATTTCCTATCTGTCTTCCATGAAAAACGGACAAACCACGGATGCCAACTGTGTTGTCTCTGTAATTTTCACAGACCAATAGACTTCAATGGGCATGTTTGGTCCGCATCAAGGACCAAAGTAGAGCATGGTCAGTAAAAAATAAATAAATACAGACGCATTTAAATCAATGGGTACGTGTGCTCTCTGTGGAAAATGCGGACAGCACACATCTGAGAAAAAGTGAAGTGTCGCCTCACTACTGGCTTTTTCTCCAGGGACTTCATCCCTTCATGTATGTACTGTGTGTATGTATGTGTGTGTATATATATCTGTTTGCATAGATGTTCTATGGCTCAGAATATCTGACCATTCAGCACTAGTGGTCTGAGGAGGCTGAATTGGCAGAATTTTACTGTACTCTATTTTGGTTCAGTTTGAAAAGTATGCATACATACTAATTCTCCTCCACTAAACCTTGTGAATTTTATCAGGTGAGGCTGCGCTGCATTATCGATGTGCCAAATCCGTATGCGGTTTTTATGAAGCATTTTTTTGTTTTTGTTTTGTTTTTTGCCACATCCAAAATGCAGGACAGCCACAACATGTGGCAGCACCCTGAAGTGTGATACCCAAGAGAACTTTCTGCAGTTAAGTGTAAAGTCAAAGGCAGAGCAGTTGTGAAAGTCAGAGATTCCAGGAAGAAATGATCCGTTTTGAGAATAATTTCATCTAATTAGTCATGTGCTAGGGATTGTATGTCTTAATAAAGATATTACAAATCAAATTACTTCTTTTAAAGTGATAATTTTCTGCAGCATATAATGCTTGGAGCTAGTGTTGTTGCGGGTATCGAAATTTCGATACCCAATCAATACTTTTGTCCAGGTATCGATACGATACCGGGATTTCGGTTTTCTCGATACTGGGCTGCGCTTCTGCTATCGGCCCGCTCATGTTCTCTCAGCAGCATGGGGAGAAAAAAGCTGTCCTCCCTCCCCCTGTGCTGCTGCCGCCAATGAGAAGAGAGGGGCGGAGGAGGGGCGGGCGCACTGCGCCACCAATGATAGGACTATTCCCACACAGAGCGGCGCCCAGCGATGTCTCAGCACTCACCATTATTCCTGGGCGCCGCTCCGTTCGCCCGCTGTGCCCCATTACTGTCTCCTCTCCTGCTCCACATGCTGCTGATTACTATCAGAGCGATGGGAGGAGACATCAGCTTCACTAGTGGGCGTTCCTTCTCCCTGCGCTGCGATTGGACAATGCTACAGCCAGGGAGAAGGAACGCCCACTAGTGAAGCTGATGTCTCCTCCCATCGCTCCAATAGTAATCAGCAGCATGTGGAGCAGGAGAGGAGACAGTAATAGGGCACTGCGGACGAACGGAGCGGCGCCCAGGACTAATGGTGAGTGCTGAGACATCGCTGGGCACCGCTCTGTGTAGCCTGATAGTGAAAGTCTGGAGTCCCATATAAAGTAGTCAGTCTTTAACACATAATACAGGAGGCAGGTGCCGGCAGCAGAATCGCATTGCCGGCACCCTGCCCCTGACAGGAAGCTGCGATCAGCGGCAGTTAACCCCTCAGGTGCGGCACCTAAGGGGTTAACTGCCGCTGATCTGCCAGTACCCGCCTCCTGTATAAAGGGGTAATTATCATTGGTGGTGCAGTGTACCCCCCCCCCCCTCAACCCCCCATCCCATTAAAATCATTGGTGGCACAGTGCGCCGGCCCCTCTCAACCCCTGAGTATTAAAATCATTGGTGGCAGTGGCCACAGGGACCTCTCCCCTCCCCTTCGTTGGTGGTGCAGTGGCAGCTTCTGATCGGAGCCCCAGCTGTGTAAGCCTGGGGCTCCGATCGGTTACCATGGCAGCCAGGCCGCTACAGAAGCCCTGGTTGCCATGGTAACATCCCTGATGCTGTGTGCACAAAGCACAGAGCAGCAGGGACAGTGTGAAGTCTTATTCACCCTGATAGAGCTCTATCAGGCTGAATAGGACAAGGGATGAAAGATCCCAGGTTCTACCCCCTAAGGGGGGAAATAGTTATTAAATAAAAAGTGTAAAAAAAGAAACCACCAAAATATGAAGTATAAATCACCCCCTTTTCCCAATTTCACATATAAAATATATAAATAATAAATATATTACATATCGCCACTTCAGAAAAGTCTATTAAAATATAAAAATAAAAAATCTAGGTGGTGAATGCCGGAACAGAAAAAAAAAAAAAAAAACTGCACGATTCGCCATTTTTAAAAATGCGGAATGCACGTGGCTTTTTTGGTTTATTTTTTTCACGTGGTATTGAATGGTATCGAGTATCGCAATACTTTTTCATGGTATCGAAACCGAATCAAAAATTTGGTATCGCAACAACTCTACTTGGAGCAGTGTGAAATGAATCGTATGTAATATATTTAAATTTTCTGCTGCCTTACTTTGCACTTTATAGCAGATACAGGAAAAATAATCATCAGGTAAGGCTAGGTTCACACTTTGGGATTACAATAGAATAGTTTGAAATTGTCTGCCCAACATCTGCCTTATATGTGTGCAACTGTATGAATACAGTTACATATCTCCGCGTACGGTAAAACTTTTTTTGCTTAGAGTTGTAATAAAAAGTGTAATTTATGTATACATGTCAAACATAGCAAAAGAACGCTTTGGTTATGGACAAGTGCAATGTCACTGCCTGTATAGACGCTAAAATAAAATAGCAAGTCTTTATTCCATAGTCTTTCCTAAAATCGGATTAACACCCAATAACAGGCCAAAAGGTAAAAAAAAAAAATCTTCCAAATTGTGACATTAGCGGGGTATTGTAGCTCCCACAATTATATACACTAGGATTAGAGTCCCTATATCGTGCCGATGTAGAAGGAGGATGCAAAGAATCAAGCTACCTACAGGGCAGCCAATGTACGGGTGTCCGACAGTTCAGCCCATCCAGTAGCTGGTTGGTAAAACAATTATGAGCTAATGGGCACTATGGTTCTGGTGTCCCAGCTCTTTCTTATTGTTTTCTGACACCTTATGATTGCAATTATACTCTATCGCAATCCGTCCCGTGTGTGCTCTGGAAACAAAGTACAGCAAACTAATGCGCTTACTATCCTCTACAACATGAAGCTAGTGGTGACATGTGCCACTAGCTGGCACTTCAAAATTCAACACTAGTAACCAGCGCTTTAATAGCGCTCAATGGCGCTAGAGTAACAGAGTACTAAATAGTGCTTTGTATATCACCAGTTGGTGTCTAAATAGTTTTCACCAACTTCTGGCGCTGAGAATGTGCTCTGTGGCACTGTAGATATAGCCCTCAATGGTGCTAGAGTAACAGAGTACTAAATAGCACTTTGTATATAACCAGTTGGTGTCTAAATCATGTTCACCAACTGGTGGCGCTCAGAATGCGCTGTGTGGCACTATAGATATAGCTCGACCCGTTTCAACTTATTAACAGTATCATCAGGAGCCGATACAGGTAGAGAGATTGGTAAGATGTGACCCCAGCTGATGGTGTATGGCACGGCGTCCGGCACTAGTATGGCCATGGACAAGTGTAACCTAACTGACTTCTATGGGACCCCTTACTCATTCCTAATCTGACGGATCACAACACTTAGTGGCAGATCCCTTCAGAGCTAGTTGGATATCTTAGTAACGTGTTCTGTATTGATTGGTTTGAGTTTTATTTTGTGTGTGTGTGTGTGTTTTTAAGACAATGATTACAGCTGAGAAAGTGAGTACGGCAGCACTGCCTACACTGATTCACAGCCCAAAGTTGCAGGGAGCCGATACTGTGGTGTGGGCGTGCTTCCTAGGCGGCGCTCAGCGTTGTAGAGGGAGAATCCACAATGTATAATACAAGTAGAAGAAGAAACAAAGTTGGCGGCACTCACCGAAGCTGTGATTATGTTGCGGCTTTATTACACTTCGTAGAAAAAAGCGATGCAAACATCGGATCCAAGGGCAGACACACTGTGGCAAGTAGTAGCGGCTACGGCCGTTTTGCGCGGCAGGCGCGCTTCTTCTGGCCGCTGTGAACGTCATGGAGCATATTTGTGCTTTATAAGGGGCGGGCTAGACGTGGAAAATCGGGAATCGGGAAAACGAGTGCTCGGTTACACATCAGATATTCGGCGCAGGCGCTCTGAGATGAGGAGGCTCGTCTCCTCAGAACTCCCTCAGTGCGCCTGCGCCGATGACATCACCGAAAGAGAAGACGTCATCGGCGCAGGCGCACTGAGGGAGTTCTGAGGAGATGAGCCTCCTCATCTCAGAGCGCCTGCGCCGAATGAACAGAGGCGCGCGATTTTTAAAATGCTGACAGGGCCGGCCGGAGGAGGAGATCGCGGCTGGCCTCTGTCAATCAACACAACGAGGGGGCGGTTTTTTGCGGCGGCTACCAGCAAGTAGACGCCCTACTTGCTGGTAGAGACCTGATTTACATATTATAAAACTTCGTTTTTATAAGAAACGGCTGAATGAAAGTAAGTAACATCATTATATTTTCATATATCACACTATAAGGAATGTAACTAGCCCTAAAAAAAAAATGACTTTAGTGGGGTGACAGAAGCCCTTTAAAAGAAAAGGCAAAGCGGGGAGGTGTTGTGTTACTTCTTCCTTGGGTAAGCAAAGAATTGCGGTCCAGGTTGGCGGCCCTGCGCAAAGCTGCTGAGACACTCTCCGATGGATAACCCCTATCCAGCAGCCTACTCTTAAGTTTGCTAGCCTGTTGGAGGAACCCGGCATCAGTATCATTGATCCTCCGTAACCGGACAAATTGTCCGTACGGGACCGCACGCTTCACTGAGGGCGGGTGGAAGCTGGTCTGGTGGAGGAGCGAATTAGTCGACGTAGGCTTGCAAAAGCCTTTGGTGTGTGTGTTTAAGACAAGCCTACTAGGCATGGAATCTTTTGTCATGTGTGCGTGCCTGATATCTAATATACACATATTCCCTTTGTGAAATATCCAGATCTACCTTTTTTTTTCTTGCTGGGCATTCTCCAATAGAACAACAAATATACAGTTACACATTATCACCTTATTGTGCGCGTGAACACTGGGCGGATTTCTGCATGCCAGGACCTCCCTTCTGGCTGAGTGCACAGAGTGTGATCCTCTGTCTTCATCTAGACCACATCCTGAGTGGTGCTAGTAAACTCTTCTAAGAGCAATATTTGGGTGTAGCAGATGGAGCGTGAACTATGTTCATGCTTATCCTCTGGCCAGGATTCATACATGCATCCAAAAACTGCTTGTGTGAACCCAGCATTAGGCTAGATTGCCTTGTGCATGCTCCCCATGAGCTCTAAACTTTCATAAAACCTATAAAAAGGAAATCTGTTTGTTTAGTAGTGTATTGGAGACTATATACAGTACAGACCAAAAGTTTGGACACACCTTCTCATTCAAAGAGTTTTCTTTATTTACATGACTATCAAAATTGTAGATTCACACTGAAGGCATCAAAACTATGAATTAGCACATGTGGAATTATATACAGTACATGTATAGAGTATTACATTGGTTTAGAAGTGAATGAGCATAGCAGCTTACAAATGTAAGCTGAATTCTGGATGGTAATGAACATGAAGGTATGGAATAAACAGGCTTTGCCATGTCAACTGGATATACCATAAATGTCTGATCGGTGGGGGTTCCAGGGCAGCTATAGTGCATGGGAGATGCTCTGTGCCATATAGTGACCACACAAATGTGGCTGTTACCACCATGGATAGGAGACCTGTTACACATGTTCTTGGATTGGTAGCGGTCCCTGCAATTGGAATCCCAACTTTGAGACAACTGTGATATCTTTCATGAGAAAACTCTGTAATGTAATTTCTATACTGTGTATATGGCATACTGTGTATATAATACACTGTTGTGTATTATATATGATGTCCTAGCATGATCACTTATCATTCAGATTCCACTTCTGCAGGGAAAGTGAGGGATTTGTTTGCATCAGATGAAATAAAGGGGTTTCCTGATCAGAGGGTAACTGCTAGAATAGGTGGTCAGTCAGCTGGTTGTGACTGGTATTGTGCTGGACTGCTGTGCCCCCTACGAGTGATCATTGGGTCTAGGTGTTCGGATGAAGGTATATCTTAGCGACTGATGGAAGTGACCACAATGTCTGTACATAAAATTTTCATATTTTGGCGTTATAACATCTTCTGTTTCCAGCATGGCGAGTGATGTTTTATTTACTATGTTCTCATAGAAGAAAAGGAATTTATATGCCCGAAAATCCCTTTTTAATACAAATCAACAATGCTGTGCTTCTCTGAATGTAAAACAATTTTAGAAATCAGTCTAACTTATTGCAAGAGCGCAGGTTTAACTTTTGGAAGCTATTCAAATCACTGCTATGTCCAATTCCTCTTTACTTGGGTCTGGTTGGAACAATGAACTGGCAGAGTGCTGTTCCGTTTCATCCTCAAGTTGCCTTTTTAGTGACTTTTCAAGATGTTATTTACACAAAAAATGGATACTTTTATGTGTACTTTGGGAAAGTGAAATTGAAAATCAGTCTGCCAGAATATTATGTCAGCTTAATGTCTTTGCACATCTACACTGACATGAAAAATGTGTCCTTGTGCAGACAATCCCCTATTATCCTGTGTTTGTCACATTGTATGGTTTCTGATCTTTCAAACATATGTTCATATTTTTTTTTTTTTGTTGCAATATCTGATTTTGATTAAAAGTTTATAAAGTTTTACAAGAATATAAGCAGCAGATATTGTTTTTGTAATCTAATACAGGTCATAGAGGACTAAAACTATTATCAATACAATACGATCACACAGAAACTGACTATCATAAAAGCGCTACGATACTTGGATAGGTGGCATAGCTTACCACTTTCATTGGCGGGGAGGTGCCACCTAATTAGAATGATGTGTATGTCAAAGCTGTTGTATCCCTTTCAGACATTCCCACTACTCTTATGCCGTGCCGATATTGAACTGTTGGAGCGTAGGTTTCTTAGATTTATACCGAAGGGGAACAGGCCGAGAATCTCTTTGGGGAAGTTAAAGCTGAAAAAGGAACAGGGAGGACTTAATTTCCCCGACATAAGATGTTATAACCTAACCTGTATTAGCCACCATTACCTGGATTGGATTACTGATACATCGTACTACTCTAACTTAAAACTGGAAAAACAACTCGCCAAACCTTGGAATTTGGTGGCATTGTTACATACAATGATCTCGGGGTTTCCGATTCCAATAAAAAGATCCCTGGTTTTTAGAGACACCATAATTACATGGAAAGTATTGAGAAAGCATTTTAATCTATACTACCAATTCTCCAAACACCTCCCCCCTGTCCATAACCCATTATTCAAGCCCGAACTGGATAGCACAATTTTTCGGCAGTGGATGAATAGTGTAGTGAAGAAAATGGGAGACTTGCTCCATGAGACGGAACAATATTGCCTGAGTTAGCAGGGAGGTGGGGACTGAAGGGTCCTAGTTACTCGTCTACCTACAGGTGAGAAACTATAGTAGGGGTCTAGTCAGAGACATGTCCCAAGAAAGGTCTTCAATTAACTTTGATACCTTTCTTAAACGGGCATTCCCATCTTAGACAATGGGGGGCATATCGCTAGGATATGCCCCCGCACCTATAACAAGAACGTAGCCGGGAGAACTGTGGCTAGAGGACCCCAGATTTCCTGGGGTCCGTCCACCACCAAGCGCTGCTCCCATAGAAGTGAATGCACATGCACGGCCCAGGCCCCTATTCATTTCTATGGGGCCGACGGAAATACCCGAGCCAGCGCCAGGCTATTTTCTGCAGCCCCATAGAAATTAATGGAGGGCGGCTGCACATGCGCAGTGCGCCCTATTTCAGTTGCGGGGCCCCGTACTCGATATAGGTGCAGGTCTCAGCTGTGGGACCCGCACCTATCAGACAATGGGGGCATATCCTAGCGATATGCCCCCATTGTCTGAGATGGGACAACCCCTTTAAATGCCCAGGTAGGACATCAGCAACCTCTCTATCAGACACTGAGAGATCGCTTTGGCGCCAAGGACCCCAAAGGTTTATTTAGAAAATGGGGTAAGATTTTGGGAATCGAGGAGGTTACAGTCACTGTTTGTAAAGGCTTGGTGGCCCTATACAGAGTCGTAGTGAATGACAATTGGAGGGAAACCGACATTAAAATATTACATCGTGCGATTTTATGCATTTGGTCTTCCTAGCTCCCCTGCAAAGCGAGATAGACTAGTAGCGTGTTCCAGATGCGCAAAACCAAGCTCTGACTTATAACATGGTCTGTGGGATTGCTCAAACCTGAGATATTTCTGGACACAAGTGGAATTTGTTCTGAATAAAATTAGCAGCTTCCAGGGAGTCTTGACACCATCTCTTGCCATTCTGTATGCGGTGAAGGGGTTGGATGATTGGGGAGGCGGATGTAGAAGGAACAGGTTCTTCCACCTTTGGGTCATCGGCTTTTGGCGATTGCTAAAAGATGTTTACTGGCACAATGGTTGAGACCATATATACCTGCCATGGAAGCAGTAATAGGACATCTCAAGAATATGTTTCACTTAGAGTGGCTTGAGTCTCTTAAACAAGTTGAGACACTGGGGAAAAAATTATTCCACACATGGAGACAGTTTATCTTGGAATATGTCCCATATTCAGACTAAACACGGGTGATGGGACCCTTCAAGCTCTCATCTTGGTACTTGACAGAGGATTTGAAAGGCACTCTGGGTCCGTTAAAGGTCTCTTAAACATCTAGAATATGATCCATGATATAAAAGCGACTATACACTGATTGTTAAAATATGGGTTGGTGTCACGGTCTCTCCCATGACAGGGATCAGAGGATCTAAGAGACTGACTGCACGTGATGTGATCTGACAGCCTCTTTGGTTTCACTTGTTTCTGTGTTTGCTGGTTATGACCACACCTCTTGTCTCAGGTGTAGCTTAAGTGGTCATTCCAACTCCTCTATTTAGTCTGGTCTCACCCATCATGCTATGCGGTTGATAGCTCCTTTCTGGTTGTGGAAGTGCTGGTGTTTGGTTTTCCACGGATTTCCTGCTCGTCCGCGTACTTCGCAGTTAAGTGTCTTTTTCTAGTTTGTTGTATTCCCCTTTCTTTTGGTATTGGGCCTCCAGGGAGTCTCCTGTTCCTTCAGCTGGGAAGGAACAGGTCACCTTTTGTCCTCACACTATTTCCAGGGATCTTTAGGGTTAGATAGGGCTCTAGGTTCCTGTGTATGAACATTCCTACCATCAAGGTCTGTTCATATTGATAGCAGTCAGGGCTCGGTTTAGTGATTCACTAGGTGGTGACCTTTCCCTAGTTTCCAGGCCTAGTACCTTTTTCCTTTCCTCCTATGTTCGCTGTAGAGTTTACCACCCACACCGCGAGAGGCTGCAATCAGGTTAATCGAATAGAGAGGTTGCTTTGAGCTGGGTAAGGGAATAATTAGGGTTAGTTTCAGAGAAGGGTATGGGAGGGAAATATTTGGCGGTTTTCTTAGGTTTCCTTGAGGTTCATGCTCTCGGTATAGGGGGACTTGAACTCTAGGGACTCAATGTGGGGGTTGCAATTGAAATTATTTGAATATGACTTGCACGACCATCCCTGATTATCGGATTATTGTATTAATGTATACCTGCCTTTCTTTGTGGTATTCCAAAAAAGCACTTTATTAGATAACAAATGCTAAAAACATCCAGATACAAGTTGCATAGGTCTACGCATTTCGGGCAGAAAACAATTTAGCCCTTACTCATGACCGTATACCTGTACACTTGTTTGGAAGCAAAAACAAATAAAATAAATGGTGGGGGATAAAAGCCCACTACGATACGGTCGGTCCGGGAGATGCATCCAGCACACGGATCATGTTTTACAGACTGAGCATGGTCGTATTAATCAACCCTAGCAGTTCCAGTCATGAAGGAAGAAATAGATTTAAGGAAATACAATGGCCAACGTCCTGAACCACTGTCTGCAAACTCAGAAACTGCTACTAGTCCTCCTTAACCACTCTGGTTGGTAGGATGCTTAGTTTAGACCTAGGTTCTTCATGAGAGCCTTCCGCAAGGCCAGTGGACTTAGCTGTTAGAGACCCAAGTTATGTCTACAGAGTAAGATTGCAGAAAACTGGTTAAAACCAGGAGAGATGGATAGAGCCAATACAGCAGACAAAGGGTTAGTCCAGAAAACAGGCGAAGGTACGCAAGGTTAAAAAGATCTACCTCTTGATGGGTCAATATAAGATTGGCTGGGTCTGAATCCCGGCACCCCGGCTGATCAGATTTTTGAAGCGTCTGCAGCATTCATGCGAACATTGCATTCTCTTCACTGATCTGGTTTGCCTGATCACGTTCAAAATTGCAGTGGTGGAGCACTGTAAATACAGCTTCCCATCCAATGGGATGGAGTATAACTACAACTGCTCCTTCCTATTAAATGGGAATGGGACAAACAGGCTGCAATTGCACTGCTCCGCCACCGCAGTGTCGACAGTGAGCAGATGAGGAAAAATCTGCAGTGGAAATTCACAGCATTTAAAATCCGCCCCACAGGTGAATTTACACAGAATTTTTTTTTTTCACAGCATGTGGATGAGATTACTTAAAATTTAATCTACATTGTACATTGCTAATGCTATAAAACACTGCAGATTTGCCACAGACAGATCGTCAGCAGCAGTTCTTCAGCTTATACGTCCCATGTGGATATGCCCTTAAAGTGTTAACTACCAGCAATATAGTATTTACTGCTGTTTTAAATCCATAGTATATGCTGATGTTCACAGACTGTATAGTGTGGTGTTTGAACATGTTGGCAATGACTGAATGTATAGTGTGGTGTTTGAACAGCTCTTGGCAATGATTGAGCCTTTAGCAGTTTTTTTTTTTTTTTTTTTATACTTTTTTATTGACAAAAGTAAAATGAACAATGATAGCAAATACTCTTATTGTCAAAAACAGTGTAATATTGCATGCCACTTCCATTTCCTCAATTTCTTTTGTTCATTAGTACATAATAAACTTAAAACAGAAACATTTTGCAATGACTTCCAATCAGCCAATGCATTCTCCCTAACCCTTAAGTTCTCTGTCTAGTGTGGTATCAGGTAGTATAATCAGACAGCCCCATTAATCCATCTGGCCTAAGTTACCCCGAGCCGACAATAGGGCTTGTCGCATTCTCGAGGTTGTGTACATAGTATGTGACGACTCGCACCAGAGACCCCTGACTCTATCAAATTTTTGGCAAAGATGGGTATCCCATAAATGTATGTCCGACACTACTTCAGTGAAATTGGCCTCCTTCCACACCGCCTGGCCCAGTTTGTGTATAGGCAACAATGGTTTCTGGAATTTTGGGGACCCCTCCAACACCAACCACAAAGTGCTACAATTTAGGTATAGTGATAAAAAGTACTCTGAGGTAGGCAGGTCTTCTGTTGTATACCATGAATTAATAAGCCTAATTGACCAGCTAAAAAAATACATAAAAAAGTCTGGTAAAGCCATGCCTCCTTCTGTTTTGGGACGTTTCAGTGTATCCAAACTGAGTTTAGCCCGTGACCTGCCCCAAATGAAGGTTCTAGTCATAGAATCTAATTCTTTAAATATCTATTTGGGTATATGTGTTTCTGAGTGCTGAACTGCATACAGGAGTTTAGGGAGCATTATGATTTTAATTAAGTTGATGCGCCCTGCCACTGATATGGGTAGCGGTTTCCAACTTATAAATTTGTTTCGTATGTGATCAATTAGGGGCAAACATTGAGTGATATAGCCCGAGAGTATTGTTTAGTGATCTTGACTCCTAAGTATTTAAATGTGTCCACTGCTTTTAATTGGGCAACATGGGACAGCCCTTTCCAATCTGACTTACCCAGAGGCATGTAAACAGATTTTTCCCAGTTGCTTCTCAGACCTGAATAGTCCCCAAACTCATCAATCAGGGCCACCGCGCCTCTGAGAGAGGAATCGGATGATGACATGTATAGGATCATGCCATCAGCATATAGTCCATTCTGGACTTCCCTCACTCCTATGGTCACTCCATGTATAGTGTTACTATTTCTCACTCTAATGGCCAGATTCTCAACTGCCAGGGCAAATAAGAGTGGTGACAGGGGGCATCCCTGTCTTGTCCCTCTATAGAGAGGGAAGCTTTCTGACAATTCCCTGTTAATTAGTAGTCTAGTAGTAGTACCGGATTGCTATAAAGAATTAGTAGCAGTGATAGGCCAAATCCAAATTCCCGTAGGCATCCAATCAAATATGGCCACTCTATCGAGTCGAATGCCTTTAGCAGCATCAAGTGATGCCAAAGCCCAATCTGCACTCCGGGAGTAATCCATCTGTGTGACCACCTGGAACCTTCTTATATTTTCAGTGGTGGATTTTCCCGGTATAAATTCTGTTTGGTCTCGATAAACTAATGACAGGATTACCTGGTTAAGGCGAGTCGCCAATATTCTGGTCAGGATTTTATAATCCACGTTTAACAGAGCAATGGGCCTATAGGATCCACACTCAAGGGGATCTTTATTAGGTTTGAGTAATAGAATTATAGTGGCCTCCATAAAAGAGTCCGGTAGTTTCCCCGTCCCCAGGACCGAATGATATGTGGCCAACAATTGGGAAGCCAATATCTCTGCATATCTATCTGGCATAATCCTCCTTTGGAAGCCCGTCTGGGCCTGGAGATTTCCCATTGTTAAGGTCTGTTATGGCTTGTAACACTTCTTCTGCGCTAATAGGATGATCTAGTTGGTCCCTTTGTGTTCTAGTAAGTTTAGGGAATGGGATGCCATCTACATAAGTATGAATCTATCTCTGATTCAGATACTGTTATGCTGGATCTGTATAGATTTTGGTAGAAACGTGTGAAGATTCGAACAATTGCCTCCTGGGTATTGGATTCCTGTCCCATATGGTCTCTAATTGCTAGAATCGCTGAGGAGGGCTAGTCATGCCCGATCAGTTTAGCAAGTAGCTTAGCCGATTGTTGCCTAACTCAAAAGCTGTTTGTTTTAGGATAAATAATTTCCGGTCATCTTTGTCTTTAGGCACCGCAAGATATTGTCTGCCCGCCTGGAGCCAAGCTGTCTTATTGGCATCAGTCGGGTGACTGTTGTATTATTGTTCCAACGTGGTGTACTGAGATTCTAGCTCCGTTTCAGATCGGTTAGTGTCTTTTTTTAAATGTATGTTATGTTAGAGTGTAATGCCACACGCAGAAACGCCTTTAGAGTATCCCACACCAAAGCTAGATTGGGTTCGTCAACATGTGCATTCAAGAATTCCTGCAGTTGGTATGAGGTCCCATCTGTTGAACCCATAGGGCTCAGCCAGAACAGGTGTATATTCATCCTGTACATTATTGATGGAGCTGTGCGTATTAACATGCCTAGTATTGGGGAGTGATCTGATATTCCCCGGGGTAGTTATGTTATGGATCTGATATTTAACTATGTTAGTCCATTGCCTAGCATGTAATCTATGCTGGTTAAGGAGTCGCGACTACCATGACATGAATAAAACCTAGATTCGGGATGTTTAGTTCTCCATAGATCAAACCATCTGAATTCAGCTAAAAATCTATGGAGTTTCAAGATATTTCCTGTATTTGAATGGTCTGCCGCAACTAGGAGTCGGTCCAACGAGAGGTCTAACATCATGTTTAAATCTCCCATACATATTACTTTGGCATGGGGTATGTTGCCACAAAGGTAGCTGCTAGGTGTAGGACCTGCATAGAACCAGGGGAAGGATTATAAATACCTAGTAAGACGTACTGTTCATTATCAATAAGAGCATGAACAAACCATATCTGCCTTCTGTACCTGTGACAAGTTTTTACCTCCCAGTGTAGTAATTTTATGTATTAGCAGGGACACCCCCCTTAAAGAGGAGGTATGATACGAGTGTGCGGCCCATTGTACCCATGGCCTCTTTAGGGCCCCAGAGGTGTGTGTTAGTAGATGTGTCTCCTGGAGGGCACAGAATTTGCGGGCTGGAATGTCTGATGAAAGCAAACACCTTTTTTTGTGGGGTACCCAATCCTTTGACATTCTATGATAGGATTTTCAAGTCTGCCATGGTATCCGGAGTAAGCCTATAATATCAGGGGCTGCACTTACTGCAATGGCTGTAGTAGCATATATTGTAGTGTGGTTAACAGTAGGTAACCGAAAAAACTGTGAACAAATTGAACAACCCATGTTTGAAAACAGTTAAAACCTTGTAAACTTATATATTACGTCTGGTATAACCTGCCTCTAACCAGACTATAGGCCAGTGAAACCGGGATGCCTCTGTCTTTGATGTTTTGACATTGGCATGCCGGCTGCGGCCACTACTATGATAAACTGAATAAGTATGTATGGTGTCTCTCAACAATGTTTGCTTATATGTATATAGGTGCAACCAGAAACTGCAATTAACTATAGCTGAAACTTATCCTAGCCAGTCCATTGACACCAATCGATGTTATACCCTTAGGCTCTGTCAGGAGTCTTAGCGTCTCGGTGATCTTCGCCTCATATCTAGCCATTCAGTGACTTCTCCAGGGGAGGTAAAAAATACTGCTCGGTCGTCATCCACCACTCGTAGTTTTGCAGGATAGCCCATGGAGTATGGTATGTTGGCTTCTCTCAGGAGTCGCTTGACATCCATAAAGGTGGCTCGTTGTTTCTGCAGTTTCATAGAAAAATCCAGGAATATGGATACTCTGGTGTTGTCGTATTTGATTTCTTGTTTTCTCCTGGCAAGAGCCAATATCTTATCTCTGTCTTTGCAATTAAGGAATCTTGGGAGCATGGGTCTAGGAGGGGCTCCAGGTGGAGGTAGTTTTGCCGATACTCTATGAGCTCTTTCCACTGCAAAGGCTGATGAGAAATTAGCATCTGGAAAAAGTTCTTTCATACAGGTTTCAATAAATTTTTCAGGTTTGCGGCCTTTCTGCTCTTTTAGGCAAGCCGATGATCCTGATGTTATTTCTGCGGAGCCTATTTTCTAGGTGAGCTTTCTGTTTCCAGAGCTCCGCTTTAGTGTTAAGGTCAGAAATAGATCTGTGAACAGTGGCGGTAGCGTCTTCTATGCATGATATACTCTCTTCAGTGTGTTGAACTCTTTCTCGTAAATTGTGCATGTCTTGACGCAGGAGGCCTAGATCGATCTTGACTTCGTCCAATTTCCCTGTGAGAGATGTTTTACATGCAGTAATGGCTTCTAGAACCTGAGCTGTTACTTCCTTAAGAGTAGAGATGAGCGAACTTCTGTTTTAAGTTCGGCGTCTAAAGTTCGGCTTCCGGTTAGCGGAGAATCCCGATATGGATTCCGACTTCCGTTGTGGTCCGTGGTAGCGGAATCAATAATGGCCGATTATTGATTCCGCTACCACGGACCACAACGGAAGTCGGAATCCATATCGGGAACCATATCGGGATTCTCCGCTAACCGGAAGCCGAACTTTAGACGCCGAACTTAAAACAGAAGTTCGCTCATCACTACTTAAGAGTAGGTTCATCTTGGACTTTGTCAGAAGCATTTACAGGCGCTGTTATAGCTGATGCAGTGCTGGCTCTGGTATGCCTATTCCTCTGCGGTAGTGTTGACCGCGAATTCTCATCAGGTTGTCTGGCAAATTCTTTTCATTTGTCTGCAGCACTTGGTGCTTTTTGAGACCCCGATTATGATCGATGATGGAGTAATAGACAGCGAGTATAGTTGTGTCTGGGGCTGATATATTGCAGTGTGTTTTCTTGTGAGTTCTAAAGCTGCCAGTGGATCTGGCAAGTCCTTTATATGGAGCTGACTTATGCTTCTATGGGTATATCCTGTCCAGGCAGTCTGGGGTTAACCCTTATTCTTTGTGTGAGGGAGCTTAGCTGTACTGTGTAGCACAGGATTGTCAGTGGGCTTCATTATGAGTAGGCTCTCCGCTGGCCGTAGTTCTTTCTTTCTCCCAGTACCAAGGTGTAGCTCCCAATATGGCCGTTTGGCGGGAAAACTATTGGAGGTGCGCAGCTTCAATCGCGCTCTGTCCTTCACCGCAGTGGCGCTCTAAATAGTGTTCATTTTGCGATTCCCCACTCTTTCCCCTCCTTTCTGTGCTCCTTCTGCCTTTCCCCGCTCCTCTCAACTTGTCTCTTGCGCCGCAGCGCTCTGTATGCCCGCAACTCAGCCTCCTCCTTCGCCCCTCGTCTCACTAGTCCCGGATCTGCACGCTCCGGCGCCAGATCAGGGTGTCTTACTGGCAGGTCAGTATATCACACCCTCAGAAGTCGCGATAGACTGTTGGAGAGTTTACATCTCTTGAGGTCTGCAGGATTTATCCTGGTAGTGCTGTGCCAGCCTCGGAACACCGCTCAGATGCGTTTAGTCATTTTGGCTGCTGGCCACTCCCCCCTTTGGCAGGTTTTTTAGGTATTCCACACACACACATTAAATGTATTCCTTTGTAGCTATACCTTCTATATAATACTTCTACAGGTTCTTCACAACATTGCTCTTTTGCAACTAATATTTTTGGGCAGCTATACAGCAGTCTGAAGACTGATTTTCAAGAGGTCCTTACAAGGGTATTACAAATGCATTATGCGTTTTTGTTTTGGATGTGTGAACCAGGTTTAACTGACTTGAGCTTGCCGCATCATTGATTCCTACGATGCTAAGTGTTGAGCCGGGACGCCTGTCCAAAATATGGATGCATAATACACCTGGCTTGAGGGTACAGCGACACAGGGCGGGTTCAATATCTTTATTTTTACAGCGGAAAAACTGGTGCATATCTGCCACAATCCCGCAGTAGCCCAATGTATTTTTGTTTCAGAATTTAGAATGTAAATTCTGCACGTTTGCCCCAGATATACCCCTCTGCATTAGAAAGCGTGAAATACGCGTAGAAATCCACAGCATAAATTTACGCAGTTTAAAATCCACTGCATTTTTTTTTTAAATCGCCTCCACTTGCTACTACTGTATTACACTGTGGATTTTCTGCACACAGTTCCATTGTGGATAATATAAAGCATATCCATCATGTGTGGCTGAACCCTTATGGTATGACCGTGCAGTGCACTTGTGACATGGCCGCGCTGCAGTTGAGTACCATGCGGCTATAGCTTGCTGTAATAAAACTAATGAAGACCGCACTGTTTAGTCGGGTGCATTGATAATGGCCGCACAGCCATTAGGCTGGGACTTCATGGCAACATGTGTCACACCAATGTTGCACCGCGACGCAACAGTTGCACAAAAACACAACTTGGATAGACTTTTTGCGACTGTCGTGTCGCAGCATGTTGCAGTGCATCACCATTAACTATCATTACAAAAAATGGTGAGCGACATTGCTTCAACAATTGTCGTCGTGTAGCCCTAGCCTTAGACTGACTAAACGTCGCGGTCTTCATTAGTTTAATTAGAGCACGCTGAGACGATACGGTTGCGACACGAACCTGCTGTATGGTCTGACCCTAAGGCTTAGTTCACATCAGCGTTCAGCCTTTCCATTCTCCTGCTCCATTATAAGAGCAGGAGAACGGAAAGGACGGATTGGGCACATAACTGAGGCGAGCGGAGCCTACGGACCCCATAGACTATAATGGGGTCCGTTAGGTTTACGCTCAGAAGATGATTTTGGAGCGGAGAAAAAAGTAGTGCATGCAGCACAATACCATGCAAGGTGGCAAATCCAAAAGTGAGGATTGCTGTTTGAGTGTTGGTTCACCAAAGCTTGTAATTATCCTATGGACGTCTAACTCTTGTAAGCACTATAACTTTTACTTTCACGGTGGTTAGTTTCTCCAAAATTCTGGATCCAGCATTTATATCCTGTGTTAATTTTCAAGTTTTGGAAAGGAATGCTTTTACATGGGAGCAGTATATTTTATCTGCTGTTTTTCTCTAAGTACAAACATACCCTGAAGGCTGCTGTTCAGAGAGCTAGCTGACTGTATATCTGATTGGCTGTAAAGCATTGGGTGCTGGGCACTGAAGTCATACCACTCGCAGCCAAGGAAAGAAACATAGGGACGTTTACTTAATAGACCAAATCAGGCTATACTAAAGTAAACCAATGCTTTTTATACTGAAGGCAGCATTTCTATTCTATTTAAATGTTTTTCATTTTTTCTTTTTTGTATGCAGATACTGGCATTTGTATTAAAAGTTATAAATGGGGTCCGTTAGGTGTAGTCCACTCAGAAGATGATTTTGGAGCGGGGACAAAAGTTGCGCGCGCAGGACTTTTGTCTCCATTTCAACAATGTTCCTATGAGCGGAAACCTAACGGACCCCATATTAGACTATGGGGTCCTTCAGTTCCGTTCGGCTCAGTTATGTGCCGAATCAGTCCTTTCTGTTCCTAAACAGAGCAGGAAAACAGAAAGGTTGAACGGTGATGTGAACGAAGCCTAATGTGTATGCCTATTCTTTAGCCATGTCACACAAGCCGAAACCCAAAGAGGTACAAATATTTTCATACTGCTTTTTACCCATTTCACTCCTGGCTTTGGCTTGCAAATTCTCAATTGTTAAAATTTAAAAGTAATACATTTTTTTTTTAAGGTAATATAACATTATTTGGCCTTTCATGGTTATGAACTGCCCCTTTGAAGCTTTATGATTCAGAGAGGTTGTCTGGCACATATCTCCTGGAGAAGCAAGATTGGGTTGGATAGAATCCACTGTTATCCACGATAACCATTGGGCAGTCGTCGGCTGAGCATGCAGGTGTACTAAATGGGGAGAGGGGGAGAAAGCTGCTGCCAGACACCTCATAACAGCTTAACAGATGTTTTGGGCAGTTGAAATCCATCATGTCTGATCCTAATCTCTCCTGACACCAGCTGTCAGTGGAGAATGCCATACACATCAGATGCTCAGCTGAAGCTTCTAAACTCACTGGGTTCAGGCTCAGCCAACCTATATCTAATGTGTATTTCCAACTTAAGGGTGCTGCCACACGTTTAGGTTTTTTATGCTGTTTTTAAAGCCACAGAGTCGCTGTATTTTCACACAATTCCATTTAATTTAAAAGAGAATGGGGTAAATAAAAAATTTCTAAATCACTTTATTTTAAAAATATGCCTGCAGCCATCTGAAAAAAGCTGTAAAGTCAGCAGCAGGCAGAGATAAAGTGGGGGCGTATGAGAGCTAGCTGAGATCCTGAGCCTAATAAAAGAACGCCTTCTGAAGATCTCTGGTGCCTTCTGCTTTTCTGTAAGTGTGATTCCCCCCTCCTTATCTGCCCTGTGAGCTCCGTGGCTGAAAACATAGTGGAAAGTAAGAGAAAGGATGTCATAGCAGTACACTGCAGGCAGATTCCACAGAAAGGATAGGCCCCCCCGCTTGTAAGAGACATGTATCTAACTGTACAGCTGAAGAGGTGAATAATTAGGCTAAAAAAGACATTATTGAAGCCCAAAAAAGACCTATACCTTCTTAGTTATAATTGTGCAATGAAGAGAGCCATCATACAAACTGTTTTTGAAAACTCTGGTACGCTTTAAGGATAGATACTTTTTTAATTTTTTTATCTACTCCTTGTTTAGGCTTTAAAAGCTGCATCTAAAAACCTGAACATGTGGCAGCACCCTAAGGCCCCTTTCACACGGGCGAGTTTTCCGCGCGGGTGCAATGCGTGAGTTGAAAGCATTGCACCCGCACTGAATCAGGACCCATGTTCACATGAGCGGTGATTTTCACGCATCACTTGTGCGTTGCGTGAAAATCGCAGCAAGCTCTATTTTGTGCGTTTTTCACGCAACGCAGGCCCCATAGAAGTGAATGTGGCTGCGTGAAAATCGCAAGCATCCGCAAGCAAGTGCGGATGCAGTGCGATTTTCACACACAGTTGCTAGGAGACGATCGGGATGGGGACCCGATCATTATTATTTTCCCTTATAACATGGTTATAAGAGGGAGCACCCCTTTCCATAGCCCATAAAGAATGACTTATCTACAAAAACTGTGAAACATTTCAGGCAAATTCAGTGTCTGAGCAAGGGCTCTTTTATTCTGTGGTCTTAATTGTAGATTTTATATAAACCACATTGATGTCAATAGGCGGTGACTAAGTAAAGGGTTTCCTTGCGAAGAACAATCTGCTTTTTTTTTTTTTTTTGCTAGAGATATCTCTGTTAACTTAGACCAGGCCTGAGAGTGGATGGAGCCTGGCTTTTTGGCAGTCATAAGGCAGCGTGATTTCCTCTATATGTGCACAGACTGAGAGGAACCCAGCAATGTGATTTCTGCATTACTGAAAGATATAAAGATTGCCTGCAGTTCCACGTTTGACTATTTGTGTTGCAAATGCTCAGTGATGCAACAGTCATACAGCACATTGTTATAGAAGTACCACAATGTATATTCTGGGCAGCACACATTTTGGCTGGTCATGTAGTTTATATATGTAATAAAATATTTCCAGAGCAATACTGAAGCAGAGAGAAATGATGCGCTGGCCAGGCTCCAAAACCCATTTAATTATATGTCTCTGTGATTCAGCTCTACAGTATACAACAAAAAGAGAAGACTCTGTTACATTATATGGCTCCACTGTCTGCAGGAGCATTTTCTTACACAATGGACTACACGTGGATTCTATATTAATACTGGTTGTGCGCTTGTTTGCTTCTCATTTACAACATCATTTTTCTCAGCAATGCGGGCACATATGAACATGGAACCAACACAGATGCCTTCAGCCGCCAAGTGCGCATGTAACAGGTCAGCCAGTGTCATAGCTACAAATCTGCTGACAGAAGCCCTTTAGATCTCCATGTGAGTCATGCTTCTTACACCCCGTACACATGTACCCAGAAGGAGAAATTATGGTATAATGAGTAGGTTATCCCTACCACTTCATTAAAAAAATGCAGACAGCACGCCATAGGCTGTCCACATCCGTATATGGCCTGTAAAAACGAAGAGTTGTCCGTTTTGCGGACAAGGATAGAACATTTCTATAGACGTGGAACAAATGGTGGCATGCACATGGCTCGTATCAGTGTTTTGTGGATCTGTGGTTTGCAGACTGCATGAGGCCTCAAGGTACCCATGCTCATGAGATGGGTATCAATCAAAAATCTGTCTCTCCTAACTCCATTCACTATAGTGGAACTAGGTGCAAACCATGGGCAGATGTGGCAATTGTCATGTGTGATATGATGATGTCTGGTTTTCATTTCTTATATTAAACGTTGGGTAACCCCTTTAACTTGGACAACCCATTTAACCCTTAAGAAGGCATTTTTTGTAATGCAGCCCTATAAAGGCTTACTGCAGGTGCAGCAGACATGCTGGACAGATGAGCCCGTGTTGAAGGAGCCCCATGTAATTGGACCGGATACCTGCGTGATGCAGTATTTAACATGTCTAATCATAGATCCTGCAGCTGTCAGCCTGGGATGGTGAGGGCCGTGTTCTGCTATTAGGGAGTTTAGCTATTCCCGCATAAGGCTTAGACCACCTTGGAAGGATTAGGTATAATCATGCAGAACGTTTCAGCTGGATTACCCTTCAGCATATTTTTATCTTGTACAGAAAACTGACTTAAGTTTCCTGTTCAAATGATTAAATTACATATTTATGATGGCGTGGCACTATGGACATGCACTTATTCCCACTGTACAATGTTGGGGGCATTCTGAGGCTAGAAACAACACTCGTATATTAATAGCTGAGTATCCTCTAGGAATATGGACAAAGCTTTTAGAGTTGACTGTATGGAGAAGTGTGTGTTAATACAGAAGACTAAGCATCGCCTTATATTTTGGCTGTGCCTTTACATAGGTGGGGCCTGTTGTGCAATATGATTTTGTTAACTCTTGGATTGGATTGTGACGTTTATATGCTTACAATATTCAAGGCCATTCCATCGCTGTGATTGGAACGTGGGTCGCGAGCAGCTTTTCAAGATGTTGATGTTTGAAATGTTAGACCAGATTCCATTCCACGTGGTCTGACAAGTATAAGATCATTTATAATGAGAGGCTTGTGGACTTGTGATGACAATCCATGTGTATGTTATTTTCAATGTCCCTAGTAATCCTGTCATTAACCGGATTCCTTCCCATGGCCATATATGTAACAATACCGATTTAGGCCTCATGCACACGGCCGTTGCTGGCCGTGACCCGTATTGCGGCCCGCGGGCACCGGCCTTGTGCTCCCCGCATCACAGATGCAGACCCATTCAGTTGAATGGGTCCGTAATCTGGAGCTGCGCTGCGGAACGGAGGCACGGCGTGGTTCTGTGGTGTTTCTGTCCATGCCTCCACACCGCAAAAAAATAGAACTTGTTCTATTTTTTTATGGTGCGGACGGATCATGTACCTATTAAAGTTGAATGAGTCTGCCTGCCGCAAGGATAGGGGCCGTGCATTGGGGACCACAAATTGCGGTCTCCAATGCGCGGAACGGCAGCACAACGGCTGTGTGCAAGAGGCCTTAAAGAGGACCTGTCACCTCTCCTGACATGTCTGTTTTAGTTACTACTTTCATTCTCCATAATAACTATTCTGGAGCATCTATTCTTATGACTATGCTGTGCCGTTCCTGCATTATTCCTGCTAGAAGATCACAAATGCATTACCAGCAGTCTGCAGCAAAGGTACTGATGGGTGTTACTAGTCACTGACTGTCCTGTCAGTGCTGCTGGTGTCAAACTATGCAGGGACACACCCCAAACTGGTAACTTCTACTGCAAGTTGCTAGCAATTCATTCAGAACTTCCAGTAAGAATAATAAAGAAGTGGCACAACATAGAGCCATAAAATTAGTGCTCCAGAATTGTTATTACATGGGGAATGCAAGTAGTTACTACAACAAACTTTCCCTACCCAATATCAAGCATTTTTAGGCAAAAATGCAGTCCGGGCCCATTTATATGGACAAGGCAGTGATTGGGAATAAACAGGGGCGGACTGGAAACTTAAAGGGGTTGTTTCATCATGGACAATGGGGGCATATCGCTAGAATATGCCCCCATTCTCTTATAGGTGCGGGTCCCACAGCTGGGACCCGCACCTATATCAAGAACAGAGACCCGCAAGTGAAGGAGGGTGCACTGCGCATGCGTGCCTGCCCTCCATTCATTTTCTATGGGGCCTGGCGCTCTGCTATTTCCGTCAGCCCTATAGAAATGAATGGGAGCGGGGGGCGCGCATGCCCGGTACGCTCCCATTAACTTCTATGGGGAGCCAGCTTGGTGGTGGCCGGACCGGAGTCCTCCAGCCACCACCTTGTGGGACTTTGTTCTTGATATAGGTGCAGGTCCCAGCGATATGCCCCCATTGTCCATGATGAGACAACCCCTTTTAGCGACCCTGGACATAAACCTAAAAATAGCCCCATGTCGTAGGTGGATTCAGATTGACAGAGGGGGGGGGGGGGGCAGTAGACGTAGACAGGGCTAATAGAAGTGGAGAGGGAGGTTCAGCAGTACCTTAGTGCCCCAGCAGAATAAAATACTACAGTGCAGCATAAAATACTGCCATCCGCTTAGGCTACTTTCACACTAGCGTTTTTTGGGGCTCTGTCATGGATCTGAAAAAACGCTTCCGTTACTATAATACAACCGCATGCATCCGTCATGAACGGATCCGGTTGTATTATGTCTTCTGTAGCCATGACGGACCAGTCTTGAACACAATTGAAAGTCAATGGGGGACGGATCCGTTTTCTATTGTGCCAGATTGTGTCAGTGAAAACGGATCCATCCAGTTGACTTAGACTGTGTGCCAGGACGAATGCGTTTGGCTCAGTTTCATCAGGCGGACAGCAAAACGCTCCAGGCAGGTGTCCGCCTCCAGAGCGGAATGGTGACTTATCGGAGGCAAACTGGGCAAACAGCATTCTGAGCAGATCCTTTTCCATTCAGAATGCATTAGGGCAAAACTGATCAGTTTTGGACCGCTTGTGAGAGCCCTGAACGGATCTCACAAACAGAAAGCCAAAACGCAAGTGTGAAAGTAGCCTTACAGTATTCTCCTGAGGACAGTGATAGAGTAGAATTCAGGAGGGTACCTGTGGATGCTGGCCCGTGGCTTAAGTACCTGATGCTGAGAGCATCAGATCATTATGTACCCAGCTGGCGGCCGTGATGAGTGCACAAACTGCCCCTGGGCATCGGCCTATCAGGAAATTTCTCTGTATGGTATATGGCTGGTCCGTCCCTGGGAATAAATCATCCTCTCCTGATTATTGCCAGCTCGTATGAGCTCCATTTACATGCAGCAGTCATCCCCTCTGTATGGAGATTGTTTGCAGGTAGCACATACCTGTGTACAACTGACAATGTGCTGCCCACAAACAGTGGAAACCGCTCGTTTGTTGAATAAAGGGCGGTACATTTATATTATGGGAAACGGTCAGCCTGTGTAAAAGCCTCTCAGAAGGGACGGACTGCAGAGTCTTGCCACTTTATTCTTCTTTAGAAGTCAGTCACACTCTGGTCACTTGCATGATGTCTGCTAGAAAAGTAGTCAAAGTAGTGTAGCATACTTTCAGATGATGCATGGAATAGGGTGACAACAGTATTGTGAGATGTAAGGGGAAACTTCTGTTACGTTATCTAGATATTTTTATACCTTGTATTTGGCAAAGTTCAGGGTTTCTCTGACAGGTCAAGCACTTTGGAGGTTAATGTACCAGGCAGATTGTAGTTTCGTGTCTCTGAGGGCAGCACAAAGCTCAGCTTGAGGATCGTCTAATGGATTCTACATCTGTGTTAGCTTTGGCTGATGAGGAAGATTTGAAACAGCTGCTCAGAAGCCACGCGCTTCACTCATTGGCACAGCAGTCACAGAAAGAAAAGCGCTCATAGGCTCAGTTCACACTTCAGTCAGGGTGGGTTCACACTAGCGTTATGGAGTCCGTTATGGCTTTCCGTTATAACAGGGTTATAACGGAACATAACGGAATCCATAAGACTGAAGGACGGATCCGTTATGCGGCCCATAGACTTGCATTATGACGGAATTCAAAAAGGTCGCTCTCCGTCCTAATAGAAGTCTATGGGAATCAAAACGGATCTGTTTTGTTCCCGTTAAGCAAGACGGAAAACAAAGTCCTGTTGACAGGACTTTGTTCTCCGTCTTGCTTAACGGGACCCAGACGGATCCGTTATGTTTTCCCATAGACTTCTATTAGTACGGAACAAAACGGAATGCCTCTTAAAGGCTTCCGTTTTACATTCCATCCTATGGATTCTGTTATAACCCTGTTATAACGGAAAGCCATAACGGACTCCATAACGCTAGTGTAAACCCACCCTTATTTGGTCATTTATTTCCATCAGTTAGGGCCCATGCACACGAACATTTGCCTTCCGAGACATACGGTCCTTGAGAAGGCCATATGTCCTGGAGCGCCACCGATCGTGTGCATCGGAGCACACAGCTTTATATTTGACTATGATGCTATGTGCGGCGGTCCGCTCGCAGGGCTACTGTCCCGCACTCATATGCTGCGCACAGTGTCATAGTAGCCTATGATGCTGTGCACACGATCGTTGTCGCTCCAGGACATATGGCCCACTCATGGACCGTATGTCTCGGGAGGCATATGTTCATGTGCATGAGCCAAAGCCAGTAGTGAAGCCTACTCAGAGAAAGATCTGCACCTGTTCTGTGCTTTTGGCTCGCACCTGGTTTTGGCTTACAATAACTGATGGAAATAACTGAAGTGTGAACTTAGCCTTATTCATATATATAAATGCCGGCTTTCGGTCAGAGAAATACTGCTGCATGCAGTGGTTACTGTCCAGCTGGCATTCATGCCGAAGCAGCCTGTCTGGTCAGGCTACTGGATTCACAACGCCACTGTGAACGTAGCCTTAAAAACAGCGCATGGATGGCATCTGTATGCTGTCTGTGATTTTTACAGACCCTCTTAATCAGGCATCTTCAAACTGCGGCCCTCCAGCTGTTGTAAAACTACAACTCCCACAATGCCCTGCTGTATGCTGATACCTGTAGGCTGTTCGGGCATGCTGGGAGTTGTAGTTTTGCAACAGCTGGAGAGCCGCAGTTTGAGGATGCCTGCTCTGAATAAACAAACCAAAGCATGCTGATTCTGTGTAGAACTGATGTGTGAATAAGACCCTAGGCTGACTTCATACATTTAATTTTTCAAGCCAAATAATATTTAATAAGAATACGTACTAATTATGGTACATTGTTGCAAGAAATAGTTCTTTGTGAAACACTGTAAAATGTGAAGCACTGGTAATTTTCTAAAAATAGAAAAAACTATCTGCTGCCTTTTTTTTTCATTTGTCCGCGTTGCCTTCACGCGTGGCAGATTTTGTTGCAGAAAATCTGTTCCATTCTGCTGGGTTACTGCCATGTGTCTCTCGTATAGTAAGCTCCCGCTTTACCTCCTCTCTTTCAGCATGCAGTATAACAGAAAGGGAATCTGCAGCTGCATATCCCCTCCCTGCCTTCAGTTTCTTCTATTACATTACACAGAATATTCATGTGGTCTGAGCAGTTACAGCCTGCACGCAGGAGAAGGGAAACTTAGAAACATAGAAACATAGAATGTGTCGGCATATAAGAACCATTTGGCCCATCTAGTCTGCCCAATATATCTGAATCCTATGAATAGTCCCTGGCCCTATCTTATATGAAGGATAGCCTTATGCCTATCCCATGCATGCTTAAACTCCTTCACTGTATTTGCCGCTACCACTTCTGCAGGAAGGCTATTCCATGCATCCACTACTCTCTCAGTAAAGTAATACTTCCTTATATTACTTTTAAACCTTTGCCCCTCTAATTTAAAACTGTGTCCTCTTGTGGTAGTTTTTCTTCTTTTAAATATGCTCTCCTCCTTTACCGAGTTGATTCCCTTTATGTATTTAAAAGTTTCTATCATATCCCCTCGGTCTCTTCTTTCTTCCAAGCTATACATATTAAGGTCTTTTAACCTTTCCTGGTAAGTTTTATCCTGCAATCCATGGACCAGTTTAGTAGCTCTTCTCTGAACTCTCTCTAGAGTATCTATATCCTTCTGGAGATATGGCCTCCAGTACTGCGCACAATACTCCAAGTGAGGTCTCACCAGTGTTCTGTACAGCGGCATAAGCACTTCACTCTTTCTACTGCTTATACCTCTCCCTATACATCCAAGCATTCTGCTGGCATTTCGTGCTGCTCTATTACATTGTCTTCCCACCTTTAAGTCTTCTGAAATAATTACTCCTAAATCCCTTTCCTCAGATACTGAGGTCAGGACTGTGTCAAATATTCTATATTCTGCCCTTGGGTTTTTACGCCCCAGGTGCATTATCTTGCACTTATCCACATTAAATTTCAGTTGCCAGAGTTCTGACCATTCTTCTAGTTTTCCTAAATCCTTTTCCATTTGGCGTTTCCCTCCAGGAACATCAACCCTGTTACATATCTTTGTGTCATCAGCAAAAAGACAAACCTTACCATCGAGGCCTTTTGCAATATCACTTATGAAGATATTAAACAAAATTGGTCCCAGTACAGATCCCTGTGGAATCCCACTGGTAACATGACCTTGTTTTGAATGTTCTCCATTGACTACAACCCTCTGTTGTCTGTCACTCAGCCACTGCCTAATCCACTCAACAATATGGGAGTCCATGCTCAATGACTGCAGTTTATTGATAAGTCTTCTATGTGGGACAGTGTCAAAAGCCTTACTAAAATCTAGATATGCGATGTCTACTGCACCTCCACCGTCTATTATTTTAGTCACCCAGTCAAAAAAATCTATAAGATTTGTTTGACATGATCTCCCTGAAGTAAACCCATGCTGTTTTTCATCTTGCAATCCATGGGATTTTAGATGTTCCACAATCCTATATTTTAATAGGGTTTCCATTAATTTGCCTACTATTGATGTCAGACTCACTGGTCTATAGTTGCTCGATTCCTCCTTACTACCTTTCTTGTGAATGGGCTCGACATTTGCCAATTTCCAATCTTCCGGGATGACTCCTGTTACTAATGATTGGTTAAATAAATCTGTTAACGGTTTTGCCAGCTCACCACTAAGCTCTTTTAATAATTTTGAGTGTATCTCATTAGGCCCCTGTGACTTATTTGTCTTCACTTTAGACAGCAAACTTAGAACATCTTCCTCTGTAAAGACACATGCATCAAACGATTTAATAGTCATCCTTTCTAGTGGAGGTCCTTCTCCTTCTTTTTCTTTTGTAAAAACTGAACAGAAGTATTCATTAAGGCAGTCGGCTAGCCCTTTATTCTCTTCTACATACCTTACGTCCTTTGTTTTTAATTTAGTTATTCCTTGTTTTAATTTCCTTTTTTCATTTATATATCTGAAGAATGTCTTATCCCCTTTTTTCATAGACTGAGCTAGTTTTTCTTCTGCCTGAGCTTTAGAAGTTCTTATAACTTGCTTGGCCTCTTTCTGCCTAATCTTGTAGATTTCCTTATCTTCATTGCTCTGTTTTTTTTTATAATTACAAAATGCTAGCTTTTTATTTTTAATGATTTGGGCCACTTCTGCTGAGTACCACAGTGGTCTCTTCCTTTTTTTGCTTTTACTGACAAGTCTAATGCAATTTTCTGTTGCCTTCAATAATGCACCTTTTAAGTAGTCCCATTTCTCCTGGACTCCATGTAATCCGTTCCAGTCTGATAAGGACTCATTTATGACTAATTTCATTTTTGAAAAGTCTGTTTTTCTAAAATCCAAAACTTTTGTTTTTGTGTGGTGGGACTCTTTCACAGTTCTTATATTAAACCACACTGACTGGTGATCACTAGGTCCCAAGGTTTCGCCTACAATGACATCATATACCGAATCCCCATTTGTGAATATCAAATCCAAAATGGCCTCCCTCCGGGTTGGCTCCTCAACCATTTGTTGTAGGGATAACCCCAGTAGGGAATTTAGAATATCTGTACTCCTGGTAGAACTTGCTATTTTGGTTTTCCAGTTTATATCTGGAAGATTGAAATCTCCCATAATGATAACTTCTCCTTTCATTGTCATTTTAGCTACTTCTTCAACTAGTAGATCATCTAGTTCTTTAACTTGATCAGGTGGTCTATATATCACACCTACACGAGTTACTGCATGATTAGCAAACTGCAACGTAACCCAAACTGACTCTATGTTGGCCTCACCAACTTGTATTAGGTTAGATTTAATGCTATCTTTCACATACAGGGCCACTCCTCCTCCTTTCTTGCCTTCTCTGTCTCTTCTGTATAAAGAGTACCCTGGTATGGTTATGTCCCAGTCATTTCTTTCATTAAACCATGTCTCCGTAACAGCCACTAAATCTACATTCTCAGATGCCATTATTGACCCAAGTTCATTGATTTTTTTTACCTAAACTGCGAGCATTTGTAGAGAGGACTCGGAGCTTATCATTTCTTAACCTCTGTGCTTCTGACCTGTTCTGGCATTGTTTCGGGGGGCAATTGGACTCTTTTATTTTAACTCTTTTGCCCCCCCCTTCCTAGTTTAAATACTCTTTCGCAAATTCTTGGAGTTGTTCACTAAGTACATTTGTTCCTTTGAGAGAAAGATGCAAACCATCTTTTTTGTACAGTTCCTTTCTATTCCAAGTAGAGCTAGCATGAGAAACAAAGCCAAATCCTTGCTCTTGACACCATTTACCAAGCCATATGTTGAACTCCTTTATGCGCCTCTGCCTATCATTCTGAACATTATGCACAGGCAGAACTTCAGAAAATGAAATGGTGGATGCAAAATCCTGTACGTCATTACCAAGTGTGATAAAAGATTTTTTCACCTCTGACACTTCATTGTCAGAGGTGAAAAACTACAGGCCGCTGGAGGGTGAGAACGATGCCACAGGGATGAGTGTACTCACATGTACACAGATTTATGTAAAACATCAGGTGTGGTTTTAGCTCAGGTTATATAGGCTGTCAAGCGTTGGTGAAAAATACTCCCTTTTTCGCATGATATCATCAGTTTGGTAGCCGCCTAACAATGTTTACTGTAAGCAGTATGGATGGAGTCTCTACGTGTTGAAATTTTTTTTTTTTTTATTCACTGCATGAACGCATTTATAAGCATGCAGTCTTGTTCTGTTCCTTTTAAAGAGGACCTGTCACCATCTACTGATATGTCTGTTGTAGTAAATACTTGCATTTTCCATATAATAATAATAATTCTGAAGCATTTAGGCTAGGTCTACACAACGACATGTGTCACGCGACACATGGGGCACAACTACGTTGCAGCATGTGTCGCGCGACATTGTGTCACACCAATGTCGCGATACAATTTTTATAATGATGGTCTATGGTGACCCTATGCCATGCCTCTGTTATTCCTACTAGAAGTTTGTGAATAAATGTAAAACTGCATGTTGCCAGTTAAGGGTGTGTCCCTGCGCAGTCTGACAGCACTGATTCCATCACTATCAGACTGTGCATGGACCCCTCCCCCCACACTGGTAACACCCAATAGTACATTTATTCATAATAACATACATAGCCAGCTCACCTGGAATTAGAATACACAGAAATATGCGGCCCATGAAAATGGAAGTCCCAGTATCCAATTATAGAAATGTCACAGGCTTTATTAGGACTCAAAAGAACCCCAGTAGTCTGTTCCAGCAGAGGAACCGAATACTGGTATACACTAGGGATCGACCGATATTGATTTTTTTAGGGCCGATACTGATAATCTGTGAACTTTCCAGCCGATAGCCGATAATTTATACCGATATTCTGTGAATTTCCGTTTAAAAAACGAAATAAAAAATTCCTACTCAAATCTGCTGAAAATGAATGTTTATTGTTAACGTGTAGTTATTATTTTGTAAATCTTTCTTTTTAATTTATGATTAATATTTTGGTGTGTTTTTATTTTTTTTTTACTAACTATTAGCCCCCTTAGGGACTAGAACACTTGTCCTATTCACCCTGATAGATCTCACACTGTCCCTGCTGCTCTGTGCTTTGTGCACACAGCAGCAGGGAGCCGATATGGCAGCCAGGGCTTTAGTAGAGTCCTGGCTGCCATGGTAACCGATCGGAGCCCCAAGCTTACACTGCTGGGGCTCCGATCGGAACTGCCACCAATAGGGAGGGGATAGGGGACCCTGTGGCCACTGCTACCAATGATTAATACTGGGGGGTTGGGGGGGGGGGCGGCACTGCGCCACCAATGTCTAATACTGGGGTTGGGGGGGGGCGCACTGCGCCACCAATGAATATAAGTCTCTCATTAATTTATGTACAGGAAACTGGAGCTGGCTGCAGAATCACATAGCCGACTCCTGACCTCTATGAGCGGTAGCTGCAATCCGTGGCACCTGAGGGGTTAACTACCGCAGATTGCAGCTACCGCTCATAGAGGTCGGGAGCCGGCTATGTGATTCTGCAGCCCGCTCCCGCCTCCTGTATATGAATTAATGAGAGAGTTATCTTCATTGGTGGCGCAGTGGCCACAGCCCCTCCCCTCCTCTTGTCCTATCTCTTCTCATTGGTGGAAGCAGCAGCACAGGGGGAGGGAGACACTGCTTACTTCTCCCCTGTGCTGCTGATGGAACAATGAGAGCGCTGTCAGAAGAGCGATCCTTGTTTCCCATACGTTATCAATATATCGGCAAAATAGATACCGATAACGTTCAAAATCCTGAATATCGGTAAAACCGATAATCGGTCGATCCCTAGTATACACCATATCCGGCATAGCCGGCTACCCCTGGATCCCCATTCACTATAATGGGAATCGGCCGTTTTCTGGCATAAATGCCAGCAGAAAGCTATGCCTGTGTACTCTGGTAGTGTACACACTTGAGATGTGAACGAATCTTTAGACATGTGTCTCCAGAAAGCCTCTCTTGAGAAGTTTTTGATGATTCCTGCCCCTATCTGGTGTATAACCCTTGTAATCCCCTGCCTGAACAATCCGGGAAGAAGTATCCCATGCATGGACTTCAGAACAGAGCAGATATCGGCATACTCTTATTTTTAAGTGTCCTGTGGCGCACTACATGCAACAAAGTACACAACATAGACTGTGCTACCTACAATTAATGTATTGCAGTGTGTTGTTAGATGTAGACACAAAGGGGTTCATTTACGATCAGAAATACGCCTATATTGGGCGTATTTCTGGCACAGATTATGCCGCAAATGTTCTTTGTGTTGTAATCTGTGACTTTTCCCTGCTAACGCCAGGTCTACAAAAGTGGGTTGTGGCAGGGAAAGGGGACGTCTCATTCCTCATTTTCTACTTCTGTTTTAGGCATAGAAAATGGTCTAAATCTACAGCAGCAAGGGAGCTGGCATAGATTTAGAAGCAGGGGTGGATCCGCTGAAGGTATGTAGATGCCGGCGCCTCTACATAACTTTGGCGGATCCAGCACAGAGCCTTTTTAAGACTGGATCCTAAAACGCCGGTCTTAAAGGGGTTGTCCAGGTTCAGAGCTGAACCTGGACAGCCCTACATTTTCACCCAGTCCCCAGCCCCCCTGACAGGAGCATCGGAGCAGTTCACGCTCCGATGCTCTCCTTTGCCCTGCGCTAAATTGCACAGGGCAAAGGCATTTTTCTGAGTTCTGGTGACGTACCGGGGCTCTCTATGGGGCTGACAGGAACCCCGGTGACGTCACCGGCACTGATGGGCGGGATTTGGCTCTGCCCTAGCCAGTAAAACGGCTAGGGCAGAGCTAAAGCCCGCCCCTCAGAGCCGTTGACGTCACAGAACACACTGCTGGGCGGAAGTTACCGCCCGGCAGTATGTTATTGAAAACAAAAGAGCCCGTGCCCTGCGCGATCTAGCGCAGGGCACAGGAGCGCATCGGAGCATGAGATGCTCCGATGCTAGGCTCAGGGGGGCTGCCGGGGTGAAAATAAGGGTATGTCCGGGTTCAGCTCTGAACCCGGACAACCCCTTTAATAAATGACCCTCAAAGTGTTTAGAGATATACATGACTTTATAACAACACATACGTTTCTGATGTCCACATTTAAAAGACCCTACTCTGATTTCATAGAGGAGATGACCACCCAAAACGGCTTTTGAGGTGGTCTCCTAGAGGGGTGGCCTTCTCAAAAAGACAGTATATATGGTGGAGACGAAAGTCTGCCACAGGAAATCTGCTACTCTCTTTTGGAGAGGTTTCACTGTATTTTGACCATTTGAAAATAAGTTTGGATTTGCAAGTCTTAAGGCAGAGTGTTCCCAGATTTAAAGAAAAAACAAACAAACTATCAGTTATGGAGGCACTAGCAGGTCCTGTGTATTAGATTTTCCACCTCCGCTTATATATGTATAACATTCCCAGATGTGCTTGGAGTGTGCACCTTATTGCTTCACAGACCTGTCAGCCACCTGCCCATGTCTGCATCACTTCTTGCCATTGTGCTGTGTGATTTGACCTAGAATCTAGATCATTGGATGACAAATAAGTTTCACTGTAATTAAATCCTTATTGACATGGTTCTTCCTACAATGACTTGTTTGCACGGGCCGGCTGAGCGGGTAGGAAGCGTTCCTTCCCGACAGTCGGCTGCTCGTTAGGTGAAGGAGACCGATGCATTTACATGCAGAGATCTTCACAGGATGAGGGATGTCTATAGCGACCCCTTGTCCTCATACAGAATCATGGCTTCTGGGCAGCAGATCTTTGTTTCGACCACACGATCTGCTGCCTAGAAGACTTGATTGGTGGCGCCTGCATGAATGACAGGATCACCTGATGAATGAGCATTTACATGGCCAGATTGTCGGGAACGGTCGTTCCTGATAATCTGCCCGAATCTCAGGCCATGTAAATGCACCTTAAGACCTACTTAGCAGTTTTGGTCATGCTTAATGGCTGACAGCACTAGGTAGGGGCTGGGGAGAGCAGTATAGACCATCAATATCTGGTCGGTGTGGTCTGACACCCCACACCCCTGCTGTTTTGGGGTATTTCTGCGCAGACAATACACAAGTCCATCCATTGTGTGGTGGGGGTAGCTGGTCACTTCAATAGGGGCAGCGCTGCAATATTTCGCTCTGTCCACTACACAGTGGATGGAACTGTGTGTGTCAGGTGCAGTCTTCTGGCGTCAGAGCTACCCCAAGTGCCTGTGTGAATGGGACTTCTATGGGACTGCTGGAGAAAGAATACATATATAATGGTCTAAGGCAAAGCTAGAAGTTATTTTGTCCCTAAGGTGTTCTTTTCATACCTATGGGGTTACTTTCCACACGTGGCATCCAGCACTGACCACTTGCTCAACTATAACTCCTAATTAAAGATGAGAAAATCAACTTCAACTGTAAGGGGCTGACCCTGCTGGAGAAGAAGCACCCACCTGCCTCTAGATTAAAGGGCCAGACTTTGAGCCCAGCCCTGACAAGTTCTAATTAGCAGAGTGAGGGCAGAGGCTTGGCTTCGAAGCTGTCACTTTGAGGAGCGCACAGTGGCAGCCCCAAAGTAGAAGATGAGCCTCTGTCCTTTCTCAGCTAATAGGAAATTGTCAGGGCCGGGCTAAGACTTTATTCACACAGATATTTTTCAAACAATTGTCACACAACCATTTTCAGAATCATTTTAGTCTATGGGGTTATTCACATGGTCATTTTTTAATGGCCCATGAATAATGGGCATTCAAAAATAGAATATGTGCTATTTTTTTGTTATTTTCATGGCCAGATGAACCCCAAACAATTGAAGGGGACAGTTCTTAATAGCCTGTTTTTTTTTTTTAACAAGTATCAGTTTCATGGCTGTTCAAAACAGACTATTTTGCCATTTTTAATAGCCCCCTTTTTCTTTTTCTTTTTTTTCTTCATGTGAATGTAGCCTAAATGTCTGGCCATGTAAATCCAGCGGCAGATAGGCACTTCTTCACCTGCAGAGACAACCCCTCATAGGTCGTCAATTCATTTATCTCTACTCCTGATCATAAAGAAAGCATTTGAAGTGTTCCTTGTTCCATTCCAGGTCATCATGACTCCGAATTTGGTAATCTGAATAAATATCTGGATCCATCTCCAGAAAACTAGTACATGTAATTTGTAATATATTTTTTAAGAAAGGCATCCAGGCCCTTTTTATTTTACTTAACGATATGTTACTTAATGATAAATTAACCATGACAGCTTCCTCCGGCAGAGAGCTCCATAGTCTTACTCCTTTTCTAGTGAAGAAATCTCATCTATGCTGGTGTTAACCTTCTATTCTTTATACATTATGGATGGATGTCATGGTTACAGGCCTGGGTATAAAACATGGATTAGATCACTGCTAAACCGTCTTTTTTATTTTAACAAAGGAAATAGCCTAAAGTTTGATAATCTTGGCGCTGTGATTCACTCATTACCTAAATTACTTTGGGCACCCTTGTTTGCTTTGCTACAGTTCAGCTATGTCAAGCACCCAAAATTGTACACAATGGAGATTATTTACAAATCTTGGCACCAGTTTCCTGGCATACAAATTCTCAAATTTTTGCGCAAACTCCCTTTTTTTTATTTTTTACTTTCTGTGTTTCTCGCTGCTCGCAGCACTTTTTTTTTTTAGTCAAATCTTTTTTATTAACAAGATTTTCAAAGCTGTGTACAATAAGCATATTCTGATATCCCAATACAGAAAAATAAATCAATTTGATGTACTCTCTTGCGTATTATTTTTGTATATAATTATATAACATACATGAATAAACCCCTTCCCCCCTCCCAAAATCCGTACTCACTGCAACATTTGTGCTTCTCCCTCTATCTCTTTAGAATCTAACGTGACTATTAGACAACCATTTGCTCCATAGTTTTTTCAAACTTTTGCGGGCACCCTCTTTTCAGGAATTTAGCTTTTTCACAGGTCAACATATTATTGACTGTAACCATAAATTCTTCTAACGTCAGGAGACTAGTCTGTATCCAATGCAACGCAATCAGTTTTCTGGCTATATACAACAATCTACCCACCGCTATCTTACTATACCCATCTGTCCCTATTTCAGAGACGTATCCAAGAATACATATTTTGGGGTCTCTATCTACCCTAACTGCCATGTTTTGGCGTATGGTTTCTATCCAGAACATATCTAGATATTGACATTTCCATATCATGTGAATCAAATCCACTGGTTCCATAGAACATCTCAGACAGCATGCATCTGTTCTGACCCCAATGTATTTTAGACATATTGGCGTTTTATATACTCTGTGAATAATGAAGAGTTGGGACAACTTTCCCTGTTCACTCAGTGAAGTCAATGGAATCACCTTCAAAACATCCTCCCATTGCCCCTGCGACATCTCCCCCACATCTTCCTCCCACTTTTTCATTTAAGTCAATGGATTAAGAACTTATCTAGTAACAATGTATAAAGCATAGATATCAAACCTCTCTTTTCTCTTCCTGTAAGGATTACTTTTTGGGCCGTATCTAGTTTAGTAATGATAGTACCTTTTTTTTCCTCATGGTCTCATACACATGTAAATATTTGAAAAATCTTGTTTGAGGAATTTGGAATTTCTCCTGTATATCTGTAAATGATTTAAATACCCCACCTTCTACTACATCGCCTATCCCATGGATCCCTTTATTTTCCCAACCCTGAAGGCCTGACCAAGAAAGGAATTCCGGAAGATGAGTTATTCCAAATCGGGGTTAGCTCGCTAACGCCCGTCACGCCTCTCAGCTGCTTGACTTTCTTCCATACTTTCCTTATAAGGCCTATCAGAGGGAAATTATCATCCAGAGTATGCTTTCCCTCTCCTTCCAGTAACCACATTAGATCCTTCCTCCCCATTTTTTGCTGTAGAATCTGACTAGTCATATCTGCCAACTAATAGTTTTTCCATCCCTTAAAATGCCGACACTGTGCTGCTAGGTAATAGATCCAGGGATTTGGTACCGCCAGTCCCCCCCGTCGTTTAAGAGTATTGTAATGTTTCCAGTTTGATTCTTGGCCGACCTCCTCTCCAAATAAGTTCCCTAAATATAGAGTTAATTTTCTTAAATCTTTCCAAAGGTAACCAGATCGGGGAGTTATGGAGCACATATAAAAGTTGTGGCATCATCACCATTTTAAGGAGATTTACCCTGCCCACTATGGAAAGAAATAGCTTATTCCATGCTATAGTCTTCTTTCTAAACTTCGCTAGCAAGGGGGATAGGTTTAACTCTTTAAAGTCTTTAATCCTGGGTGAAGTCTGGATTCCTAGATACTTAACATTATTAACACAGGGGATATTATGAGCAATGGCCACCTCAGATATTGCCTGATCATCAATAGGCATCAACGCAGATTTTTGCCAATTAATAGTAAGGCCCCCGAGAAATAGAAGTGTTATCAGTGTACAACGCAATTTTGTTATCTATCTGCCCTTATTGAAAGCCCTTAATGTCTGGGGACTTGCGCACTGATGCCGCTAAAGGCTCAATAGCTATAGCAAATAGGAGGGGGGATAATGGGCACCCCTGCCTAGTTCCCCTAGCTAGCTGGATATAGTTAGACACTCTCTCATTACCCGAATACGTGCCCTTGGATTAGAGTAGAGGACCTGCACCCACTTAATGAACCGCTGACCAAAGCCCATACATCTCAATGTACCCCAGAGATATCCCCACACCACACTGTCGAAGGCCGTAGCAGCGTTAATCGACAGAACTGCCCTATCCCCAGTTATCCGCTGGTATTTGTAAGCTGGTATATACTCTACGAATATTAATAGCTGTAGATTTTTGGGGCATAAAGCCGTTTGGTCTGGGTGGATTATGCTAAGTATGGCCTTAGATAGTCTTTTCGCCAGAACCTTTGCTAACAGCTTAACATCCAACGTTAGGAGGGATATTGGCCTGTAGGAGTTGGGGAATATTGGATCTTTCCCTGGTTTCGGTATCACCACTGCATAGAGGCTGGAAGACAGCCCACCTCCAACGAATAATTAAAGACCTTCAGTAGTTCTGGTAATAGTATATCCTGAAATTTCTTATGTCCCCACAGGAATACCATCCTTAGCCACATCTTTCAAGGCTTCCACCAATTCCTCCATATCAATAGGCCCCTCTAATTTGTCCCTCTCCTCTGCCAAAAGTGTGGGTAGTTCTGCCCCCCTATGGAATTGTAAAAACGCTTTCTCGGAGTTGGTATTCCTGGAGCTATACAGAGAGGAGTAAAATCCCTGTAGTACACTTAGAATATCCTTTGTACTTGTACAAGGCCTCCCCTGGGGATCCAACAGTTCCACAATACATGATGCTCCTTGCTGGGCCCTGGAAATAACCGATAGTATGCCCAACACTTCACATTCTGCAAATTTGCATTGTCTATAAAAGGTGCGTTTCCTGTCTGCTACCTTCAATAGATGGCACCTCAATTGTTTCTGCGCCTCTTTTAATACCCTACTGGTAGCCAGGGAGGGTGCTACCCCAAATGCCCTCTCCGCCTCCTCAGCCTCCTTGTGAACCCTGACATCCTCTATTTTGGATCTAGTTTTATGTACACTAATGGACTTAATCAAAAGCCCCCTCAGATATGCTTTCATAGCATCCCAGACAGCATGGGGAGACATCGTACCAGTATTAAAAGTAAAATATTATTTGAGGGATTCAGTCATATTTGTCAGGTCCCCCAGAATTTGTAACCAAATTGCATTGCACTTCCATAATTTCGGCCCCATTCTAGCCCTCCCTATATCCAGCTCCACCTTTAATATGGAATGGTCTGATATCGACCTGGGAAAATAATCGGGGGAATGAACAATCGGGAACATTCCATCATTCACCAGTGCTAAATCTATTCGAGATAAAGAACAATATGTGGACGAGCTACAAGAATATTTCTGTTCTGTCGGGTGTCTCAATCTCCATACATCCATTAAACCCATCTCTGTCATAATGTTGCATAACGCCGAACTTCCCGGGGATCTTCCAGATCCCTCCACCCTACATCTGTCCATCTGGTCATCTGGTGTACAGTTGTAATCTCCCACCAGCATCCACGGAATTCCGGGATATTCTGCCACAAACTCAAGGATCACTCTCAACAGGGTCGACACAAATGGCAGGGGAATATATAATGCTACCAGTATCATTTGAATGCCTTCAGTGTTGCACAGTACACATACGAATTTTCCTTCCTCATCTAAATGTTCTTTAATGCATTCAAATCTAATGTTCTTATGTACTAATATACTAACTCCCCTGCAATGCGAGGATAGTGCCGCATGAGCACCATATCCCACCCAAGACTTCTGCAACCAATGCAATGTGTCCTTGGTTAAATGTGTTTCTTGTAAACAGCAAATAGCTGGCTGAAAACGTGATGGGTAATTGAAGATACTATGACGTTTGTGTGTCTCAGCCATGCCCCTCACATTCCAGCTGAGTATCCTCGTCATGTATGTTCATATTCCTGATATGGAATGTAAAAGTGATCTCCCTCCAGTGATCGCACCAACCCATAATGTATAGTCAGGAACTGAACCCCAACGCATTTCATCAGCATTGAGGCCAGTTGCCGCACTAACATGCAGTGTAAAGTTGACCCTGTTGCCATGTCGGAGTGAGTACGCGCCCTCCCCACCCCCCCCTATAACGGATTCTGAAACAACACTTTACTAGGGCTCTCCTTAACACAGAGGCCCACATTTTGAAATGGCATATTTAACCTTGTAGTATGTAACTGCTCTTAAGAGCAAGATATAAACTAGAAACTTTCCTTGAGCTGCACTTTCTGTGCACTACTCACGCTCCTGCATCAGAGGAACCGATAGATTATTTGTGTTCGTAAAGTCCCATCTGTGGAAGCATCGTCAGATGAAGTGTCCCTCTTCATATTACATTCCTAAAAACAGGAAAACAGAGAAAAAGGCTATACACTGAAGAAATAGATTCCCTGAGATGATCTTCTCAGACATCCTTGTCTCGCGCTCACAATTTAATTTCATGGTGGTCCAGCCAGTGCTCCACCTCTTATGGGTCCTCAAAGAACTTGGTATCACTCATCGCCACCACGCGTAGCTTGGCCGAAAATAACATCGAGTATGGAATATGTAGATTCCTAAGTCGTCTCTTGATGTCCAGGAACTTTGTCCGCTTCTTCTGAACCTCTGTGGAATAGTTTGGGAAGATGGAAATTTTCGCTCCATTGATGACCAAATCCACGTTGTCTCGTGACTGCCTCAAAATGGTATCCAGTCCTTTTTTCCTGTAGCCATTTTTCAATATATTCTGTGGCATTTGTCCCCTCTGTTATTTCCAGGACCCCCACACTATTCTGATGTTATTACGACGTGATCTGTTTTCCTTTTTGGCAAACAGGGCCGCCACATGTCTTAGCCGCCATCTTAAGAGGCCTAGCTTCATCTTCCATCTCTGATGTTTTTCAAGCTCTGATGTTCTTTCATTAACTTTATGTAAGTCTTGCCTGATCAGGGATATATCTTCTCGTAGGCTGCCCACTTGGAGGTTAAGGTCTTTTGGGGTGCAATTGCAGCTAGCTACTGCTTTCATTCTATCTTTAAGGGTAGGTTCCTTTTCAGTATATTTGTGAGGGTTTTCTTTACCCTGAGCTCTTGTTTGGGACAAAGGGACCTGGCAGCCAGTGTTATTCTCTCCCTCTTCATCTGTGGAGTGCTGCTCCTGTTCTGAGGAGGAATTACCTCCTTCCACAGCAGTTTGTGACCAGTCCTTTACCCCTTCTGCCGCACTCCGACTCACCGCCTCATGTCTTCCGTCCTCCTCTATTCCAGCTGCCCTCCGTCCTGTGTGCGCGCGCGCGCCGCTCTTCCCACGTTTCGGCATTGCTTCCACCCCCACTATTTGATCCAGGATAATCCGCTGTAACAGACAGAAACAGATTGGTGGGTGTGGACCAATGGACAGTCAGCTGCGGTGCCCTTAATAGGACAGGTTCAAAGTCCTTAATACAAAATAGAAAAAGGTTTAACGGGTACCGCGCTAATTTGTAAAGCAGTATACAGGATCAAGAACCAGAAAGCAACGTGCCAAATTCGTATGATGCACAAACGAAAAATTCCAAATCCATAAACAATAATATACAGGCGGATCTCACACTTCCATATAAGCCATGCGATGATTTTCAGCAACCTGATACTCAGCTGCGCATATATGAAGACGACTGTCTTACGTCTCCCAGTTCACATGCGAAAGAATGGATGTCCGCCTGCAATATACGGTGAAATCTCCCCTTGTGATAACAGTCACACGAAAAGCCTGATCCGAAAACAGTCCGGAATACCCTAATGAAGGACAGAAAAAGATTGCGCAATACCCTCGGGGTTTAAAAGTAGGAATACTTTAATCTACTTACAAAAGGCAAGTTTTCACAAGCATATAAAATACCCGACCCGGGTTTCGCACTTAGCTTCGTCAGGGGCTGCAATCCAAATGCCGCCAAAGGTCAACACATATATAGCAGTCATTGACCCCGGAACAAGTACGGACTTCCGTTTGTCCGGCAAAATATTTAAACTGATCTTTTTAAAAAATAAATACTAAAATTGCCAACATAAGTTCTAATGACACATACATTTAGCAAGATACAATAAAATACAATAAATTACACAAAACTAAAATAGTATTAAACATAGTAGAAAAACTTGCGTTATATAATAAAACATCTAAAAAATTTTTTTGATTAAACCATACAGACAGATTTTATATCCCACTCAATATTATGTTACACAAAACTAAAATAGTATTAAACATAGTAGAAAAACTTGCGTTATATAATAAAACATCTAAAAATTTTTTTGATTAAACCATACAGATTGGGATATAAAATCTGTCTGTATGGTTTAATCAAAAAAATTTTTTAGATGTTTTATTATATAACGCAAGTTTTTCTACTATGTTTAATACTATTTTAGTTTTGTGTAATTTATTGTATTTTATTGTATCTTGCTAAATGTATGTGTCATTAGAACTTATGTTGGCAATTTTAGTATTTATTTTTTAAAAAGATCAGTTTAAATATTTTGCCGGACAAACGGAAGTCCGTACTTGTTCCGGGGTCAATGACTGCTATATATGTGTTGACCTTTGGCGGCATTTGGATTGCAGCCCCTGACGAAGCTAAGTGCGAAACCCGGGTCGGGTATTTTATATGCTTGTGAAAACTTGCCTTTTGTAAGTAGATTAAAGTATTCCTACTTTTAAACCCCGAGGGTATTGCGCAATCTTTTTCTGTCCTTCATTAGGGTATTCCGGACTGTTTTCGGATCAGGCTTTTCGTGTGACTGTTATCACAAGGGGAGATTTCACCGTATATTGCAGGCGGACATCCATTCTTTCGCATGTGAACTGGGAGACGTAAGACAGTCGTCTTCATATATGCGCAGCTGAGTATCAGGTTGCTGAAAATCATCGCATGGCTTATATGGAAGTGTGAGATCCGCCTGTATATTATTGTTTATGGATTTGGAATTTTTCGTTTGTGCATCATACGAATTTGGCACGTTGCTTTCTGGTTCTTGATCCTGTATACTGCTTTACAAATTAGCGCGGTACCCGTTAAACCTTTTTCTATTTTGTATTAAGGACTTTGAACCTGTCCTATTAAGGGCGCCGCAGCTGACTGTCCATTGGTCCACACCCACCAATCTGTTTCTGTCTGTTACTTTGTTTCTAGGTTCAGTTGGTGTGGATTATGGATATTTTTACTTTTAGAGACAATATGCATTTAAATGTACACGAAGTATTTAATGAGAAACCTCAGCAAGATTGTAGTAATGATATTGATGAGGTTTTTAATACCTTAGAATTATTAATGGTTAAAGAAATTAGAACCATTTGGGATGTTATTTCACTGGAGCGGTTCCTTGTGGAAGAAAAGATCCCAGAGGGCCTCAGGTGGCAACTCCCATTGAATTCAGACATTGAAACAGAATTATATGAATGGGAGAGTTTTGTTAATTCATGCGGTTTTGGTGCTATGAGATTTATTATAGAGAGAAGGAAAAAGAAACTTTCCTCCATATGTAATAAAATAGAGGAGATAAAGGTCAAACTAGCGCCTTTTAAAGAACTATCTGAATATTCTGAATTATCACAAAAATGCCAAAAAGAAGTCATGAAAGCTGAACAAGAAGTAAAAAAGAAAAAACAAAAAAAGTATTTAAAGGTTATAGAGGAATATAAAAATAATACAGTGTACAAATGGAAACAGAAAAAGGAAGATACAGCAGTATATGTGAGTGAGCCTAAAAACAATGAGCGCACCGCACCTGATATAGGGAGAACCACCACCTATAATCACCAGGTAAATTCCAACCCCAGATGGGGCCGGGAGCAACCTCGTGATTATAGACCTAGGTGGAATGGCCATCGTAGAAATCAAGGCTATTATAGACATAACGAGAACCATTATTATAATGCGCAAAACCATCGTGGGCATTATAATCAATATCAATATGGTTCCCGGGATTACCATAATTCAGACAGAAACAGACAACAATACCGCCCCTATTATAATAATAGAGGGGGAGAACCTTATATACAAGAGTATAATGATTATAACCGTACTAGAGGAACAGATAATAGAGAAGGGGGTAGAAATCTCCCTTCAGAAAATAGACAGGCTTATAACCATAGCCCTTTTAAAAAAACAAATGACATTGAAGATACAGTATATGTTAAAGAAATGAGGGGAATTAACACTCATGAGGAAAATTTTCCCCACAAGATGATAAAAGGGAAAACACCACAATCACCACAAAAGATGGAAGGGACACCAAGAAAGAAAAAAAGAGAGGAAGGGGAAGAAGGGGAGGAAAAAGACACAATAAGCCCAGAAGCGAAGAAAGGCAGAGGGATTCCATAGGCATATATAACTTAAGCACACATAGTTTGACTCCAGATGAACTTTCTGTGCTTAATAAGGGTCTTAAATTTGCCCCAATATATAGAGGAAATAAATTTGAAACATATTTGGATGTGCATAGATTCATAAGGAAATTAAATATATGTAAATATTTGAAAAAGAATCCAATAAAAACTTCCAATGCGCAAGATACTAAAATATACACGCATCTGCGAAATAAATCTACTTTTTTCCCAGATAATAAGGAAAATGAATGTATAGAAGCTTTTAAACGTGGGGTTCTTAAAGGGCTAGATCAATTAGATATAGGAGGTTCAAAAAAGAATAATTTAACTAAAAATGAAAAGGAGGCGTTAAAAACTCTGGAAAAAAATGATAAAATAATTATAAAACCAGCAGATAAAGGTGGAGGTGTAGTTGTTTTAAATCATGAGGACTACAACACGGAAATGCAGAGAATTCTTAGCGACACTACTACATACAGAAAATTGAAAAGGGATCCCATATTCGAATATAAAAAAACACTTAAAGTTTTGTTAGATAGGGGTCTAATGCAAAAAGTGCTGAATGAGAAAGAACATCAGTATTTAAATAACTTGTACCCAAAAACTCCGACTATATATTATTTACCTAAGATTCATAAGAATGCAGAACGCCCCCCAGGGCGACCCATTGTCTCAGGGATTGATTCAATAACCAGCCGTGTATCCGAGTATATAGACATTTTCTTACAAAAATATGTGACTATCACACCATCATACCTACGGGATACTGGACATATCCTTGAGGCTTTGAGAGAAATAAATGATTTACCCGAAAATGCTATTTTGATGACATTAGATGTCACTTCACTTTACACAATCATACCAAATGAGATAGGCATGGAGGCGATAAGATTTTATTTGAATAGAGATGTTCAAATGTCTAATGAGCAAAAAATCTTTATTATGGATTGTATACAGTACTGCCTCGGACATAATTATTTCTGGTATGCTGATAGTTATTTTCTCCAGGTGTCGGGAGTGGCGATGGGTGCGAAATTCGCACCCAGCTTCGCCAATCTGTTCATGTCTTACTGGGAACAGTCTAATATAGACCCGATTATTAAAGTTGAGATGGAGGGTGGTAGCCTCCAACTCTGGAGGAGATATATAGATGACTGCATCGGCATTTGGTATGGAACGGAGATAGGGTTAATGAGGTTTATTTCTCAAATTAATGCAAATAAGTGGAACATTCATTTCACCCATGATGTTAGTAAAAACACTATACATTTTTTAGATCTGGAGATCAGGGTAGATGAAAAAAAGATAAAAACTGTCACTTATTTTAAACCTACTGACCGCAATGGTTATATTGAAAGAAATAGTTGCCATCATGAACCATGGATCTGTAATGTGCCGAAGGGACAATTGAAACGTATCAAAAGAAATTGTACCAGTATAGAAGATTATGAGACACAAAGTGACATCATAGTAAATAGATTTGTAGAAAAGGGATATAAAAAGGAAGTTCTGTTGAATCAAAAGGAAGAAATTAAGTTGGAAAATTTGGGTACTATTAAAAAGAAAGTGTCTGCGGAAGATAAAATACAGATTCAAGAAAAATATAAGTTTGCTTTTTCAACCACCTATTCTATTAATTGCCCCCATATTAAAAGAATAATTCAAAATAACTGGAAGGTTTTGCGAAATGATCCAGTTATAGGTGAATTTATTCCCCAAAAACCGCCCTTTATTTTTAAAAGAGCCCCCACTGTCAGAAACCGTATCGTGCACAGTTATGTGAGAGAGTCTTCTGGTGCACCGAAATTGCGCAACGGCTTCACTTGGTGCGGCTTCTGTTTATGTTGCAGAAATCGCACAAGAGAAGATAAAAAAATAATCAGAAAAGATGATATTGTGTCTACCTCCAAATCTATCTCTAAAAAAATTAGTGGTAGTATCTCATGTGAATCAATGGGAGTTATTTATGTACTGGAGTGCCCGTGTGGTCTCCAGTATATTGGAAGAACACTGAGAAAGTTAAAAGTTCGAGTTGGCGAACATATTAAAAATATTAAAAAAGGACTCGAGACTCATAGTGTCTCTGCACATTATAAGAGGTTCCATCAGAAAGACCCTACGGGTCTAAAGTTTTGTGGTGTAGAATTGGTGAAACGTCACTGGCGTGGAGGTAATCCTGCCACACAGATTAATAAAAGGGAGGCGCAATGGATTTATGATATGAACACATTGCAGCCTAACGGACATAATATTGAGTGGGATATAAAATCTGTCTGTATGGTTTAATCAAAAAAAATTTTTAGATGTTTTATTATATAACGCAAGTTTTTCTACTATGTTTAATACTATTTTAGTTTTGTGTAATTTATTGTATTTTATTGTATCTTGCTAAATGTATGTGTCATTAGAACTTATGTTGGCAATTTTAGTATTTATTTTTTAAAAAGATCAGTTTAAATATTTTGCCGGACAAACGGAAGTCCGTACTTGTTCCGGGGTCAATGACTGCTATATATGTGTTGACCTTTGGCGGCATTTGGATTGCAGCCCCTGACGAAGCTAAGTGCGAAACCCGGGTCGGGTATTTTATATGCTTGTGAAAACTTGCCTTTTGTAAGTAGATTAAAGTATTCCTACTTTTAAACCCCGAGGGTATTGCGCAATCTTTTTCTGTCCTTCATTAGGGTATTCCGGACTGTTTTCGGATCAGGCTTTTCGTGTGACTGTTATCACAAGGGGAGATTTCACCGTATATTGCAGGCGGACATCCATTCTTTCGCATGTGAACTGGGAGACGTAAGACAGTCGTCTTCATATATGCGCAGCTGAGTATCAGGTTGCTGAAAATCATCGCATGGCTTATATGGAAGTGTGAGATCCGCCTGTATATTATTGTTTATGGATTTGGAATTTTTCGTTTGTGCATCATACGAATTTGGCACGTTGCTTTCTGGTTCTTGATCCTGTATACTGCTTTACAAATTAGCGCGGTACCCGTTAAACCTTTTTCTATTCAGGATAATCCGCTACCTTCTGGGGCACCTGTAATATGTTTTGCTTCCACCAGCAGTCTTCAGATATCGGGATGTGACAGGATTCAGGCAGGAGTGATCTGAAGCGCTCCCTACTCCATGCTGCGGTAGGCCACGCCCTTCTCAGCACTTTTTAAACAAGTGTGTGGAGCCTAGCAGAATGGGCTGAGGCCACCACAGTCTGACACATTTAAAACAATTTCCGCCAGTCATCTAGTGTAACTTATAACTGATATCTTCACTAACTTGTAGCTGAAGTAGGTTTCCGTTTCTGGCACATGGACAGCAAAAGATGCAACAAATGTATTTGAAGATATTCACCTCTTAAGAATTTAACCGCATCTTACGCTGCAGTCTTTTACGAAGACTGGTATATAAAACACCGGTCTTTAGTAAATAAGCCCCTATATTCCATGTGTGGTCTGTCAAGTGGTTTTGGTTTAACAATGCTTGGATATACATAATATATCTCAATTAGGTTTTGGTCTGAAGCTATGTCCTATGTAATCACTTGGTTTTATTTAGGTTTACTTTACTTTACTTCCTGGAGGGTTTTTCTCATTACATTTGAACTTTACTGATGTCTATGGATCTGAAAATCATGTTCAGCTGAGCTGATGTTTTTTTGCTGCTATAGAACCTCTCTAGTTAAATGATGGAGCATAGCAGCCACCAGCAAAGTATGGAAAGTATGAATATATCTAAAGAAATGTATTTTAGGTGGTCACATCTTCCTGGAATAACTTGCTTTAGTTAGTTTTGATTAAGCATGTCCTTGCTTTTCAGAAATAAAATGTTATACTGTACTTCACTTCTAGTTATTGTAATTGGGTTTCTCCTTTCTTAACAGTTGAAACTTTGGAACAAGTACAGAATTTCCAACATTCCCTCCCTTATCTTTATTGAAGCATCTACCGGGAAGGTTGTGTGTAGAAACGGCCTCTTATTAATAAGAGATGACCCAGAAGGTTAGTATGTTTTAATCTTGTACAAAAGATCGAGACTTCTCTGTCCATGAAAAATGTTTAATGTTTGTGCTGTTATGGGATGACTTTACTTACACAAGTACATTTTCTTGTATAAAGCTGGCTATATACTTGAGCTACATCCACACTTCATGTATTATTGTCTACTGACTGCTACCTGAAGACAGAGGTGTTATGGCGGAAGCGGTATTGGGAATGAATGACTTAAACTTGCTGATCCTTTTTCCCCCAGGAGACAAACATCTGACAGTGTTATCTGGCAGCTGTTTATTCCCCTCTCTCCAAATAAACATGCATGCTAAGCCTAGTAGAGTATGCACTTTTACAGTTCTGTGGCTGTCTTAAGTGTATGGCCAGCCTAAAGGTGTTTAAGGGCTTAATAAAAATAAGCCGTAATAATACCTATATGTCTATGATTTCTCACCAGATGATCTCCATAGCTCAAAAGTAGTTCTTTTTTTATTGTCTTGCCTTGCACTGTGATGTACATTTGTTTTAGTGATGCTAGAGTTTCTAGAGGTGGTATTACCCATGATTCCTCTCTCTTCTCACAGATTTCCCCACTTCAGCAGTCTGCATGCCTCTCTATTACAATATGTAAGGTAGTGGTTTAATAGCTCCCTATCTGTTCTGTTACTGGTTTGCTCACATACACTGCATTGTTTGCTGCCCAGCATGTGAAATACGGACATGACAGAGATGTAATCTGTGGCATCCACAATGGGATGTCACACCAGCAGGAGATAAACACCAGGGGCATGGCTGTGTGACAAGCTTACAGGGCTGTGTCGGCTACAGACAGTAATTCAGACATTAATAGGTGTTACGCCTTACTGCATATAAACCATTTGCACATAATTTTTAAAGTTCAAAAAACTTTAAAGGGTAACTGTCATGTTTTCCTAAAAAAAAAAAAAATTAATTAGCATATGTTACAGCAGCATAAAGCATAAAGCAATCTTTAGTTTCACATACCGATGTTTTCCTTGAGTTTTTACCTTAGTTACGGCTGTTTAAACATTTACAATATGAGGACCTTCTCAAGATAGCTCCTCTGCCAGTTCTCTGAGGCCAAAACTGCTTGCCCTCACTTCCCATACACACATGCTGTAGCCAGCAGCTCCCTGCCAGCCAATCAGATTGGATTACTGAGAGACACGCCTCCTCACTCTAAAGCTTAATGCAGGCATGCAGTGTGAAGGACCGCCTCTGTCTTCTGTTTAAACTGAAGGGAAGACAGACAAGCCATAGCAACATCTTTTAAGGGAGCAGTGGAAAGGGACAGAGGACATTAATGAAAGCTGTTATTATAAGGTAATTACAGATCTTTTGATAATCATTGACAGAGTAACTCAGGTGAGCCTAGCTCTAATGAACTAGCAAATAAAATAAAAAATATGACAGTTACCCTTTAATCCTTTGACATGTATGAGCTCATCACCAGGAAAGGTTAGTGGCACAATGCTCAGCTGAGTGCTTCTACCACTTATTTCAGCAATTGGTGAAGGTCTTAGCACCTGGACTTTCACCAATCTAAACTTCTGACATGGCACTGGTGACATGTCAAAGCTTTGCAAAAGTACAATTACTCTTTAAGATTACAAAACTCTGTGGCTCCAGGAGCAAGCAACTTCTTGTCTGTGCTCTTCTGCCTCCCTTAGTAGACTTCTATCCTATAAAAACTTTTCAAAACCACAAATGAGTGGTCTCCTCTCCCATAGTCATTAAAGGGACACTGACAGGCCCAAAAAGCATATTTAGGTATATATATGACAGTACAGTTCTTATAAAGTGTATTAGAATCATCTAAGTATCCCCCCCTGTCCACCTTATAAATACACTAAAAAGAAGTTTTATAACCTGCTTTCATCGTGTTCAATCTGCCCAAGGGGCGGCGTTTCATCTCAACTTGCGCCCAGCCAGCCTCGCCACAACTGCCGTTTGAAGCGCCGCCCAGCTCATCAATATTCACTTCGCTGGGCGGCTACTAGTGTCCCCGGCCATCTTCAGCGCACGCATGCGCCCGGCACCCTCACTGGCCGGGATCGCATCGCGCCTGCGCACAGTCTGATTCCCAGAGGCCGATGCAGCCTCTGCTTTATGCGCATGCGCCGGGCACAGCAGCGCTTCAGAGTAGCCGCCCAGCGAAGTGAATATTGATGAGCTGGGCGGCGCTTCAAACGGCAGTACTGTACTATCATATATATACCTAAATATGCTTTTTGGGCCTGTCAGTGTCCCTTTAAAGGCGTTCTCTTATCAACAGCGATCCTATTTTAAAACAAAGCTGGTGCTGCAAAATGTGGCATTACATGGCATTGATTCAAATGAGTAGCCATCTATGTAATACCCAAGTCTGCCAGAGTGGCTAATGGGGGCGGGCAAGCCATGAGTGACTGACCCTCCTGTATGATGTCTATAAGCCCTACTAAGGTGTAATCTGGACATCAGGTTGTCTGGGATCTATTTAAGTGCACATTTTCATCATACTAGCATCTAAAAAAGGAAAAGTAAAAAAAATAAATGAACATTTAAGCAGTAGCTACAGTTATATAACATGAACCGGTATAGTGCAGTACTTTGAAAATAAGAATTTTACTGAAATTCTGTTACAATATTCTATAGCTAAACATAAGCGATCATAACGAATAATACAAATGCAATTATTATGTTACACAGGTCTAGAGTTCCCTTGGGGTCCAAAGCCCTTCAGTGAAGTTATTGCAGGCCCTTTGCTCAGGAAGAATGGCCAGTCCCAGGATAGTAGTACCCTGGAAGGCTCTTATGTTGGTGTATATTTCTCTGCACACTGGGTGAGTACAATCAATCAGAAAAGTAATTAAAGGGGGTGCATGATTTTTACGATGCATTGAATACTGAAGATGGTTATTTGGACAGTCAAGGCAGTTATGGGATCAAGATCGCATGTCGGGAATTTCAGTCTGTGCAGAAAAAACTGATGTGTTAATCGGCCCATTAACTAATGTCCCAGAGTTCAGTCTGCATGCTGTCCGTTTTACACTCAGACAGCACCCTGACTTGAACATGGTTTTTGTGAATAGGCCTTTAAAGGGGTTGTGACCACTTAGCTGGACCTGTAAAGGGGAGACAAATGGTGACCCTTACACAATGGACAGAGCTGTGTAGTTACGGCATCAGAGCTATTCTGAAACAGCTGATTGGCAGGATTGTGGGGTGTCTGATTCCTGCTGATCAGATATTTATGGATTATCAATAGTAAAGGAGTAGACAACCCTTTTAATTATTATGGCAGCATGCAATTTCATTGATATCCATCTCCATATGTAGATAAAAATGTTATGTATATTTCTGTTTACATTTCAGTGTCCTCCATGTCGAAGTCTGACCAGAGTCCTGGTGGAGTCTTACCGGAAAATTAAAGAGTTGGGTCAAAAGTTTGAAATTATTCTAGTTAGTGCTGACAGGTAAGTGTTTTTTAGGCTACTTTCACACTAGCGTTCGGCTGTCCGCTCGTGAGCTCCGTTTGAAGGGGCTCACGAGCGGACCCGAACGCTTCCGTCCAGCCCTGATGCAGTCTGAATGGATGCGGATCCGCTCAGACTGCATCAGTCTGGCGGCGTTCAGCCTCCGCTCCGCTCGCCTCCGCACGGACAGGCGGACACCTGAACGCTGCTTGCAGCGTTCGGGTGTCCGCCTGGCCGTGCGGAGGCGTGCGGATCCGTCCAGACTTACAATGTAAGTCAATGGGAACGGATCCGCTTGAAGATGACACACTATGGCTCAATCTTCAAGCGGATCTGTCCCCCATTGACTTTACATTGAAAGTCTGAACGGATCCGCTCAGGCTGCTTTCACACTTAGAAAATTTTCTAAGTTATTAATGCAGACGGATCCGTACTGAACGGAGCCTCCGTCTGCATTAATATGATCGGATCCGTTCAGAACGGATCCGATCGAACGCTAGTGTGAAAGTAGCCTTAAATGAATTTCTGCTATTGAGGACTGTTTAATTAATGTTATTTATTTATTTTTTATCTAAAATAATGTGCGAAGATTAAAAACATTCTTAATATTCGCATGGCTAAGTTATTCCACATGTTTAAATCCTATGCCCACAGAGATAAGCGTAATAAGATTATGTCAGCCCTGGTAAAACAACAAAAAGATAAATCACATATTCGCCAAAATTCGCATGCCACAGGAAACTATATCTACTGATTCCAAATCAATTGCTCAGGCATTTCAAGATTTCTATTCTAATTTGTATGATCTTCATTCTGACCCAGCCTCCCTAGTTTCGACACCCTCCCCAGGAGCAGTTGACCAGTTCCTGGACTCACTTAATCTCCCTTTCATCTCAGAGACCGATAAAAGTGCCTTGACACAACCCTTTACTCCTTTAGAACTGGGCAAAGTACTACAGTGTATCCCATCGGGTAAATCACCAGGTCCGGGTGGCCTTCCATCAACTATTATATAAAATTTTAATCCCTTTTACTATCGTGTTTCACTAAAGTCTGTAATGCACTCTTGGGAGGAGATATCTGGCCACCGCAATCTCTAGAAGCTCATATAACTATATTACCTAAGGAAGGCAAAGATTCAACTCTCTCCAGCAGCTATAGGCCGATATCTCTTCTCAACACAGACCTTAAATGGTGGGCTAAAGCTTTAGCATATATACTGAGTCCTATACTGCCCAGGATCATTGGTGCTGAACAAACCGGGTTCGTTAAAAGTAGACAGGAGAAAGACAATACTGTTAGGGTTATACGTATAATATCACATGCCAGGTCCACTAAATCAGAAATTCTGAATATAACGCTTCCGCTACATCAGACTCGCCAGCTCCAACATCAATCTAAGTACACTTGGCCAGCAGATTATATTAGGTATCTGGGTCATAATTTAACACCAGATCCAGCTAATCTGTATAAAGCCAACTATATACCAGAACTGCAAGACATAACTGATCAGCTTAAAAAACTACATCTACCTTTCATGTCGTGGATAGGCAGGAAAAACTTCCTTAAAGCTTATATTGTGCCCAAATTACTTTACCTGCTACAATCTGGCTCCCTTTTCTCCAAAGTACAGTCCATATTTAATTAATTTCTATGGAGCAAAGCACTCCCTAGACTCCCTTTTAGACTTCAGAAACGCAAACAAAGGTTCGGTGGTTTTGGGCTACCAGACCTCCTCACCTATTATAAAGCGAACCAGCTTAGTAGATGGATCACAATCACGTTAAACCCACCATCTAATTTATATGCCAACATTGAAAACTATCTTTTCACCTTAGCAGACCGTTGTTGTTGGTGGGACATCTCTAAACCTGCTAATTATCACCCGCATATCCTTCTCAGAAGCATTGCAGATGTGTGGCAAAAGCTCAATAAACAAACAGCTCTGATCTCATCCCCATCACCAGTAATGCCTCTGAGCCTCCTACCTAAATATGTTAATCTGGGTACAAACATTCCCTCAGACTTTTGGACACAACTTTCTAACATTACAGTAGGGGATATATTCTACACAGATACTGCTCCCACATCAGATATTTTACTACAAAAGACTAAAATACATCCCCCCAACTTGATACAGCGACATGACTTCGACTCTATCTGTAAAATTGCATACAAGAAAATGCCTTCTACACATAGGGATACATGGCTAGAATTGCACTTACTGAAACATTCGCCCCAAGACAAAGAGCTTTCTTTCCTATACAACTGGCTTTTAACTAACGACTCTCAACTTAAGCCCCAGTACGTGTCTAAATGGGAAGAAGAATTGAATATGACCCTCTCTGATCCAGAACTGCATATTATACTCTCCAGATCACATGGCTTTTCGCGATGTGTAAAGCTCCAAATAAACTCCTTTAAATTACTAACACGCTGGTACAAAACTCCGGTTTTCCTTCATCCAATTAATCCAGAAATTCCAGATGCCTGTTGGAGGTCCCTGTCTGATAGAGGCACCTTATCTCACCTTTGGTGGTACTGTCCCCTTTAAAAGATTATTGGAAAGCCATAGAAAACAGCATAAATTATGTGTGTTCCAGCAAGATCACATTAACTCCACCACTTGTCCTCCTGTGTTCCCCAACCTCTTCCTTTACTCCCCGTAAACACAATCTACCCATATTATTGCTATCTGCAGCTAAGTTGTTAATCCCCACTCTCTGGCAAAGCCCAAGATCTCAATCCCTACAAGACTGGGCCAACAAGGTCAATCAAATACTCCGATTAGAAGAACTAGCACATTGGGAAGCTATGACCAGATCATCCTTCCTCAAAATTTGGGACCTCTGGAAGCAATCCAAATACATGGACGCATTTAACTCAACTTCTGCACAACCTTGATTTTTATTTTTTTTTTATTTTTTTTTATTTCATTCTTTTACAATTCACTGAACGCACCTTAGGAAGAACCCTCACTTACTTCTTCTCCCCCCCTACCCTATTTCCCCCTCCCCAAATTTTCCCTCTTTCTCTATCTCTCATACTTTCTTTATCATGACATCTTTTATTGTTGACATATTTCTCAATTTATTGGTATATATCTCACCAGCACTACAGAGGTAGACAAACAATGTAGTTAGTTGAAGATTAGCCTCTAAGTGATAGTGCTGTTTGTTGTGAGTAAATGATTCCCTTTGAACTATGTATTGTTTGTTCTACAATACGTCTTTAAAAAATAAAAAGATATTTGACATAAAAGAATGTGCAAATTAGCCTCTCAAAACATATATTAAGATATGAAAACGCAATTTCTCACTCGTATCAATGGGGGACAAAGAAGACCATTGGTATAGCTGCTGCTGCTACTAGGAGGCAACACTAAGCAGAAAAAGAGTTAGCTTCTCCTCTGAGCTATATCTCTCCTGCAGACACTGAGCTAATCAGTTTTTAGCCATTGGATTGGATTGGATTGTATGCACCCGTTCTGCTGTGGGGTCCACACTAGGGTTGGGTGATATCAAAAACATTCCCACGATAACGATATATAGAAAGTTATTGCAATAGCGATATATATCGCGATGTCCATTTAGAAAAAAAACACTCAAAACATGCATTCACGTTTCCTTGTTGCCCCCATACAGTATAATGTCTCATTGATGCCTCTATGCAGTAATATCTCTTAGTTGCCCACCAAGAACGGGGTCACCATTCCCCCCCAAATATGATGGAGCGGCTGTGCCCCCTGCTGCTCCATTCATTCTCTATGGGATTGCTGGAGATAGCAGCTATCAGCCGTCTTCACCGCTCCCATAGAAAATGGGACATCCTAGCGGAAAACCCTGATAAGTGCGATGTTCAGAGTGTGCCCATTATAGGTGCACATTGTCAGGAAGGGCACCTTGGCATTATAAATATGCCTTTCAGTCAAATAAAACATTGGGGGTCATTTACTAAAGACTGGCGCTTCCCATGTGGGTCTTAGTCCCTACACACTATAGCCATATTACCACAGCCCCTAGAGTGCAGTAACTGTTCTCAGCCCCAGCCTGTCTGTGCAGCAGTCCCCAGAATGCAGCAACTGTCCTCAGCGCCGGCCTGTCTGTGCAGCAGCCCCCAGATTGGTTACAGCCACTAGATGCCATTTCTTTGTGACCTAAGGGACTTTTCTGTTATGGCGTTCACCACATAGGAGATAGTTTGGAATTTTTCGGATGTAGCAATACTTAATTTGTTTTTTTTATTGTTTATATTTTTTTATGGAAATTGGGAAAGGGGGTGATTCAAAATTTAAATTTTTTTTTTTTTTATACTTTTTCATTTAATAACTATTAGCCCCCCTTATGGGGCTAGAACCTGGGAACCTTTTATCCAATGAAGAGGCGAGGTGACCCTGTGGCCACTGTCACCAATGATTATAATACTGGGGGGCTTGGGTGCACTGTGCCACCAATGATTATAATTTATAATACTGGGGTATGGGGGGGGCGCACTGCGCCATCAATGAATGTAATTAACCTCATAATACAAATATAGCCTGCGGGTGCCAGCCATATCACACAGCTGGCACTCAGCCTCAATGACAGGGATCCTGCCGAACCGTGCCAATTAGCCCCTCAGGTGCCGCATTTGAGGGGTAAATTGCCTCGGTTCGCAGGATCGCCGTTTTCTGTCGTTGAGACTGGGTGCCGGGTATGTGATACGGCCGGCACCCGCAGTCTATATTTGAATTGAGGGTAATTCTCATTGGTGGCGCAGCGGCAACAGCTCCTCCTCACTATTAACTTCTCATTGGTGGCGCAGCGGCAGCCGGATCACAGTGGGGAGGGACTCTCCTTCTCCACTATGCTGACTGTAATGTGCGCCGGACATTTTAGAGGCATTCAGCACTGTGACGTGCGACTGCCCCTATGATGTCACTAAAATACAGCAGTAATTAAGAAATGGCGATATCGCCATATCGCCGTTTCTTTATACCGCGGTATATCGTTAATACCGGTTTATTGCCCAACCCTAGTCCACACTCCCTTCCTAGCGCAATATTTTTCCTATCTCTGGTTCCTGTCTGCAGCTTCCGATTAGGTCTGCCTTTCGGGGAATGGGTCTTCCTGTCCCTTTTCAGGGTTCCTGGTGTGTCTTTCCCCAGCATTTCTGTGCAGGGCCTTATGACTGGCCTTGGATTCGTTCTGTTTTTGTTGGCTCCCCATGGTACTGCTCTTTACCGTCCCATGGTCTTCTGTGTCCCCCAATGATACAAGCAAGAGAATAGGATTTTTTGTGCTTACCTGTAAAATCCTTTTCTCGCTGAGTTCATTGGGGGGACACAGCTCCCACCCTGTATGTACATTGCTGTTTCTCCTAGATGGGTCCTTCTGGTTCTTGATGATGACCCATCTCCGGTTTTCTTCCTTTTTATTGTGTTCTGTTGGCTTCTCCTGGCTGCTCCTACTGCTTTTGTACAAATTGATTAGCTCAGTGTCTGCAGAAGGGATATAGCTGAGGAGGAGGAGCTAACACTTTTTTGCTTAGTGTCGCCTCCTAGTGGCAGCAGTTATACCCATGGTCTTCTGTGTCCCCCAATGACAGAAAAGGATTTTACAGGAAAGCACAAAAAATCCAATTTTTCTGATACAGAGCAGATTTATTCAAACATACAGTATGCATATGGTAGACAGGTGTAGCCAGCAGAGCACAGAATTGAAGAAACATATTTCAGATTACTGACAAGTTATGGTAACTTCCTATCGTCTAAATATTATATAGAGTACTGCCATTTCTCATCTAGCAAGCATATGTATAGCTGAAGAGTATATGTTCACAAAATAAGTGGCACACATTTTTTTCATTTTGCAACGTTTTCTTTATTACTGCAACATTAGCAGATGCCCCATGGGAGTTGTATTTCACAATAATTCAAGCCTCCCTGGTTTGGCGCTGCAGGATTGTGATGGTGACATCACTAGTCTTGTATGTTTTGGCTCATTTTTCAGCTGTTTGCTTAGAGCCCAGCTAATTCTTTATTTATTACATCGTAGAATACTGTAATTGTGTAGAGATGCAACTGTCAAGTCAATCACAAAAGAAGATTTATAATCTGTGGAAAATGCTTTTGAAGATCTTGCTAGGCTGAACATATGAGTTTCATTTTCTTTTCCTATAAATGATGTCTCATAGCTAATAGATTGTAGATTATGCAGATCACACATGCACAGGGTGCAGCTGCGGGGTAGCATTCGGCCTGCAACACGGACACAGAGCTTCTACAGACAGTACAGAAAAGACAGAATTAAACATTTTGGGTAAAAATGCCAGTGATTCATAAGTACAATGGTCCCTAAAGTTACAATTTTAATTGGTTCCAGGACACTATTGTCCGTTGGAACCTTTGCAACTTGAGTCCATAACTCTATGGAAAACTAGTAATTGGTTTTAAAAAACCCAAAATGTCATCTCAAGATCATAAAAAATGAAGAATTAAAAAAAGTTGCAGATGGCTTAGATAGAAAAAGAACGTCCCTACATGTAAGTCAGAAATGGCTGCTTGGAGCTATAAATCACTTTCTATAGTAAGGACAGGAGCTTCTTCAGGGTCCTGTATAGCACACAGTGTACCCGGAAAAAAAAGTGGAACCACCCTCACCTGACATCCAAAGGAGCAGCTCAGACAGAGGACAGTACAGGACATGTAGTACCACACTGTATACGTGTTTTACCAAAGAAATGGCCATGCTGACTGGAAAGAGCGTTGTTAGTAGAAAATATTGTACCCTGAGGCTAAATATTTTGAGGGACCACTGTATAAAGGGTATTTTTGTGATCCTTGGTGGAGAAACATCAGGTTGTCACTAAATTAAAATTATTACTACTGGACGGCCTCTATGATTTCAATTTATTGCAATGGTTATTCACATGTGAATGGTTACTCACATACATGTGAGATCATCTTTTCACTGACAGTTGGGATGGGTTTCCATCATTTTGCGGATTGGTAGAGGTTCACACATTTTATGATATAATAAACCAACCAATAACAAAAATAACAGTGAATGTACTTTGCATGATTGTGCAGATCAAATGTGATAGGTGACTATTATGAGAGGAGTAATGGGACAAGTTAATGAGCTGGTTAAAATTGTGCCAGGAGCCAGTTGGCAACTGTATCGGCAAAATTAATGTTGGCTTTTACCTTTTTGAGTTATTTCTAAATATCTTCCGTGATCCTGATATACATTTCACTGTGTGGACTTTCATTTTATTTTCTCTATTAGGGCCTCTAGAACTTGGCAGGACTGCACAAAAGCAGTAGGTCTCATAAGTGAAATGCTGAATTGTTTATACCTTTAGAATAGTTTACTTTATAAAATGGTTACATATTTTCCGTAATTGTATTCTGCCATTCAGTAAACAACTAAATGTGAAAATGAACTCTTTAGCTGGCTTACTGCTGAGTGAACCAGTGAGAAGTACAGATCGAACCTTTGCCAAGTTATTTCATATATCAGGGGACAGTAAACATAATCTCGGTAGACGATATTTGTTGGCAATTGCTGAATAGCGTTGGAATGAAAACAGTTAGGCGGCTGACTGGAAACATTTTTCTTCTGAGCGAGATGCACTTCAACAGTATTAAAGTTGTTAATGGCAATAAACAATCTATAATGTTTTATATTCTAACCATACATGCCTTTGTCCAAGTTCTAGTGAGAGCAGAATTGGGGCAAAAAAAATATTTTTTTTATCATTTTGATTTTGCACCATCCCCTGCTCATTAATTTCTGCAAAATACCTGTGATGTTAAAATGCTCACTCCACCCCTTAAAGGGAACCTGTCACCTGGATTTGGGGTATAGAGCTGAGAACATGGGTTGCTAGATGGCCGTTAGCACGTCCGCTATACCCAGTCCCCATAGCTCTGTGTGCTTTTACTGTGTAAAAAAAAAACACGATTTGATACATATGCAAATTAACCTGAGAAGTGTCCTGTGCGTGAGATGAGTCAGGGAAAGGACTCCTCTCGGGTTAATTTGCATATGTATCAAATTGGTTTTTTTTTTTACACCATAAAAGCACACAGAGCTATGGGGACTGGGTATTGCGGATGTGCTAGCGGCCATCTAGCAACCCATGTCCTCAGCTCTATACACAAAATCCCGGTGACAGGTTCCCTTTAATACTTGGATGTCAGAAATTCCAAAATGTCCTCACTTTTCAGGTGTTCCATGTACTATTTCACCCAGCGTCTCTACAGTTATTAGCTGCTTAAATCGCTGTATTGGACCTCAAATGCACTTGATGTTCTTTTACTACTAAGCCCTGTTGTATGACCAGGAAAACGATTAGGGCCATATGTAGGATGTTTCTAAAACCAGTAAGCATGGCATAATAATAAGAAGTCTTACTTTTTACACTGACACAAGCTGAGAGCAACATATTGCAATATTCAAATTGCACCATCTGATGTGAATACATTTTTGCAAAACGCCTGTGGGGGCAAAATGCTCACTACACCCCTTGGTAAATTCTGTGACTGGTGGTGTTTGTAAAATGGGTTAACTTCTGAGTATCAGTTATGCACATGTGGCATCCGTTTGAGCCGTTTTAATCAGAGATCCATTATTTTAGATGGAAAAAATATGTCATGTGAACTCGCCCATAGTCTTACTAGAGAAAGATTATGTACCACAATTTGGGGTGCTTTTTTTCTTATTACCACTTGTGAAAATGAAAAACTTGGGGCTAAAACAATATTTTATTGGAAGAAATTACATGTTTAATTTTCATAGCTAAGTTTTTTTAACTTATATGAAATGCCTGTTGGGTCAAAACACTCACTACATCCCACGATAAATTCCTTGAGGGGTTTAGTGTCTAAAATGGAGTCACTTATTAGTGGTTTCCACTGGGTGGGTACCTCAGGGTCTCTTCAAATGCACTGTAGCACCTGAAAACCATTCCACCAAAATCTGCCCTCTAAAAACCATATAGAGCGCCTTCCAGGGATGCCAACCAGAATTTTTATTTTTGGACAACTTATCCCAAAATCACAGACAGCATTTTTTACGGACAAATTGAAAAACTATAATGAATGATAAAGACTATAAGTAATGCATGTCTATAGCTCAGTATACTGATAAGAGCTCATTACCAGCATTTACTGTGAGCTGTAAAATGATGATAATTACAACCAAAATGATAGTCAAGGACCAGCAGCCTCAAAAAAATTACAGACACTTCTATTTTTTTTTTTTGCGGACAAAAAAGTCTCCTATTTTTATGATCTGTCCAGAAATTTCAAAATGGTCGGTAACCCTGGCGCCTTCCCTTCTGAACCCTGCCATGTGCCCATTTAGCAATTAATAACCACATATGGGGTGTTTCTGTAAACTACAGAATTAGGGTAATCAATATTGCGGTTTCTTTTGCCATTAACCCTTGCTGTATTACCACTAAATTTACCACTAACATGAAAGAACAATGTGTCTCAAAAATAGACACCATGGTTCTGAAACCCCAGTGCAACTTTTTCAGGTACACATGAACATGATGGGAAGTAAGAGAGCTCTTTCACTGCCATTGGCTGCCAAGCGGAGCTGGGAGAGGGGGCTCTTGTTGACCATGTGATGTGAAAAACAAACCCATTGCTGTACATGGCAACTGACAGAGAGCTACTTTCTGTGAAATTTTTATTTTTGGCTAGAGGTATGCTACGACCCCCTGATTTTATTTTTTTATTGCCAGCATGAGGTGGGACCTGCTGTTGATTTAATATATAAGGCCTTGTTTACACAGTGCAGTTTTGCATGCACTTTTTATCCCAAATTGGATCAGAAAAAAGCACTATAAGTTTGTCTTTTATACTTTTGTTTAGGGTCCTCTCTTGGTTTTGGCACTGTGTGAGCAAGGCCTGTGGGGGGCTGGCAGATACCCTTGAAACATTGAATCTCAACAACAATTAATGGCAGGTTTGGTTTACTTTTATTTTTGTTATACTGTCCTGCAAGATCAGCAGCATTAGAGGTGCCTGGCGATTGCTTGCTAATTTTATCTCAGCTGTAAGAGGGATTCACATTCCTTAAAATGAAATTTGATGGCCTAACCTTAGGATAGCTCATTTGGGGACCGACTCAGCACACCTGCAGATCATCTGTTTGAAGGGGCCACAGGTCTGCAAGCACTGTGTCCTCCATATTGTTTGCAATACAGAAATGGTCTATGGGACCAACAATCCCTTTAGGGGTCCCTAACTGATATTTCAAATCTTATCTTTATTCAATTTGTTTATAGACATACACACATAAAGAAAACCCATTTAAAAATACCAGTGTTTAGTGAGGTATAGAGTAGCTATCTGTGTTATTACTGGTTGCTACCAGCAACCTACTATTTACTCCTTAATGCCTTTGGGGTGCATAGATTGGAGTGTGTTCCAATTGAAACTGTGGTGGTATGTGGTATAATTAATAACGTGGGGCCCCCTAGTTGGGTAATGTCGTCAACCTTTATTTATGGGGTTAATGGTTGTCACTTTATTTGCTATGTAGCTGACGGAGTCCCCTTGTTTGAGGCTCTACCACCTGTGTAACATTTGTGTCAATCTGACAGAGCAACTCCTATTTTGGTCCCTGTACAAAGGGTTACATTTGTAGCGACAGCTCTGTCTCTTCAAGTTGCTACTGGTTGCACCGCAACCGCAGGTCGACACTTAGCACAGGGGTGTGCGTCATTGTCCTACTATTGGCTATGATGGAGACCTCAATATTGCTTGATAGAGATCAGTATAGCAATACTCAGTAACTTTGTCCCTCACTGCGTACCACTGTAACTATCTATGCCGCTGGTGGCGTGCCCTAAACTCCTCACTGATCCTGCCTAAAATAACACTACACTAATACACCCCTCCCCTCTCCATATTGTTTACACCGCTGTGTTCTGCACAATGCTGTATTTTTATTAGTGGCTGTTGGTGGGGGGTGCTGATATTGATAACCCCTTTAACAATTTGCAAATTGTTCCTTTTGTCCCTGTCATACAAACCTCTATCTGCAGATTTGATAACTTTAAATACAGATTTTATTGTTGTAATTACAGAAAGGTTCTTTAGCATTAAAACTGTGTTGTTTTTTTTCTCTTTCCGCAGATCTGAAGAATCCTTTAAACAGTATTTCAGTGAAATGCCTTGGCTGGCTGTTCCATATAGTGATGAGGCAAGACGATCACGGCTGAACAGATTATATGGAATACAAGGTGAGAGAATTGTCTATTTTGTAGCCACAGGAATTTTTCAAGATGGAAATTTGACATTTATTGCTGTAGGGCTCTTTCACACCTGCGTTTTTGTCTTCCGCCATAGAGTTCCGTCGTCGGGGCTCTATGCCGGAAGAATCCTGATCAGGATTATCCTAATGCATTCTGAATGGAGTGAAATCCATTCAGGATGCATCAGGATGTCTTCAGTTCCGGAACGGAACGTTTTTTGGCCGGAGAAAATACCGCAGCATGCTGCGCTTTTTGCTCCGGCCAAAAATCCTGAAGACTTGCCGCAAGGCCGGATCCGGAATGAATCCCTATTGAAAGGCATTGATCCGGATCCGGCCTTAAGCTAAATGTCGTTTCGGCGCATTGCCGGATCCGACGTTTAGCTTTTTTAGAGTGGTTACCATGGCTGCCGGGACGCTAAAGTCCTGGCAGCCATGGTAAAGTGTAGTGGGGAGCGGGGGAGAAGTATACTTACCGTCCGTGCGGCTCCCGGGGTGCTCCAGAGTGCCATAGTAACACTGAAAGCATTTTGAAGACGGATCCGTCTTCAAATGCTTTCAGTACACTTGCGTTTTTCCGGATCTGGCGTGTAATTCCGGCAAGTGGAGTACACGCCGGATCCGGACAACGCAAGTGTGAAAGAGGCCTAATTTCAGTGTTTTTAAATGGAAATACCTTTACAGGGTAGGTGCTATCTAGGGCATATATAAACGTCAAGGCAGGAATTCTTCACACACAGCTTTTGGTGGCAGTGTTTGATGCAGTTTTTTAAGCCAAGATGTCCAGAGGCGGGTTGGTAGCAAATGAGAAATTTATAATGACTTAAGACATAAGAAGTTACTTATACTTCTGCTTCCTGCCGGATCCACTTCTAGCCTTGGCTCAAAAGACTGCACCAAAAACTGCCATGAAATGCTGAGTGTGACACCGCCCTAGAGTATTTATGTCGGTGTTGGGAATATAATTTAGCAACAAAGACTTAATAGAACTTAGAAGCCTAAACAGACTGGTCCAACTGAAAGAAGCATTTTTTTGGCCGACATTCATCTACTGTGCGCAGACATCTTAAAATCTGGTGCTTGGTTGACCATACATTGTAAGTTCTGGGCAGCCACCTCGCTGAAGGTTTATGCATCTGTTGCCCACCCTAGAGGGAGGTGTACACACAGAGTTGCCAACTGGAATTCTTCTTTTTTCTGAGCAACTTATCCAAAAATCAATTGTCTACAGGCAAACTGAAAAACCATTATAAAAGATTATGGGGGTCATTTATTAAGACCGGCGTTTTAGACGCCAGTCTTAATAAAGCCCTGCACTGGCGCATCATAATATATTTTAAAAGAACATAAAAAATAAGGGAAGCTTTGGTTGCTGGTTCTTCTTGAACAGCACATTTCACAAGTGCTCTCGGCAAGCTTTAGGATTGTGTTTGCTCTGTGGTTAAATACAATGTTTTATGTTTGTAAGGTTTGTTTTATGGGGATTAGAAACGGTTTCTAAAAGCAGAGATTAGATGTAGTAGCTTTACACGAAATCACACGCCACTATTAAAGAAGTCTCCAGGATCCTGCCTGACATGCTTGAGCACAGACAGTCTGCTCTGAATCCAGCCGGTGTTAACACATTTTCATTTGTATATGTGGGTTTACCATGTGTTTACATTCAGACCAAGCTTGTGTGGCATTCCTAAACACTATGTGAATCTTTCCTTCACATTCAGAGTTGTAACTAAACATTGCATCCAGATATTTTGTACATGCAGCTTATTTTCGTTTTATCAGATAATTTTTTATTGAAGTTTTACAGTAAAAACAACCAAAATCCTGCTCTCCAAAGTCCATTTTCATCCTTCATTTTTGCAGCAATGTCTGTATATGTAAGATAACTAAAAGTCTGCAGATAATTGCAAGACCCACAACCACAATACAGTACCTGTATGCTTTTGTTATACACGTTCCGCTACCATATCTATAGACAGTAAGAAACAAGAGAAGAAATCAGGATAAATTACTTACATTACTGAATACTGTTTGTAATACAGAAGGAGAACCACGGATCAGGGACCTAAAAATCTATTTCCTATAAACGTTAATGGCACTAGAGCCAGATTATCTAGCTTTCTTGACCATAAATATAGACATGTTTCTCAATCCTTGAGCACAGTGGTTAGCACTGGGGTTCTAGGCTCAAATCTGAACAAAGGCGACATCTGCACAGAGTTTTTTATGTTCTTTCCATTTTTGAGTGGGTTTTCTCCCACACTCCATTTAGAAATTAGATTATGTGCTCCACTCGAGACAGTTATTGACGATGTCTGTAAAGCTCTGCGGAATATGTCAGCCCTATATAAATAAGTAATAAAAAAATATTAAAGATCCTTAATATGAGGATTTTTTGCAACGTTAGTTGGATCAATTTGTAGTGATATGATATGAGTTTGCGGGCTTGGTATAATAAACGCAAGATGGCTCGCTAGTTCTCCATCACAAGGAGATCAGAAGTATACCCAAGCAGGCAGATAATGGGGTTGACTGGTTCACTCCAGTATTGTAGTTTAGGAGAGCTCCACAGGACACGAATCAGGTCTGTCTGATATTCTACACCTTGTACATTTTGGGGACGTCTCCCTGCACTGGAGTAAGATGCGCCTAATTTATTAAGTGGCACATGCCTCTTAATAAATTAGGGCTCATGCACACGGACATTTTAACTTCAGCTATAACTGTGGTGCATTTACACGACCGTATGTTCTTTGCGGTCCACAAAACGCAGATCAGCAAAAAATACGCATGACATCCATGAGTTTCATTTTTATTTTTTTGTGGACCCATTGTATCAGTGCCTATTCTTCTTTGCAGTAAGGACAAAAATAGGACATGATCTTTTTTGCGGGACTGCGGATGTGGCTAACAATTTTTTCAGCCCCATTAAAATGAATGGGTCCGCATCCAATCCGCTAAAAATGAAGATCAGATGCAGACCAAAAATATGGTCATGTGAATGGGGCCAAATTCGTTGGGCCTTGTGAAACCCAGCCACTCTCCCAAATTATGCCGCAAATATGGCATGTGATATAATTTGCGACTTTGTTACACTGATTTTGTGGGGTAAAGGCATTGATAAATACCCCTATTAGTCGGATTTATAGCCCAGTGTGTAGATTAAGTGGGTTTTTTAAGTATTAAGTAAAGTTGTGAAAGCCTGTGTGCTTCACTTAGGCCTCATTCACATTTCCGTTTTTCACTATGTCCTCATTTTCTGCACACGCACCCATTGATTTAAATGTGTCTGTTCACATTTCAGTATTTTTTATTTTTTTTACTGACCCTAGGTCAGTAAAAAAACATCACGGGGACATGCATTACTTTGATCCGTGATGTGGACCAAGCACGTCCTTTGAAGTCTATGGGCTCGTGAAAATCACTGACATACATCTGTGTTGCGTCAGTTTTTTTACTGATGACTAATAGAAGATTCTTCGGAAATTATGGGTGGAACACGGATGGTAAAAATGGACACACAGACCAACCACTGATCTTTCACGGATGAAACACGTATGCTTTTTTTCACTGACACGGAAATCTGAACGAGGCCTTAGGGTGGATTCAAACACATTTTATTAATTTTTTCCTCATTTTGGAAAAAGTCACTGCAGTTTTCATGCAGTTTTTTGAGCCAGAGCCAAAGCCACAAGTGGATCCAGCAGGAAGGAAAAGTAAAAAACTATTGTCTGTATTTCCCACTTCTTGCTTTGGCTTAAAGTACTTCATGGAAAACCGCAAAAAAAAAGACGCTAGGCTAGGGCAGATTTACTAATCCTACAGATGGTGTAAACTTAAAACAAGTGCAACAGATTTATAACGGTGGCTCAGGCTTGAAGATAACTGTGGTGCAGGGCTTATATACACTATTGATTTGGCTTATTCTGAGACAGAATTATAGACCACAATTATGGCGCAAAATGTCACATTTTAGTCCATTCTCCTTTCCTGTGAAGCCAGACCCTTGACTGCTAAGCCACATCCCTTTCCAAGAGAATAGGGAAGAATTGGGGAAGGCCTAGTTGCGCCAATTTGCACAACTATTTAAACAGATTCTAGGCACAGACATACAAAGTAAATCTGGCCCTGTGTGTGAAACCATCTTAAAGGGGTTGGCCACTTTCTGGCTACTTGTGGCTAAAATGCATGTACGATACCGCACTGACTAATATAGCCTTTGTTGATATTCTGTGCCATTTGCTATATTTCTTAAGCTATGTCCCCTTGTTAGGCAAATCTTTTGTCTGGCAATAAGATGGCTGCTGATGGAGAGTTATGTGACCAGACTCCATTCTAAGGGCTCATTCAGACGGACAAGGATAGACATTTCTATTATAGGGCTAGCAGTACCGTTCCACAAAATGTGGGACGCACAAGTCCAGTATCCGTATATTGCGGACCTCAAAAACAGATACGGTTTTCTGAATGAGCCCTAACGCTGCAACTGCTCTAAACTTCCAACTGTGAAGTACAGATGGTAGGTGCAGGTGCAGTGTATGTGAATGAAGGAGACATCACATGGAGGTGATTTGTCTGGTCACATAACCCTCCATCAGCAGCCATTTTATGGAATGGACAGGACCTCTGTACGGACAGCACAAAATAATTGGGAGAATAACTTGAAAATATGGAAAAAGGTGCTGAATGTCAACAAAGACTATATTAGTAAGTGTCATCTTAAAAACACATTAATCTACAGTAACCAGAAAGTGTCTAACCCCTTTAAGGTAACTTTTATGGCTTGCTTTCCTGTTCACCCTCATTTCCTTCCGATTTGTCTTTCAAGCTGCGGCACACTGTTTAGAGACACTTATAGTGCAGTGATATTATACCCCTTGCATGACAGATTCTAGCTTTTTTTCTGCCTGAGGAGAAAATTTTAACTGCCAGAATTGCCAAATTGTCAGTCCAAATCCTCCCCTCCCCCAGCACTACTGCTAAAGACACATTCTAATCGACATTATGGAGGTTACATAAAGCGCTTTAAAACATATAGGAGAATGGAAATCCAGTGATATCTTCTCTAATGTTGACATTCTCTTTCTTCATCCTTAGCATTCAGACCAGACTTCCACGAGAAATAATTTCAGCCACGTCTCGTTTCTGCAGAGTTTACCACAAAGACATCTTAGGGTACTTTCACACTAGCGGCAGGACGGATCTGACAGGCTGTTCACCCTGTCTGATCTGCTGGACTTCTGCTCCGTCCCCATTGACTATAATGGGGACGGGGGCAGTGTGCGGTGAGAGGCCGCCGGACTAAAAAGTCGGACATGCAGTACTTTTAGTCCGGCGGCCTCTCGCCGTGCTGCGCCGGAGCTCCGCTCCCTGTCCTCATTATAGTCAATGGGGACGGAGTGGCGGCACGGCGAAATAGCGGCAGTACGGATCCGACAGGGTGAACAGCCTGTCAGATCCGTCCTGCCGCTAGTGTGAAAGTAGCTTTAGGTTCCTCACTTCTCATTCTTCATCGTCTTTCTGGTACCCCAACAGTGTTATCCTGCTGCTAATCCCAATACTTGCTGTGCTCCCCATTTCCTCCAAACACTACACTGTACTGTAGAAATAATAATGCCATATAGTGCCATGCTCCCCAAAATTCCACCAGTAGTAAAAATCCTCTCCCAGAGTTCCTCCATTAGCAATAGTTCCCCTTACAGTACCCCCAATAGTGATAATACTCACCAGGAGTACTCCATTAGTAGCAGTACCCTCCATATTGTGTCCAATAATAATGCCCTAGTAGTTATAATGCCCTCTATAATGTCCCCAATAGTTATAATGCCCTGTATAGTGCCCCCAATATTTATAATGCTCTTTTTAGTGCTCCTAGTAGTCAGAATGCTCCCCTTACGTGCCCCTAGTCTTTATAATGCCCTCTGTAGTGCTTCCAGTAGCTACTGTATAATGCCCCCACAGTATATATAAAGCTCCCTCCAATGCCTTATGTATAATGGCCCCCTCTGCAATGCCCTAAGTATGTATAATGGCAGTGGTCCCCCTCTGTATTGCCGAAAGTAGTGCAGGAAAGGGGAAAAAACTGCAAAATCCTCACCTGCTCCATGCCGCTGTCTGCAATGCCAGCCACTGGCCTGTTCCAGGGTCTTAGACAGTGTGATGCACAGACCCAGTGCAGGCGTTTGTGAAGATGTCATCTTAACTGCTTGTACCATTATATTGACTTATAGGATTCAGGCCCATGACAAAGAATAGCAGGGATGGGAGTCCTACCCGACCATTAACTGCCGTTCCCGCAGACGCTGCCTGAGGCAAAATGCAGCTCTGACCCTTTGTATTACCCATGAGAACTATAAATTCTATAAAAGAGGCCTGATGGTATCATAAATCTAGATTTCTGCTTCTGAGAAAGCGATATGTTTGCAGTATTCCATCTTCATTACATGTGTTCATGTAAGAGAAAAGAGGAAGGGTCCACTTTGTATTGTAATGTTAATCAGTTCTACACTTGCTGGCAGTATACTAGCAAGTACTGTATGTGTGATGCTTGATTTTTTTTTTTTTTTTTTTACATAATTCTCCATTTTGGTGGAATATTATTCAACATAATATGTGGTTATTTTTGCAGGCATTCCAAATCTCATTATATTGGATCCAAAAGGAGAGGTCATTACACGACAAGGGAGAGTGGAAGTTCTTCATGACATTGACTGTAAAGAGTTCCCATGGTACCCTAAACCTGTTGTGGAACTGACAGAGTTAAATGCCGTTCAGCTGAATGAGGGTCCCTGCCTTGTCCTTTTTGTAGGTATGAAAATCAAATGGTGGTCAATTCACTAAAAGTTAGCGTTATGGTGGGATTCCATTAGAGATGAGTGGATTTAATGAGTTTTGTGTCCTATTCCCCAATTTAAAAAAAAATATTTGATTCACTTCTGAATTGATCCTACCAGAATCAAATATGCTCCAATTGCCCTGAAAATTGGTATAAAACACTGTAAGGTGACCTAGGCAAATTATCATATCTTCTGCTGGCATCAGGGAAGCTGTTTTCTTTTCTTTTTGGAAGAAAAGCTAATTTTAATACCTTTCCCAGAAAATCAAAGGTATGCAAACTAGCTTTCCTTGCTAAAAGAAATGAACGCTAAGGCCCCTTTCACACGAGCGAGTTTTTCCGTACAGGTGCAATGCGTGACGCATAGAACCCGCACTGAATCCTGACCCATTCATTTCAATGGGTCTGTGTACGTGAGCGTTTCTTTTCACGCATCAGTTCTGCATTGCATGAAATACGCAGCATGTTCTATATTCTTATAGCATCCACAAGCATGTCCTGATGCAGTGCGTTTTTCACTGATGGTTGCTAAGAGATGTTGCTTGTAACCCTTCAGTTTTTTGCACCCACGTGGAAAAACAACTAAACACAATCACAGACAAAACTGACTGAACTTGCTTGCAAAATGGTGCGAGTTTCACTGAACACATCCGGACCTAATCCATGACACTCGTGTGAAAGAGGCCTAAGTCTCTCTGATGCAGGCAGACATCAATTAAGTTGCGTATATCCTAGAAAAGCAGAAGACTCCACATGCATAATAGTTGGTCTCTATAATAATAGAGAGCACCATGAAGACCCTGAGAAAGGCCACTCGGCTAACCAGGGTAATTCGCTCTTGAGACACTAAGACGCTTTTCTTTTGGAAGGAGAATTGACTTGCATGTCTCATTCATAGAAGTATAATGTGGGGGCACTCGATATTCTCTTCCTTTTGGAAGGAGAACTGACTTGCACGTCTATTTTCCAGTGGAGTATTACACGTGGGTCTCTTTCTTTCTTTCTTTTTTTTTTTTTTTTTTACTTTCTAGCTCTCTCTCTGTTTTGCCCAAAATACATCATAAGAAGTTTGGGTTTGTTTAAATCGATTCACTCTCTAGATTCCACAGAGTCATACAAAGTAATGTCTGATTCAAGGGCAAATGTATTTAATTGTGTGAAAGCAATGGCAAGTGATTTACAAATAGTCATTATGCCTCACTTAAAGGGTTTGTTATGCCTCGCCTAAAGGGTGCTATTTTAATATTATTCAGCATAAAAAAATGAGTTACTTTTGTATTTTTCTAATTTATTTCATTATAATGGCGCCCCCTTGACTCTTTATAGTTATGAGCACGTCCATCTGCTGACATGGTGGCACATTCTCTGTTCCATCCTTTAACAGCCACCAACTATGTCTACCATTAGTAGATGTGACATACAGTGAGAGAGCTGCAGCAGAAAGAACACACTCTCTGAGCTGCCAGCCTGAAGAAAGTATAGCATAGCAATTAATGGGGACATCTCTGGATCCATGTGAGGTACAGGGCTGGTTCTAGCTTTGTTAGAAAGAGGGTTTCATGTACTATATAATGTCTGATTTTCATTTTTTACATGAATCGTGGCATAATCCCTTTAATGGGTGTCCCCTGTTTTGAAATGAGATCTACAAGACATACAAATCTATTTACAGTAGTAAATCTGCCATTTATGTGATCATAGGAGCTCAGTATTGCAGCTCAGTCCCAATTATTCAGACACACCTCATTGACTGGTGTGGCACTGGTTTTGTAAGAAAGAAGCCATCTTTATCTAATACTGTGCAAGTCCTTTAACCTTAAATTGTTTAGCTACTGCTGGCATATCCTCCTGAGCAATGTTGATCTTCTCAGATATCCCGCTGTGCCTTTTTACTTTCCAGTCACTGTGTGAGCTTCTTAGTTCGCAGCACCTTATGACACTAAAATTTGGTAGTTGTAAAGAGAGCTTACTGTGAATAGAAAAATCTAAGTAGACAGTGGTTTTGAAGACTTACATGGCGTGCCGCAGGGCGAGCATGAGCATCAACAGCTATAACAGTTATCGAAAATGGGAGGTACATTCTGTAGTAAGTGAACCAGTGAGCGGATTTCTTATTTGAGGACAATATTTGCCCCATTAAAGGGGTTCTTTGTCCATTTTACCTAATCTACAGGTGTTACTAACCTGTGGAAGAAAGATCTTGTAGCCAGTACTTACCCATCCCCGGCTACTCTGATGCTGTTGTCTGCAGTGCACTTGCACACGCTGTGGGTTCTTCTGCCTGGATATGGCAACTTGTTTTCCTGTTCAGCTGCATTAGAGTAAATGCAGCTGAACAGGAAAAGAACCGGCCACCTTCAGTCATTTAACCCCTCAGATGCTGTGATCAATAGTGATCACGGCATCTGTGGCGTTAGGCTCCCTCTGCCTTACGATCGGCACCGATTGATTGCTATGACAGTCTGGGGAATTGGGAAAGCTTCCAGGCCTGCCATTACTAACTGTCTAAAAAGCATCAGAATCTCATAGGCTGTAGTAGTATTTGATTGAAGCCTATGGGACAAGCGATCAGTAGATCACATGTTCAAGTCCCCTAGGGGGACTTAAAATTACAGTGATAAATGAAAATACCAAAGTTAAAATATATATATATAAAAAAAAAAAAAAAAAAAATAGTAAAAATTTAAATCACCTCCTTTTCCTGTAGTAAAATAAACTGTACCATTAAAAAATACAACTTGTCCCACAAAAATGTCCACATAAGTCCTTATGCAGCTATGTGAACAGAAAACAACTAAAATTATGGCACGGTTGCTAACAGAATTATAAAAAAAAAAAGTTATACTTATCTTCCAGAATTCCCTCCCTTCCAGTGTTGTCTGCTCTGCCAGGCTTTTTTATCCTGACTTCAGCAATGACATGCCGTATAACCCCACATGACAGCTGCAGCCAATAATTGACCTCGGCAGAGTCATGCAGAGGCCAGTGATTGTAATGACATTACATTATCTTTTGTTTTAATTATTCTAATAGAGTCCCTGCTATTTCTTTTAAAAAATTAGAATGTCTTGAACAACCCCTTTATATGCTTATTGTCATGGAGTTTTATGGCACATAAAAACGCACCGAAATCTTTGCAAAAAAATAAAATAATCTGCCGTGTTGTCGTAATGTAATGAAAATGCCATAATGTAAGCAAAAATCTATAGTGACGCATACAAAAGTTAAAAAGTGCTACTTTTAGGAGAAATGTATCATGGTAGGTGTATTTGAAGGTTAGTTATTAGACTGGAGTTGCTATGCTCACCTGTGCCAAATATGTGAAAGTGGCACACAGCAATAATAAATCTGATGCAAGTGCAGTATGGTTGCGCCTATTTCAGTAAAAGTACACCTTGGGGATGCCTGTCATGGATGTGCAACGTTTTTGCGTCTTTTTAAAAATGTCACAATCTGACTACTTACTATGACTGCTTTTTCTCTGAAAGAAGTATTAGTCCGAGGGAGTCCTTTTATCACACTCGGGTCACTAAGTGACCTTAATAGACAGAACACGTGCTATGAATTTCTGCTTACTTGCTGGCTGGAAGTTAATATGCAAATATGCACTCATAGTTTGAGGGGAAGTTCACACAAGGGATTTAGTTTGCGACAAAACCACCTGCGTATTACACGGCAGAAAGTGCTGCGGTTTTTACTGTGGATTTTGGTATGGTCCCGCTCTCGGTTTAGCGCAATTGAATGGAGCTAAATTGCAAGCAGGCTTTCCAAGGTTTCCTCCAGGAATGTACCTGTACATTTCTTGGTGCAGTGTAGAAAACCACACGGAAAAAAAACTTATCCTCATGACTTGCGGCGCGGTTTCAGCACAGATTCGGCCCGGTTTTTGGCATGAAATCTGCACTAAAACCCATGCCCCAAAAATTCAGTCTGAAAATACCCTTGGGCTCTGTTCATAACTCATTAGGCCCCATGACCCAGCTTATTCCAAAAGCCTTTTGGCATTCACAGTTTTCCACTGTATAGAAAAGCTTAGTCTAGTGCGCTTTCCTATGCGAAGGGCCACCTAAAATGGGAAAAATTACAATGGGGGCCTATGGGTAATGTATGGAACTGTATCCAAATACCTCTGACGTAGGCTCCAAACATAGCCATAGCTGCTACTGCAATCATTATAGTAATGACAGTTTATGGAAAAATATATATATTCAAAATATAATTTTCCATATTGGCCAGTAGATGTGTTTTGAACCTATCATGTCACTCGCAATAAAAGATGAGCCAGAATTATTTCTGTTAAAAAAAGTAGGTCTGGGAATACAGGTCCCCAGAAACAGAAGGAGGTCTGTCCGTAAGCTATATCTAGTATTTCTGATCAGCCCCATTCACTTGTGTGGTGATGAGCTGTAATACTAGACACAGCCCATGGACAGATGTGGGGCAGCTTCTGAAGAAAAAAAACTGTAGTAGACCGTGCAGGAGTGGAATCACTGGTAATTTTCTTATATTAGAACAGTACAAAACGTGCCAAAATTATTAAGATCAAATTGCATGGAAGAACACACAACCATGACTGCACCGCTACAGAATAGACAGTGTGAATAGAATCTCTGTAAAAAGTCAAATTTTCCGGTGCAGGTAGATTATAAATCCCCCCCTTTGTCTTGATAATGCATTATTAGGTTTCTTTCTATGCTTCATTTTGAGGATTATATATTCCTGCTCTAGTACTATGAGATATTAATCCATAAACAATTTGTTGTGGGTCTTTTTAGGACTTTGGTGCTTGCGTAGGTCTGCCTTACGTTATTCTGCACAGGTATAGTCATGGTTGTGTATCCAATCTAACTAGCACCTTGACTATGCAGAATATATACACATATACATCTTTCCTACTAACTGTCCAAATTCAAGAGGTGTGCACAGTTTAGAGGGGTTTTCTTGGAATAACATAATTTTAAGTGATGCCCATAGTCTGCCTCCGCTATTGAAAGGCCCGCACCTACCTGATCCCTGCTTCGGTCTTGTGTTCTGGCTTTCAGTCCCTAGCTTGTTTACTTCTTGCTGGGCATGCTCCACTGCTGCCAATGACTGGCTTCAGTGGTGATGTACCACTGGTTGGGTTACAGCCGAGAAGGCGATTATGCCAGCTATATTGCATGATACATTATGACACAGCATTACAGTATACATAGAATGGACAAAAGGTAGCTTGCATAAATTTGGTTGTTGCAGTCTAGAATTCATTTACGGTAGTTTTTTTTTTTTTTTGTATCAAAACTGCGTCAGTTGTCTTGGTTCTTTATAGTGGTCCTGAAACCCGTCCACAGCACCAGTAAGATGACACTTGTCCCAGAGTGGATACATTATTGAAGCATCTGGAGCACAGCATCAGGAAGAATATGTAGGTGTCGCCTGTAAGGAACCTCTATGTAAATTTCCCACATGGCCTTAATTCTAAAATGCTTTTTATAGTGGTGTTTCCAGCTAAAATCATATAAAATTATGTAATTTTACAGGAAGTATTAATATTAAGCATAGCAGCAGTCTAGTCCAAGAAACTGCTGACATGGACATCTTCAGCTGCCCTGATTTCTGATGAGGAAGACATGGGAATAGTTCCCTCATTGATGTGAACTGGAACACAGAGGCTTTACATGGAGGGCAGTCGAGTGACTAGTAGACAACTGTATTATGAAAGCGGTGCTGACGCCCACAGAATCCTGCATCTGTCCCTGAACTCTTCTCACCCATAAAATCCTGTGTGATGTTAATCTGGTTGAGGAAATGGACACACAGAATTATACCTGTAAATCTCCCTCATCGGCAGTGTGCTTTCTACAGACAGCTTTTTCTTTTCTATGTGTTTGTCACGGAATGGTGCTGGTTTCCATCGTTACAAAGTGATTTTTCATACTAAAGCGGGCAGTCGCAGTCGTGCTCTCTTTCCTTTGTATGGTCAGTTATTAATTCATGGAAGGCAATAAGTGTTTTGCCTGGGAAGGGAAATGATTCCCTTGTTTCCTGTTTCCCTGCTGAGTGCAAGATCCAACACTATAAAGTATTGTTTATGTGTAACTTTCCAGAGCGTCTGTCTCACATATGTGTGGTTATTTTTTCACAGAGACATTTAGGAATTAGCTTGTTTATGAACGTATTATGTGTTCATGTGAATGTTCTTACATTTTCCAAAACAGGAGTTTGAAATTTTTACAGATTCTCATTAAGTTGTTTTCCCTCCTCCTAGTATTTTTAAAATGCATACTTTCAAAATTCAAGCACAACAGTACTTAAAGGGTAACACTATAAAATAAAATAGTGTATATATTTGGGGGAAAAAGCCAGGTTAATATAGCATAATTCATGCCATAAGTATTTACCACTTGATTAATGAATTCGTATTTTTGCTATTTACATGTGAATACATTTCTACACTTTTCTGATCACCCAGGACCTTGTGGTCATGTGACATTTGGTCCATCTGTCTGTGCTTGTTGCCTTCTTATTCATATTGCACAGAACACATAGAGATCTCACTCCGGTTATCCTCTTGAAAGGGGTTCTGTTAGAAGGGTCGCTTGACATTATGCTGATCAGAATATGTCTCTCTGGTGTGCCCCCGAGGATCAGCCGCTATCTGTAGAGAAACCTGGCAGTAAGTGCCACCTAATAAGTACCGCCTTATCCTTATTTTCCCAAATGCGCTGGAAACATGGTCACTGATGGAGGGACATGTGACAGATTGAATAAGGCCTCCTGCACACGAACGTTGTGTGCATCCGTGGCCGTTGTGCCGTTTTCCGTTTTTTTTCACGGACCCATTGACTTTCAATGGGTCCGTGGAAAAATCGGAAAATGCACCGTTTGGCAGCCGCATCCGTGAGCCGTGTTTCCTGGCCGTGAAAAAAATATGACCTGTCCTATTTTTTTCACGGCCAACGGTTCACGGGCCCATTCAAGTCAATGGGTCCGTGAAAGAACACGGATGCACACAAGATTGGCATCCGTGTCCGTGATCCGTGGCCGTAGGTTAGTTTCATACAGACGGATCCGAAGATCCGTCTGCATAAAAGCTTTTTCAGAGCTGAGTTTTCACTTCGTGAAAACTCAGATCCGACAGTATATTCTAACACAGAAGCGTTCCCATGGTGATGGGACGCTTCTAGTTAGAATACACTACAAACTGTGTACAAGACTGCCCCCTGCTGCCTGGCAGCACCCGATCTCTTACAGGGGGATATGATAGTGCGGCACCTGAAGGGGTTAATTGTACTATCATATCCCCCTGTAAGAGATCAGGGCTGCCAGGCAGCAGGGGGCAGACCCCCCCCCCCCTCCCCAGTTTGAATATCATTGTGCGCCCCCCCCCCCCCTCCCCTGTTGTTAACTCGTTGGTGGCCAGTGTGCGCACCCCCCTCCCTCCCTCCCTCTATTGTTTTAATACATTGGGGCCAGTGTGCGCGCGCCCCCAACCCCCCCCCCCCCCTCCCTCTATTGTTTTAATACATTGGGGCCAGTGTGCGCACCCCCCAACCCCCCCCCCCTCCCTCCCTCTATTGTAATAATAGCATTGGGGCCAGTGTGCGCACAACCCCCCCCCCCCCCCCCCCACAGCCCCCCCCGATCATCGGTGGCAGCGGAGTAGAAGATTTTCATACTTACCTGGCTGCTGGCTGCTGCGATGTCTGCGTCCGGCCGGGAGCTCCTCCTACTGGTAAGTGACAGCAATGCGCCGCACAGACCTGTCACTTACCAGTAGGAGGAGCTCCCGGCCGGACACAGAGATCGCAGCAGCCAGCAGCCAGGTAAGTATGAATCTTCTACTCCGCTGCCACCAATGATCGGGGGGGGGGGGGGGCACACTGGCCCCAATGCTATTATTACAATAGAGGGAGGGAGGGGGGGCGCGCACACTGGCCCCAATGCTATTATTACAATAGAGGGAGGGAGGGGGGGGGGGGTGGGGGGGCGCGCACACTGGCCCCAATGCTATTATTACAATAGAGGGAGGGAGGGGGGTGCGCACACTGGCCACCAACGAGTTAACAATAGGGGAGGGGGGGCCCACTGGCCACCAATGAGTTAAAAACAGGGGGGGGGGGGGGGGGTTTGCCCCCTGCTGCCTGGCAGCACCTGCCAGGCAGCAGGGGGCAGTCATGTACACAGTTTTTTTGTATATTCTAACCTGAAGCGTCTCCATCACCATGGGAACGCCTCTGTGTTAGAATATACTGTCGGAAATGAGTTTCACGATGTAGCTCATATCCGACAGTATATTCTAACATAGAGGCGTTCCCATGGTGATGGGGACGCTACAAGTTAAAATATACCATCGGATTGGAGAAAACTCCAATCCGATGGTATAACAGAACTCCAGACTTTACATTGAAAGTCAATGGGGACGGATCCGTTTGAAATGGCACCATATTGTGTCAACATCAAACGGATCTGTCCCCATTGACTTGCATTGTAATTCAGGACGGATCCGTTTGGCTCCGCACGGCCAGGCGGACACCAAAATGACTTTTTTTTCATGTCCGTGGATCCTCCAAAAATCAAGGAAGACCCACGGACGGAAAAACGGTCACGGATCACGGACCTACGGACCCCGTTTTTGCGGACCGTGTAAAAAAACGTTCGTGTGCAGGAGGCCTAACGCTGCACAGGGCATGGTAAATGACAATGTGTAGTATTTTTCAGTGGAGGCTGCTGATGATCTTGTTGGGTCCTCCATCAGCAGCCATGATTAACTTGGGAGCTTTGTGTAGAAAGCTGTAAACAAGGGGGAAGGTGCTTCTCAGGGGAGGTCATTTCTCATGCATCGGTCTTGTACATTTGTGCCAGTCATGATAAAATATTACTAAATTCAAATCAATCGGTTGTCTATGTAATGCATGACAAGTCAGGTCTGCCACTGTGAGAGCCACTCTTTATAACTGCACTCCGCTTTCTACCACCTCTGTTAATTCAGAATTCCCTAAAAGGTTTCTTATAGGATATATGTGGTGGATTTTGTAAGCTAGACAAACCTTTTAATCCCTTCCTGACCAGCACAGTAATAGTACGGTGCAGCGAGACGAGACTTGCCGCCCAGCACCGTACTATTATGGCCCGCTGATTGGGCGGGTGCAGGAGCCCGATCAACTGCAGGGGACCGGCTGTTCCCGTTAGCCGGATTCCTGCTCTATGTGCTGGCATCGGTGAAAACACTGATGCTGGTGCATTAACCCCTTCTATGCCACGGTCAGTGCTGACCGCGACATAGAAGGGGTTTGCTGCGGGTGAGGGAGCCCATCGGGTCCCCGCGCTGCTGTGGCAGGGACCCGATGGGTGAGAAGGCAGCCCGATGCCGTGCAGAGGCTGCCCAATGCCTTGCATGGCATCGGGACCTGCCTTCTACGGGTGCCCAGGAGATCCAGCCTCAGGCTGGGTCTCCTAGGCAACCTGTTAGTGTATTACTCTGTGTAATACACTAACAGGCAATGCATTACAATACAAATGTATTGTAATGCATTGCAGAGGAGATCAGACCACCAAAAGTTAAAGTCAGAAATAAAGTTTAAAAAAAAGTAAAAAGTGTTTTTAACCACTTAAGAACCACAGGTTTATACCCCCCTAGTGACCAGGCCTTTTTTTTTTTTTTTTTTTTTACAAATCGGCACTTCACAACTTTAACGGTTTATTGCTTTGTCATGCAACTTGGCACCCAAATGAATTTTACCTCCTTTTTTTCTCACAAATACAGCTTTCTTTTGGTGGTATTTGATTGCTGCTGAGATTTTTCGTTTTTCTGATATTAATCAAAATAGACCGCAATTTTCTCAAAAGTGTATTTTTAACTTTTTCTGGTAAAATTGTTCAAATATAGTTACATTTCCATACAAGTTTGTGTCAGAATTAATTGTGCTACATATCTTTGATAAAAAATAAAATGAGTGTATATTGATTGGTTTGCGCAGAAGTTATAGCGTTTACAAATTATGGTACAAAAATGTAAATTTCCGCATTTTGAAGCAGCTCTGACTTTCTGAGCACCTGTCATGTTTCTTGAGGTGCTAGAATGCCAGGATAGTATAAATACCCCCCAAATGACCCATTTTAGAAAGAAGACACCCCAAAGTATTCGTGGAGGGGCATGGTGAGTTTATGTATGATTTAATTTTTTTTTCATAAGTTAGCGGAAAATTACACTTTCTGAGGAAAAAAATAATAATAATAATAAAGTTTCCATTTCTGCTAACTTCTGGCAAAAAAAATACAAAATTCTCCCACGGACTCGCTATGCCCCTCAGTGAATACCTTGGGGTGTCTACTTTCCGAAATGGGGTCATTTGTGGGGTGTGTTTACTGTTCTGGCATTTTGGGCGGGGCTAAATTGTGAGCAACCCTGTAAAGCCTAAAGGTACTCGTTGGACTTTCGGCCCCTTTACGCACCTAGGCTGCAAAAAAGTGTCACACATGTGGTATCGCCATACTCAGAAGAAGTAGGGCAATGTGTTTTAGGGTGTATTTCTACATATACCCATGCTGGGTGAGAGAAATATCTCTGTAAATTGACAACTTTGTATATATATATTTTTTTTTAAGTTGTCATTTACAGAGATATTTCTCACACACAGCCCCGTCTAATATACCTTTCTGATGCAATTTTTTTAGCATCTACAGCCTGCCAGCGAATGATCATCACTGACAGGCTGTAGATTAACTCCTCAGCTGCGCGCCGCTGTGACCGCGCGCATTCACACGAAATCTCGGGTCTCGCGAGATGAAGCCAATTGGCGTCACTGAGACCTGAGAGTGCCTATCGGTGTTAGTGTGACAGCAGGAGGTTAATAAAAAAAAAAAAAAAGTTTCAAGTGAAAAAAGAAAAACGCCCCTTTTCCCCTGATTTCATAATAAAAAATATAAAAAGAAAAAACACACATATTAGGTATCGCCGCGTCCGTAACAACCGGCTCTATAATAATATATCACATGATCCACCCCGTCCGATAAACACCATAAAAAAAGCCATTTTTGTCACCTTACATCACAAAAAGTGCAACACCAAGCGATCAAAAAGGTGTATGTCCCACAAAGTGATGCTAATAAAACAGTCACCTCATCCCGCAAAAAAATAAAAAACTATAGCTCTCAGAACATGAGACACTAAAACATCATTTTTTTGTTTCAAATGTGCTATTATTTTGTTAAAGTGAAATAAATTTAAAAAAGTATACATATTAGGTATCGCAGCATCCGTAACAACCAGCTCTATAAAAATATCACATGACCTAACCCCTCAGGTGAACACCGTAAAAAATAAAAACTGTATCAAAAAAGCTATTTTTGTCACCTTACATAACAAAAATTGCAACACCAAGCGATCAAAAAGGCGTATGCCCCCCAAAAAAGTACCAATCAAACCGTCCTCTCATACAGCAAAAAATTAGACCCTACCTAAGTCAAAAAATAAAAAAGCTATGGCTCTGACTATGGATACACTAAAACATAATTTTTTTTGTTTCAAAAATGCTATTATTGTGTAAAACTTAAATAAATAAGAAAAAGTATACATCCTAGGTATTGCCACGTCCGTAACTATCTGCTCTATAAAAATATCACATGACCTAACCCCTCAGGTGAATGTTGGAAAAATAAATAAATAAAAACTTTGCCAAAATTACCAATTTTTTGGTCACCTTGCCCCATAGTGTGTAATCAAAAAATCATATGTGCCCAAAAATGGTACCAATAAAAACATCAACTCTTCCTGCAAAAAACAAGCCTCTGCACAAGACGATCGGCAGAAAAATAAATAAAAAATGGCTTTCAGAAAATGGAGACACAAAAACATACTCTCTTTTAAAAAAATGCTTATTATGTAAAACAGAAACAAAGAAAGTAGACATGTTTGTTATTATTGCGTCCGTAACAATCTGCTCTATAAAAATAACACATGATCTACCCTGTCAGATGAATGTTGTAAAAAAATAAAAACGGTGCCAAAACAGCCATTTTTTGGTTAACTTGCCTCACAAAAAACATAATATAGAGCAATTAAAAATCATATGTACCCCAAAATGGTAGCAATAAAACTGGCACCTTATCCCCTAGTTTCCAAAATGGCATCTAAAAACCAGTCCATCAAAATCTGCCTTCCAAAAGCCATATGGCATTCCTTTTCTTCTGCGCCCTTACATACGTTTACGACCACATGTGGGGTGTTTCTGTATACCGCAGAATCAGGATAATAAATATTGAGTTTTGTTTGGCTGTTAGCCCTCGATGTGTTAAAGAAAAAAAAAACATGATTAAAATGGAAAATCTGACAAAAAAGTGAAATTTTTAAATTTCATCTCTATTTTCTTTTAATTCTTGTGGAACACCTAAAGGGTTAACAAAGTTTGTAAAATCAGTTTTGAGTAGCTTGAGGGGTGTGGTTTCTATAATGGGGTAATATATGAGGGGTTTCCACTATGTAAGCCCCACAAAGTGACCTGAACTGGTCCCTAAAAAGTGGGTTTTGGAAATTTTCTTAAAAATGTTAAGAATTGCTTCTAAAATTCTAAGCCTTCTAACGTCGTAAAAAAATTAAATGACATTTACAAAATGATGCCAACATAAAGTAGACATATGGGGAATGTTAAGTAATAAATATTCACTTTCTGTTTTAAAAGCAGAGAAATTGAAATTTTGAAAATTGCTAAGTTTTCTCAATTTCGAGTAAATTTGGGATTTTTTCATAAATAAAGGTGAAATATATTGACTCAAATTTATGACTATCATGAAGTACAATGTGTCACGAGAAAACAGTCTCAGAACGGCTTGGATAAATAAAAGCGTTCCAAAGTTATTACCACAAAAAGTGACTCATGTCGGATTTGCAAAAAATAGCCTGGGCAGGAAGGTGAAAACTGGCTCGGGGTAAAAAGAGTTAAAATATTGTATTTTACCCTGCATATTTAATTAATGTGGAGAATGTAAAGTCTGTGAGTGTTTTCAAATGTAGGATGGCTTTTTAGCTATCACTAGAAGTAAACAACCACTTAATTCTCCTTTCTTCTGAAGCCAAACGTCAATGGATGGTGAAAGTGTCATATACCATCTTATGCTTATGACCCAAGTGAGCATTCTATGTATTGTCTACCCCCCTCATCCTCACTATGAAATCAGAATTCCAATACTTGTTTTGCAGGTTGGGTTATTGTATTTGTCAGAGATTAGTAATCATTCACCCATTATATCTTATAGACTCTGAAGATGAAGGCGAGTCAGAGGCAGCAAAACAGCTCGTTCAACCCATAGCGGAGAAAATTATAGCACAATATAAAGCCAAAGATGAGGAAGCACCACTACTGTTCTTTGTGGCCAGTGAGGTGAGTAGAGGGAAAGAAGAATCACATGTAGAATTTCCCTTCAGTGAATATGCCCAAATACAATGTGAATATGGGCAAGCATGGTGTCTCAGATGGATAGCATTGTTACCTTGCAGCTCTGGGGTCTTGTGTTCAACATCCCACCAAGGACAACATCTGCATGACGTTTGTATGTTCTCCCTGTGTTTGCTTGTTCCTTTCAAGACTCCACAAATGTACTGTTGGCTCCATAAGAAACTGGCCTTAATGTGTGTGTTTGAGAAAATAGATTGGGACCACACTGGGGACAGGGGCTGATGCAAATGAAGACTTTTTACAGGGCTGCAGAGAGCATTGGCACTATATAAGCAACAGTAAAATGTAATACAAAACTATCATCTATGTGCAGTGAAAAGTAGACTTTAAAGGGAAACTGTCATGTTGACCATGGTGTTTGAGCTGCAGGCAGCATGTTATAGAGCAAAAGGAGCTCAGCTTTATGGGAAAAGATTCAGTAAAACATGTAATTTATCCATTTATAACCATGCTCATTCTGGGTTTTAAAGTCAAGGAGGAGGTCCTATAAGTGACTGCCAGCAATCACTGATAGGACCACCTCCTTGACTTCAAAGCCCAGAAATGAGCATGGATATAAATGGATGAATTACAAGTTTTACTGAATCTTTTCCCACAAAACTATATATATGTCAGCTCAGCTCCTCCTGCTCTATAACATGCTGCCTGCAGATAAATTAGCTTTTTTACGGTGACAGGTTCTCTTTAAAATATCAGGTGATGTCACTTCAATTGTGGTGATAAAATAAGTATGAAGGATTTATCTGCTGAATGCATGGTGGATATGTCTGTTCCTTGCTAAAGGCAGGAGATCGCAAATCCTTCCTACTTTCATCAATTGTTAGAAACTGGTCCAAGCACCTTGGCATCTCTTGAATACTGGTAGTACTGCTATTTTTCTGTGCAGTCTAATATGTAGCTGGTATGCAGGTCCTTGAATCCAGGAATGAAGACCAAAACATGAAACAAGGCCCCCACTCAAACCTTCTTTACATTTTATTTGGCTTTCTGGGAAAATGGAATTTGTATGCAGAAACATGGTCTTATTTTTGTTTAGCTGACTAATTAGAGTTTTAATGGAGGCTCCAACCTTTCATTCAGAACTTGAAGAATGTTTTGTAGCAAACGTTTTTATTATTGTGTTCTCTGATTGCTCAACTCAGAAGGAATACCAATGGCCACTACCCCTGGTATGGATTCTAATTCTTCCTAAATGTAAAGAGCTGTGAGATATACAGTATATAAAAAATATGCACAATTTCATTTATTTTACATATTGTCTAGGAAGAAATCCCAGAATGAGTCTGTTAACTCTAATTTTGACAATTTAACTGGACATTTGCAAATTCCAAGTTAGTGTCGCAATACAAAAATACTTAGGTAATGAAGAAAACCTTGTAAGCGTTTATATCTCTGGTATAAAACTGTATGATGTTCTGTCCAAAATACCATCAATCATTTGGACTTGGGAAAGAGACACGTGGGACTTAGTGGTTTCAGACCCTGGGTGTGGCAATACAAACTAAAGCTGATTGCTTGAGTACACGGCCCATCTCCAGGGAGTCAGGCCAGGCTGCATGAGCACACCTCATTTTACAATTTGATAGAAAATAGAAGATTCTTCAAACTTGTTTTCCCGTTCTCTTACCTGGTTAGACTTCTGTTATTAGACTTGTGAACTGGGTAGTCTGTGGGTGGATGAAGACTTTGGTTACTCATAAAGGCAATGAATATGGATTTTAAGGCAGGGAAGAATTATGGGGCTGTTTGATTTATTGCAGAATTGACAAATTCATATGGGATGGAATCAAGGTAACGGCTTCAACAGGTGTCAATTTTTGCCTTCCCACACCAAATCTAGCATTATAAATAATAATAAAAAGAGAATTAGAATTCAAGGATTGTGATGCATTATCCCAAGAGTCAAAAATGCTATAATATTAGTTCTATTTTCTCTCATACTTGGGAATTGATGGTCTTCTCAATGAGGAATACCTTGCTGGTCAGATTATGACGACAAATTCTTCCACCATGTAGTTCATTGTCCTTTGAACCAATATATCATACTTGGGGTTTTTATAACTTTTTTCTTTTTTTTTTTTTACATATGGCGGTGTATGCTATTTATATATGAGTCCTGGATTGTACAATGTTAATTCTTGTTTCTTAAGATTTTTTTTTATATTTTATAAAATATTGTCTGAAAACTCTTTTCTATCTAGAGTTATATTCTATATTTGAGCAAGACTCATTCTGTATTTAATGTTTCTCCAAGCTACAAAAGCAGTCAGGTCTCTGCATTCCTTAAACCAGATGTACACCCTTCTGATCATTTATCTAGGTAGACTTTGCCTTGTCTTGACAGATCTTTGTTCTGCCCATAAGGCTAGAGATTAAGATTCCTAAGTCAGAAGCTGAAGCAACCATTCACAGTCTGCTGGATTTCAAGGCTACTTACTGCATCTGTATTCTCTTTTTTTTATCTATTTTATTACTTGACTTTCCTTTCTGATAGGTTGTTACTTTTAGACAATATTAGTAAATGTAAGAGAATGCAAACTTAGACAGTCTTACACTGCAGCAGGTTTATGACAGTCACTGATGCTGGATGATAAGTCTGGTGCACCTATACACTGTCTAGTCTAAGTGTGATCCACCTGCAATAAAGAATCACTGGTTCTCCCAGCAGGGCTGTGTTTACCTGGCTGCAGTGGTGACATCACATTGACAACGTGACACCGCTGCAGCCACTCACTGGCCTCAGTGGTGCACCCAAGCAGCCAGTGATTGGCTGCAGTGGTCACATGTTGTTGACATGGTATTACTGTTGCAGCCAGATCTAGAGCTGCAGCACAGGATTTATTGCGTAAATAACTATTTTTTACTGAAACCAGACAACCCCTTTAATTTCATTAATGTGCTCTTCTCTAAGCATTTTGTAACCAGGCTTTAAACTGTTGGCTGACTTTTCTACCCACATGTCCGTGGGATAAAGGCTTATTTCCAACACTTGATTTTCCTAAGCAGCGCTGTAGTAGATAAATATCCTAGCTGCCGGTAGAGCTATACTATACCCCATTTTTACGTTGGTAAACAAGTGGCCTGATTAGATGGCTGTCTTTTATTACTGAGTATTGAGTCACTTTGGGGCTACAAATATTGAGATTCAGTACTGGAATCTCTTGTGCGTTAGTGTTTCCATGCAGGTAATATGATGGAAAGCAGGTACCAGCCCGGTATATGCATGTTGCAGGATGCTCATGTAGCCACTGTTGTCCGATTTTTGCCCCCGCCATCTTTGATCCTGAAGAACTTGTGTAATTGTCATTTTTAGCCTTCAAACCAAATGGGAAGATTTTGATCCATTTCTCATAATTTGCATTCCTTAAAATGATCTGTGCATCACGTACAGTACTTGAGATTACAGTAAGCAGTTGCATCGGTGAAGGTGTGGCTAAATCTGCTAATTCTTTTTAATAAAGTGGTGTTAATGCTATTCCCGTTTCCATGTCTGTGATCTATCACATTATTCAGTCAGCACAGAGACGATTTTGTAACAGTGTTCACATCTGTTTCTCTTCAGCAGTCCATTCCAACTGGAGAGGAATTAATTTCTAAAATGGGAGGAGCACGTTATATATCATTTCAGGATTTCACGGCCATGCTGCTAGACAGCGAGGGCCAAGCCTCATCTTTAGTGTCCTCACTTCATCTCTATTCAACGTAGAGCTCTAACTTATCATCAGTGATTGCTTCTCAGTGCTCCTGTGCGCTATCTCAGCTTATGGTATGGATTCTCTGGGTCCCAGGAATCTAATTAAAGGATACCTATCAGAAGTAATAAATAAAGCCATAAGGACTGGGAGTTACATGGGCTGCTGTTTGTGGTAATCCCATTTCTTGGACTGATGTCTCTTAAGTTCACTGCTGTCATGAAGTCATTTTTATAGATTTAGCAGAACCAGGGGAAGTAAAATTGATGGTTGCCCATAGCAAGTAGTTTGCTGCTTTTATTTTTCCAAGAGCTTAAACGAGCTGCAAACTGACTGGTTGGAAAAGGCGACTTCTTCTTTTTCCTTTGCAATAGTTTTGTTAAATCTAATCTGCTGTATGGCTCCAAATCACCATTTACATGGCTTTACGAATAACTTATCATAGAATAAGATATTAATATGGCTTACACATAATTTGATATACGCTGCAGGCCATTTTATGCAGTTATGTTGGTATAGGAAGTCTCCTTTAATTGCTGAAACATTCAATCAATTATTTCTTCCACTTTTCTTGACTTTAACAGGCCTTAATTCTTTATACCGACCCTGCATTTGGCATATTGGCCCGTCAATTCCACCACAGTTGGCTATGAGTAGACAGTTTATTTCACCCTGTTAACCATTACTGGGCTTGTGCTCTACTGGAACTGCTAGAGAGGAGCAATGTAGGGTTGTAAAAACGGGAAAAGTATGACTCAGAAGGAATGGAGAAGGATGGAAGAGTTATATTTGTATTACCTATTTAATATTCGTATACTCTCTCTCGTGTTAAAAAAACAAAACAAAAACATAATTGACACTTAATATTAATATGAGACCTCAGCAAACTGGTCTAGGCACTGTGACTATTACATGACAGAATGCAGCAGGGGAAGGAGGAGAATAGGATAAAGACAATGACAAACCACGACAGATGAATGGTCTTCACACATTAGCGTTGTACGCTGTGTAAAGTTCTACAAATGTCATAGTCATACAGTGTTTTGGAGGTTTGTACATAATTTTATATTTAGTTATGCATCTTATTGATGAAGCATAACACAGATTTTTGCTTTTTTTTAATAAAAAGTATTTAAAATGAATCCTTCCCCTTGGCATCCACAGTCTATATGTATATGGTTAAGCCTGTCCCATTCTCTGCTGTTGCCATGTTACATATTACTATATTCTTGTATAGTCTGACTCCCATCTAAATTCTATAAATTATAAATCACTAGTCAGATCTCACAATTCTATGCACAATAAAGGCATAGCAGAAGTAGAGAGGGTTCAGAGGAGGGCAACTAAAGTAATAACTAGAATGGCTGGACTACAGTACCCCGAAAGATTATCAAAATGAGAACTATTTACCTTATTTTCTGCACCATAAGACGCACCTAGATTTTAGAGGAGGAAAATAAGAAAAACATTTTTATTTTTATCAGACCCCATAGGTCTTCATCAGACCTCAGTTCAGACCTCCAAATCAAAGCCCCTTTTCTCATCAGACTTTAGATCAGACCCCCAAATCAGGAACCCAATCCTCACGAGACCTCAGATTAGACCCCTATTCCTTATTAGACCACCATCAGATCTCAGATGAGACCTAATGTATAATAAATTTACTTACCTCTTCTGCTGTGGATGATGGAACCACTCTCAGATCCAGCAAGCTCTTCCTGCACTCACTGCTCCCTTGTCTTCTGCCGACACCTCACTGCACTGTGACCTGAGGTCACACAGCATCAGGTCACAGCACAGTGCTCCCTGGTACTACTGTGTAATGTGAGTGCTTGCATAATGGAGGCAGTCAGTAGTATTCTCTTCATAAGACACACTAACTTTCCCCCCTTCATTGGGGAGGGGGGGGAGTGTGTCTTATGGTGCAAGAAATATGGTAGTTTATAAAAAAAAAAGACTGTTGGTAAATCTAATAAGCATGTATAAATATATTAATGGTCATCACATATATCTCTCCCATGATCAATTCATCAGTCACAGTATAGTGTGCAGCTTCGAGAGACTTACATGCTCTTACTATAGGCTATAGGTCTCCTACTTAGTCCGTTTGCATCAAAATGTTTAAAATTAGGAATAAACGGGCGAACAGAGTAAAAGCTATTGTTTATGTCTTACTAGTCTGTGACTATACATGCATTAATAAAATTATTTACAGCACTGTGTGCGCCCCTATGAGAAAATCTGCTCTATACAATCTCTTAATAAAAGAAAGATATAGTGAATTCTCTGTGGTGAGGTCTGATAATCCCCTGGCACAGGCATGCTAGAGAATGCAAGCTTTCTAGAATAGCAGCATTGTTGGCTGTGTTGCTATGCCCCTGATAATGCAGATGGCACTGCGCTGTGTATGCGGCCATTGTTTAGATGGCGCAGTAAACACATCTCATGCTTCCCTCATTGCTAGGCTAAGATCTTGGTTTATTGTCTTCTACAAGTGTTGAGTCCTGGAACTAATTTGCAGGCGCTCAGAAACCTGAACATCCATCTCAATGAAGCGCGCAACTTGTACAAAGCAGTCCTTATTGAAATATGGCATTTGAACTGGCACAAAGCCCATGACATCCCCCATCGAGGTGATGTCTGTATATCTACGTACTTTATCCTGGAATTTCCTGTTCTTTCTCTCACCATTTTCTATGCTTTCAGAATACTGCTGTCCTGGCACTGCCCCTTGTCTAGTCAGAGAAAAGTGGCTGCCGATACCCTCTAGTGAAAAGAAATATGATTGCAAGTTCAGCATTATGCACATTTTTGTGATATAGTAAGCATTGCCAGAGACTGAGTAAAGATACAGGTAATATAGATCCTTTGGATGTTGATGCCACCCTACATCATCATCTGTCACAGAGTAGTAAGGGCACATTGACTGAGACTGCACCCCTGCCACATCAGCCCCAGGTATGACCATGTGTGTACTGCCCCTACACAATGGTCTGGGATCATAGCATTTGGTATATAGTGGACTAGTATTTCACATTTTTTTTTAATATATATAACTTTTTTAACCACCATATAATTTATGCATATACTATAGTATTTGTCATTTGCCTTTTTGTATTGGGAAAATCGAAAAAGGTGATTTTTTTTATATTTTTTTTCCCCCTTTTGCGTGCTAAGGGTATGCATGTTGTTTGATACTAGATATAAAAAGTGTAAATGAAAGCACAAGCTCAGTGGCGTAGTGGAAGTGGACCAGACCACACGACTGCTATGTGGCCTGGGAGAAGGAGGGGTGCTTGGTGCTCAACTCTATCCTGTTTCTCATGTGAAGACACTGCATTTTAATGCAACCACCACTTGGAGCTCAGGGGAAGGAGATGATTACAGCTTCAATTGCAGACAATGGTCATTTTATAAACTTGTATGCACTGAGCCCCCCCTAGTGGTAGCTGCAGGCAGACTGCTTTGCAATATGTGAAGTGAAGAAGGAGATTATACATTGAGAAATATGGTGTTCAGAATGAGTTCCAAATCATTGAAGCACCAGTTCCACTTTTTCTGACATAGAAACTGAATAAAGTGGGTGAGGCGGAGGGAGACCTTTTTTATCACAATTATTATTTTTTATTTCTTCTACGGTACAATAAAAGAAAAACAAACCTCTCGCCCCATCTATTCAAACGTCTCCAAGCTATGCATAGTGCACAGACAATGCAGGACTGGCGTCCTAGTGTAATAAATCCTTCAGCAAAGTTTGATAATATCCAGCACTCAATATTAAAAGCTCTTGCATGGATTAAAAAAGGGAGCGCTTTTAATATCGAGTGCTGGATTATATTACTATACTATAAAAAAAATTCTGCTTAAAGGGGTTGTCCCATGAAAAATATTCTGCAGTTTTCAAACCAGCAACTGGATCGGAATTAGTTTGTAATTGCATTTAATTAAAAATTTAGCACAAAGTTATTTAACAAAATCTATCTGTATAGCACTACTTGCTGTTGTGTTTTTTTTTTTTGTTAGTTTTTTTAGCAAGTATAACTTGTTTATAGTGGCTCACCCCTCCTAACACTATGGCAATGGTGCTTTGCTTTAAAGTGGTTCACCCAGTCACTTCCTTGAGATAAAATCTTTATGCAACAAAATAGCAGGCACTCACCATCTGTATTCCATATATATATATATATATATATATATATATATATATATATATAAAAAGTTGTTGTGCTTATAAATAACATTTATTCTTAATAAAAACCATCATAAAAAAACATAAGCATAAAAAGTTAGAAAAATTGCACAAGGCCTATAGATGGTTGCTTTAGTAACAATAATTTACGGGTTAGTAAAAAAAAATGTTGGAGTTAATAATAACACATGCAGTTGTTAATAAAGTTACATCAATATCAGTCAATATAGACTGTAGGGTTCAACCCGTGGTAGTATGTGCTCCTGTTAACACCCAGTATACGGTTTTGCTGGCAATGGTTTTTAGATTACTAAGTGTTTTCAGTGGGTTCAATATTATGCCCACAGAGTTATAAACCATTGAAATAGTGTCTGTTCCGACACTTCAATAGCGACTTCACATCCAATTCTGTGGTGGTTGACACTTAAAAAGGATTTCCAGTGGGTATATTCCTCTATGGACCCGTTGGTGTCACATATGTTCATATAGTGTTTATATAGTGTTTTTATTAGTTATTCTGTTAGTAGTTATGTTAGTTATTTTGTTTCTCTATCTCTACTCACAAGAGACTGGGTTTCGCTTACTACAGGGGTGTCCCACCTGTAGTACAGCTACTCACCCGACCCCGAAGGTTGTCTTCTGTTGTGCGATGTATTCCTCGCTCAGGATCGGCGTCCCACGTGATTTTTAATTTTTGTTCGGCTCACTGAGATGGCCGCACATGCTCAGTTTCCTAAATCGTGATAGGGAGAGCATGGACACACCCCCTTAGAAAAGACACACCCCTGAGCTGTGAGCTTGATATAAATCTAGCAGTGAATGGGGAGATCTCTGGATCCATGTGAGGTACAGGGCTGGTTCTAGCTTTGTTAGAAAGTGACTGTCGTGTATTATATGATCTCTCAAAAATTTTTACATTAGTCATGGGATAACCCCTTTAATCAAAAAAGGGCATAAATTCTTCAGAAATCTGGGGCATTGTGCTGTTCGTTCCACATTGCCTGGGAGTGTTTGACTCACGTGTACTGGGAAATTGGTGGTGCATGGGGTCTCATACTATTTTACCTATAGGACCCTATAAGATGTGTTCACCCCGGCACAAGCTCAACCCTAAAATGATATATTTTAGTTATGAGAACTAAACCTATTTGTTTTACGATGAATGGTGCCCTAGAGAGACAGCATTTTGCAGCATTGCTAAGTCATTACTGCTGCTTTGCCATCGACACAACCACTTAACCATATGTAATGAGAAATGTGCAGCGCAGCTTACTTGTATCGGCAGTGTCGGCAGCTATTTGACATCTTCTGTTTCTTAGCAACAAAAGGGAGGCTTATGCACAACCACGGCAATCCATCTTTCTAGCAGTACTTTATTCCTGTCCTGCTTACAATGCCACGTAGTGGTGGTTTATTTTACCCTTCTACGTAAATGTGTTTCAGGGATTTTTTTCACTTTAACTCTTTCAGTGCAAAGTTGTATGTAATACAGCATTACTTTAAACAATTGTCATGGCTATAAGCTGCAAGGCTCTGCCCAGGAGTATTATATATCCATGTTGCTATGTGGTTTGATCTTTGTATATTGGACTGCAGTTTTGATATATTTTATGTATATACAGTAGTTGTTCATTGTGTATTAGTAAAGATCTTATTATGAGATATATTTACCCATATTTTATGGCAAGAGCGACGGTTACCTCTGTAGTATTGTATCATTCAGTGTGTATTGTTGGTTGGGGTGAGCTCCATTAGTATTTTCTTATTAAACGACCCCATATGTTTTAATATATGCAAATTAGCCTCTAGGAGCAATGGGGGAGTTGTTGCTACACCTAAAGGCTCTGTACCCCCTGCATTTTGATTGACAGGACCAGGAGTGATCACCTTTTTACTGCCTGGCCCTGTCAATTAAGGTGCGGCGCAGCGACAGCAGAGCCTCTAGATGTAACGGTAACGCCTCCGTTGCTCTAAGAGGCTCATTTGCATATGTTACATTTGAACATGGGACTAACACAGATGCCTTCTGCTGCCAAGCGCACATGTACCAGGTCTCATAGGTATAAATCTGCCCTTTAAGTGTGATATTATTTTAAGCTCCATAATCATAGACTTGAAATGAGCTCTTGCTGTATTATTTGGGGAGCAGGATGAAAAGTTGAACTTCCTGCTTCTTTGTCTGTGTAGGGGAAGGTGACGGGAGCTATAAGCAAGATCATGTGCTTGTGATATACGGTTTTAGAGCAATTTGATAAGAATTCTGCTCAAATTGTTGTCTGAGCACCCATACTGTTTGCCTTCATTTTTTTCCTCATGGATTCTGTGTGAAATAAACGCTGAAATGCTGCATTGTTATGTTGTATTCGGGAATTATATTACACCTTGTGGATTAATGCGACCTGTAGAAACTTCATGTGCCACAGCAGCAGGCACATAGGACCTTTTGTGCTTTTTTTCCCGGTGGGATTATGGTGTCTGAGCTATTAACCAGCATTGACACAGAGTTTATGCATCGGGAAGGGCACAGTCTAAAGGGAGTCCATGTAATGTTTATTGAGGAAGTGCTTGAGATGAAGTCTTTATATGCTCTATTATTCTTGATACGCCTTTATGTGATCAAGCAAATCACAACAGTAGGAACTAATGAGCCTGACTGGGGGAAATAACATTTGCCTTTACGCTTTCAGGATGACATGACGGACTCCCTGCGGGATTTCACTAACCTCCCAGAAGCTGCGCCTCTGCTGACCATACTGGACATGTCTGCCCGGGCAAAGTATGTCATGGATGTGGAGGAGATCACGCCGGATATTGTGGAGAATTTCGTCAACGACTTCCTAGCAGAAAAACTGAAACCGGAGCCTATTTAACAAGATCTCGATCAGTATTCATGCCTTGCATAAAGAATTATTATTTAAGAACACAAATGCTTACCCTGTCGCCATAAGGATTTTATCATATTATCTCTCCAGAGAACGCCTTGTCAAGGTGCCTTTTGTGTCATGGTTTTAAAAACTGATCCTCTACCAGAACTGTCTGTTGCCAAAAGCCTCTTCTGAAACCCTCGCCATCGTTTTGTATTCCAAGCCTGGATTTGTATCTGTCATCAGCGGTAGACCCTAAACCTCTGTCATTGAGAATTCCCTTTATATGGGTTTGATATGATAACTGGGTTTGTAGTAAATGTGTTTTTTAGAATTGGATTGGTCACCTGTCCTCCCTGTCAGGTTCCCACTGCATTTATCATGCATTCTCCTGTGTTTCACATACGTTTTCTTTGCTTCCTAGCTTTTTTTATGTTCCAGAGCCTTGTGAGCAGGGATTCACCCATCAGTATTCAGTGTTCTCGATTGGATGGTATTAGCAGTGCTGTGCACATAACTTGTTGCCTGGCTTTCAGCCTCTTACCCTCAATTCATCACTGGCTTGCTTGTGATATCTCTCGTTGTTACCAAGCCCTCACATCTTCATGTAAAACACCAATCTGTCATCTTTAGGAGTAACTTATATTTTGTATATTGCTTTTACAACAATTTCAGCTTCTGAACAGAACTAGAGACGTGTAACGTTTGTAGGGTTCGATAAAGTCCACTCATCATCATTAATCACACAAAATCCTTGTGACATTACTCAGAACTTCTGTACTAGTGATGCAAACATACGTCCTTCTCAAGACTGGCACACATTTATTTTTTCTTGTACCTTGCACTGAACAAGGTAGGCGAGTGAAAAACGTGGAAATGTTTCGGACAAGTCGAGTCTGGTGTTTTGTCGTGATTTTCTTCTCACCAAACAATGAGGATGTCTGTCACCACAAAATTCACAGTTAAGCCAAGCTCAATAACTCGTGGGGCTAGCTCAGCTGAATGTAGTGATACCTTAAACTTAGGGCCCATGCACACGACCGTAGGCTGACAGGTCCGTTTAATGGGTCTGGATCCGTCTGCGTAATCCGCACGCAAATTGCTGTCCCCAATGCACTGAACGGCCGTGTGCATGACCCCCTAGAGATATGTTGATTCATTCAGGAGGAAAAGTACGGTTTATCCATTTGCAAATGAACAGGTAAGTGCACCAAGGCCAGGCCCAAGCCACTTTGTTTATCTTTGCCCTCCCTGCATAGTCATCTTGCCAGGCCGAGGAGATGTAGCCGGCTGGCAGGAGAAGCAAGGTGCACGTAGAAGCTTGGGCCCACCCTCAGTGCACTTAACAGCTCATTTGCATATGGCATTCAAAGTACTAATTCTCCAGACTAAAGCAACAGATCCCTAAGTAAAAGGTATCATTACATTCAGCTAAGCTAGCTGTACAAGGTATTGTGCCCGGTTTACCAGTGAGTTTCCTGGTGACAGATTCACTTTAACAGAATGGATGCTTAAAGTTGTGCTGTGACACTACTAGAAGTGTTATGCCTGGCTGCTTGACCAGTCCGCCGATCTACACGCCATATAGAATTGATTGATGGCTCCAGGTATTTGTTACTGTGTTCCCTAGACAAACAGAAAAATGGTTTCAATAAAGTGGTCTTATGTCTAATTATTTCAATGCATCCCTCTATTACATCTGAAGCTTCAGCATGGTTCATATTGCTGCCATTTATGGAACACTAGAATGTAGGACATTGGAGGCACACCTACAATTGTTACTGTAGGTGTGTAAGAGTGAGTGAATGGGAAGAAAGGCATCGAAATACACACTTTCTGCACAGTGAAGTCATGACACTGAAAAGTCTGCTTCAAGTCGCAAAGGCTCCTGAAACTCTTAGGCTAGGTCTACACGACGACATTTGTCGCGCGACAATGCACAACTACACTGCAACATTTGTAGTGCAACATTTTGTTGCACCAATGTCGCGCAACAATTTTTATAATGGCAGTCTATGGTGTCGCACTGCAACATGCTGCCACTGCGACGCAACAGTCGCAGAAAAATCCATCTCGAATGGATTTTCTGCGACTGTTGCGTCGCAGCATGTTGCAGTGCAACACCATAGACTGCCATTATAAAAATTGTCGCGCGACATTAGTGCAACAAAATGTTGCGCGACAAATGTCGTCATGTAGACCTAGCCTTAAATCTGTCATTAGTTTTATGGTGTCCTAAGGTGCTCTTAGTAAAATGTTGTGTCACTGTCTTAAATCTCATATCGACCAGCTCCACGGTTCCCCACTCTGACTAATAGGTTTTATATAAAAAAGAGTCGCTCTCCTGACATATCTGTTTTAGTAACTACTTGCTTTTCCCATGTAATAACAATTCTGCGGCCTTTATTATGACTCTATGCGGTACCATTTCTTTATAGAAATGTATGAATGAATTCTTAGCAGTTTGCAATGAAGGTCCCGATGGGTGTTACCCAGGGGCGTAGCTAAAGGCTCATGGGCCCTGATGCCCTGAGTTCAGCTTGGGCCCCCCTTCCCTCAGTGCTTTGTGACCAGGGGCAGGGAATCACATAGTCTTACCCCTGCCAAAGGCAATAATTGAAATGGACCCCCCCCGTCCCCCATGCCTAATTCTTGATCTAACCCCTTCTCTCCAGCCAGAGGTGTAACTTGACCAGCATGCACTTTCTATAATACCGGTGTCTTGTGTGGCACATGCATGGGTTTTTGGGCCCTGTAGCGACTGCTACCTCTGCACCCCCTATAGCTAGGCCCCTGGTGTCACCAGTTGGGGGGAGTTGTCCCTGCATAGTATGACACTGGCAGCACTGATTTGATAATGTCAGACTGCAGGGACACCCCCTCCCAACTGGTAACATTTATCTGGACCTTCATTGCAAACTGCTAGTAATTAATTCATAACTTCTAGCAGAATAAAAAAGGAAAGGCACATCAGAGTCATAAGAATAGATGCTCCAGAACTGTTGTTACATGGGAGATGCAAGTAGTTGCTAAGGCTACTTTCACACTTGTGGCAGGACAGATCCGACAGGCTGTTCACCCTGTCGGATCCGTCCTTCCGCTATTTTGCCGGACCGCCACTCCGTCCCAATAGACTATAATAGGGACAGGGGCGGAGCTCCGGCACGGCAGTGCACGGCGAAAGGCCGCCGGACTAAAAGTCCTGCATGTCCCACTTTTTAGTCCGACGGCCTCTCACCGCGAACTGCCGTACTGTGCCGGAGCTCCACCCCTTCCCCATTATAGTCAATAGGGACGGAGCGGCGGCACGGCGAAATAGCGGAAGGACGGATCCCACAGGGTGAACAGCCTGTCAGATCCGTCCTGCCGCAAGTGTGAAAGTAGCCTAAAACAGACATATCTGGAGAGGTGACAGGTCCTCTCAGCAGTCATTGGCTGCATGATTTAACCATAACATTGTGCTGTCATAGTCATTGGCTGCTGCAGGTGGCTGTGTCTTGCCCACATGTGGCCATTTGTGTTGTGTGGCCATACCATTAGGCCGAATTCACACCAGCATATACCAGAAGTATTATCCATTTGTGGTATTTATGTGCGTCATGGCCCTATGACAGATTCCTATGAAGCTGTGAGTTCAGTCAGTTAGACCCGTGGTCAAGCTGTGTCAATTGTGGCATGAGCATAACACTAGTGTTTAATACTTCCAGCAGATACTTGTGTGAACAGAGTCCCTAAAATCCACTTATGTCTCTTCTGAACCTCTTATCAGTATTACCATAAAACAATGGTCGGATGCATGTCTTTATGAAAATAAGACTGGGGCTACATGGCGATCTGCACTACCAATGACCACCATGTAATAGTTCAGCCACTGAACTGAATGGGGCCACAGCAACATGTGAGTCATGCTGTGATCGCATTCAATTCAATGGCTGCCCTACTACACAGCAGCCTTCGGCATATAACAGATGCCGTGTCCGAAATCACAATGTAGTCACCGCTGCCATAACAATGCAGTCTTTGTTAGCTTATAGGAGCCCTCTGCGGCGTGTACCGTCTCATGTGGCACTTGACCACAGTGCAGCTGCTTCACAACTGTGGCACGACCTCACAGTGTGGTCGATTGTACCCTTAGTCTAGTAACAGTGGTCATCAGTCTGGTTGGATTTCATTTTTAACCCATCCAGTACTATTATTTTTTACAACATAAGGTCTTATATTGATTATAATCACTTGCTTCCTCAGGAAATATACTGTAGGTTTTGGCCCCATTATTTTTTAAGCTAACTTCTCTTGATGGAACTGGTGCCACATGTAGTGTAGATGTTGCGGATCTTGCTACGGAAAATCTGCATCCTTTACAATACCAGCAAGATGGATGGGATTTCAGAAAGACTATCCAAATGCTGCAGAAAAAAAACAAAACCACAGTGTAAACTGCACTGTGCGTCTTCAATTCCCAGGATTTCAATTTCTGCTATGCGTTTACATGTAGCACGGTGGCTCAGTGGTTAAATCTGACCAAGGACATCATCTCTCTGTGTTTGCTCGAGTTTCCTCCAGGTACTTCGGTTTGATACCCCCTCCAAAGACATACTGATAGGGAACTTAGTTTGTGAGTAATGATGATGATGTCTGTAAAGCGCTGTGGAATATGTCAGCACTATGTGAGTAAAATAAATAAACCTTAAGCAATGCCACCTACAGGTGGTTATCCAGTCCTATAAACTGCCCCTCCATATGCAGGGCCTCTCACATTGAATATACTTGCCCGGATCCCTGCTCCCTGTGCCGCTTATTCCTGTGCACATCCGGTGTCGGGGGGCCTCCCTAGCGTCACCCGTGATGCTAGTGAGGCGCATCCCCGCCTGCCATTATTGGCTGCTCCCCACCCGACCGGATGTTTTCATCCGTGGATGGGGAGAAGCAGCTGTGGCAGTGCGGGGTAAGTATATACACTGTGAGGAGCCTGGCATATTGGCATTTTATAGGATTGGATAACCCCTTTCAGTGAAAGCTGCTACTGAATTTCCACCATGTGGAGGTACACTTAGGCCACTTTTACACGGGTGAGAATTCCGCACGGATGCAATGCGTGAGGTGAACGCATTGGAGGTGAACGCATTGCACCCGCACTGAATCTGGACCCATTCACTTCAATAGGGCTGTGTACATGAACAGTGATTTTTCCCCCATCACTTGTGTGTTGCGTGAAAATCGCAGCAAGCTCAATATTGTGCGTTTTTCACGCAACGCAGACCCCATAGAAGTGAATAGGGCTGCATGAAAATCGCAAGCAAGTGCGGATGCGGTGCGATTTTCACGCATGGTTGCTAAGAGACGATCGGGATGGGGACCCGATCTTTATTATTTTCCCTTATAACATGGTTATAAGGGAAAGTAATAGCATTCTTAATACAGAATGCTTAGTAAAATAGTGATGGAGGGGTTAAAAAATAAAAAACAATTAATAAACTCACCTTAATCCACTTGACCGCTCAGCCTGGCATGTCTTCTTTCTTTTTTGAGGAAAAGGACCTGTGGTGATGTCACTGCGCTCATCACATGGTCCATCACCATGGTAATGGACCATGTGATGAGCACAGTGACGTCATCAAAGGTCCTTTACCCGGGTCCTGAAGAAAGAAGAGGAGATCCGTTACGCAATCAAGTGGATGAGGTGAGTTAAATTTGTTTATTATTTTTAACCCCTCAAGGCACATTTTATTAAGCATTCTGTATTAAGAATGCTATTATTTTCCCTTATACCCATGTTATAAGGGAAAATAATCAAATGTACACAACACCAATCCCAAAGCCGAACTTTTGTGAAGAGGTCCGGGTCTGGGTCCCAAACATGCCGATTTTTCTCACGCGCGTGCAAAACGCATTAAAACGATTTGCACTCGTGTGCGAAAAAATCTTGCATTTTCCCGCAACGCACCTGCATCTTGTCCGGCCCTCACACGATGACCCTCTATGGCAGAAACGGGTGTAAAATAAAAAGTTGCAAACTGCGATTCTGTAACTATTTAAACACCATTGTGCCTATATTTGGGCACAGGGAGTGTTTCTACACTCTACGTCCTGTCCCCTTTTCAAAAAGGGAATGGCAGGGCCATCAGCCCCCGCTCATTTATCATAATTTATGTCAATTTTCGGGACTAAATAATGACTGAAATCTATGCCAGCTCACAATCTAGGCGTGTGGACAGCTGGAGGATGTGCTTAATTTATGATGCCTGCGTCTGGTCATAAAATAAAGCACATGCTCTGGCAGCACAGTGGATATCGAGACCAGTGTACAGATGCTGCTCCTGATAAATGACCCCCCAAAGTGGGGAGTTTTTTGCTTTTTTTTTTTTTAAATAAATTAAAGTCTGCGTGTGAAGGAAGCCTATTAAGGGTTTCAACAAAAACACTAGCCTGATCAGCACATACAGTGGTACATTTTTGTGATGGTTGCTCTTAGAAAAGAAGTTAGGCCAAGTTCACACTTCAGTTATTTGATCAGTTATTTCCATCAGTGATTGTGAGACAAAACCAGTAGTGAAGCCTCCACAGAGATGAGGTATAATGGAGAGATCTGCACCTGGTTTTGGCTCACAATAACTGATGAAAATAACTGATATGTGAACTCTGCCTTATCCAAATATGACACCTAGTGGATAGCCATTGTAATTGCAGCTTCTATATTTACAAGATTACTCCACCCAAAACATACATGCAGTGCATTTTATGATTTTAGGGAGGACCCAAAATGTTGCATCTGCATGTGATCAGGCTTAATTCACCTCCACCGTGTCTCCCTGCAAGTCCTGTCTCAAGGCTTATTTTAAGAGCTGAACATTGACTTATAGGATAGCTGCCTTACATCAGGTGGCATTAGAGGCAGAGCTTGTTAAGAGCTCATTTGCACCTCTTCCCTTCTTGCGAGTTACCTGTTTGAAAATATGTACTTTTGTCTTGTCTTGCACCTTTGGACAATATTGACATAAGGACTTTTTCCTATGCAGATTTTATTCTTTTAGTATATGGGAGATTTAAAGAAGGATCTTAGTTTTTTTGCGGATCCATTGTAACAATGCCTATCCTTGTCCGCAAAATGGACAAGAATAGGACATATTCTATCTTTTTTGCAGAATGGCCATGTGGACATATAGAAACGGAATGCATATTTCCGTTTTATTTGCGGCCCCATTGAAATAAATGATTCTGCACACGGACGGACAAAAAATACATTCATGTGCCGGTAGATCCAGCACCGCCGCTTCAGTTCTCCTCATCAAGCTTTGTTTAGCTGGCTGCAGCAATAATGTAAAGTCAATAAACAACTGCTGAGGCCGGAGACTGGGTGCAGTACTCACTCATCATCATCATGTCATTAGTTGCAGCAGGTTAAACAAAGCCTGGCGGGGAGGGCTGAAGCAGCAGCTTTGGATGCACATATTTATTTTAGATCATTTCCTATCACTAAACTTTTTTTATTTATTTTTTCTAAATGTAGGTGACCCTTTAATAAACACTACAAGATCATAAAAGACACACTAACATCTTAAAAAAAAAAAAAAAAAAAAATGTTTCTATGCCATTTTAAATGCACAAAAAATTGGGGGATGGGACCATTGTGGAGAAAAAAAATTGCAAAAATAAGTAATATAATATTGTCGCTTTTAGAATTGGAAACACTGCCATCATAAGTTGCAAGGGCACACAAAAAAAAGTAATATTTTTTAATGCAAAAAATAATAATCTGCCATAATAGTCCTATAGGCACACTATAAATGTTCTAATCATGAATATACCTTTATTTTTTATTCAAATATAGGGTCACTTACATCAATTTTTATTATCATATATTAACATCTATGTGAATAGGCTATGTATTTTTTAATAAAATAAAAAAAAGGCGGATGTTTTCTGGTTATAATTTTTTTTAAGTCATTCTATGTATACTAGTTCTGGTCCAGATATCTGGAGTTTTAGCATGACAGAGCATCTCACTAAACGAGCTTGGTCATACCATTAGATAGGAGGGAGTAAGGCCCCTTTCACACAAGTGAGTTTTCTGCGTGGGTGCACTGCATCCTGACCCATTCATTTCATTGGGTCTGTGTACATGAGCGTTGTTTTTCACACATCACATTTTTTTTTTCCTCTGCTAGATGATTAAGATTCTTTCGTTAAATGGGAGAAGTTTGCGAGAAAGGGTAAAGAGATATGCTATCTTTGAGTGGATGAAGAGGTTCTTGCCAGTTATCGTTTGCCTCCAAGAGACACACTTAGTTAAAGATTCCTTAAGGTAGTGGAATGGTACCATTTGGTATACACTACTTATACCACTGATACACTGTATGTAGACTATGTTGGTAATGTGATTTTTAACTATTTGTAAATTAGAAATGTCATAGTTGCCGATAGCAACCAAGCCGATTCCTCCTTTCATTAGCAAAAGTCGGTGAACAACATTACAAGTGAAATTGGATTTTTTGCTATGGCAAGCTATGCCACTTCTAATTCCCCCAATGTTGCTACATGACCACATTTGTAATGTTGGTTAGTTCATGTAGTACTATGTGCTAAATGTATTTTGCTGATTATAGTAATATGTGACGTGGTTATAAAAAAAAAAAAAAAAAAAAAAAAAAGGGTGTTCATATATTAATTTACTTGTTCTGTTTTTGAAGAACGGAGGACAACCTAGAGGAGGAAGCTGAAGAGTCCTCTCCACACTTCTTCTGGGCCACCTCCTACAGAGAGTGCTGAAGGACCCTGCACCTCTGCATCCGCGCGTCCTGTTGCTTCGGGAGTGGATCCCCCCACCCCCACTTTGCCTCTACCCAGCCGGCAAAGAAGACAGACGATGCCTCCTGCCGAACTAAAAAATACAAAAACTAATTTAACCATCCAAGTTATGAAAAAAAATATATATAATGGCAACTACAACCTTCCATGTGTTGAGTACTACTGCTGGAAAGGGAATGAACCGATAAGGGACATAAAATAATCAGAAAATAACTCCCTCAGTCCAGCAGATCCTGATCTTCCAAGTTGGAAAGTGTCTCTTCCAGATGACGGACTATATACAGGTGAAACTCGAAAAAAAAAAATTAATATCGTGCAAAGTCCATTTATTTCAGTAATGCAACTTAAAAGGTGAAACTAACATATGAGAGACTCATTACATGCAAAGCAAGATATTCCAAGCCTTTATTTGTTATAATTTGGATGATTATGGCTTACAGCTTATGAAACCCCAAAGTCACAATCTCAGGTACCCTTTGCTCAGGCGGTATGGAATATTAGCTGACTAGAGTGTGACACTTTGAGCCTAGAATATTGAACCTTTTCACAAAATTCTAATTTTAAGCTGCATTAATGCAATCCTTTTAATTTCCATTACTGAAATAAACGGACTTTTGCACGATATTCTAATTTTTCACCTGTACTTGGCCGTCTTCATCAGGTGTTGACTCATAGGTGCTTATGTAGTTGTGCAGCACTATACACACTTTGATGACCACATTCACATTTTCAGGGGCCAGCTGTATGGCCAAAAGAAAAAAAAAAACATTTGCTTGAAAAAAATACCAAAGACGCACTCCACAAACCTTCTGGCCCTACTTAAACGATAATTTCATGATTTTCCTATTTTATGACGTAAAGTCATGATTTTATTAAAGACACGGAGGCTCCTATTGCATTAACTCTCTTTACTGATCTACCATAGTAGCAAAGAAGAAAACTGGTATTACATAGAGAAAAACCATGGTAACCAACTCCTCCCCACTATCCCAGTATATATAGGCTCAGCCCTCTGGGATCCAACTCTTTCTTTGCGAAGACCACAGGAATGAAAAATAACTCCCAACCGCCAACTGTGACCTGGAACCAGAAGCGAATGGAACTCCTGACAGCTTAGATCTTCAACGGAAGATGGTAACTTGAACTAACGACCAGGCAAAACTCCCCTGGACCCTTGGGCACGATCTCTGCACCGCGAAAGCCGCTCAACCTACGAACAACAAAAAGGGGAACCAAATAACATGTGACTAAAAACCACAAATTCCTGCAATCAACAAAGAATGCAAACCAATGAGTACATGAATAACTCTCAAAAGAAAAGTGTAAAAGATCCCTACATAAAAACCCCAGCAGTGGGAGGGAAAGAAAAAAGGGGGGGGGGGGGGCAATACTCGCCTCCATGTCTTTAATAAAATCATGACTTTACGTCATAAAATAGGAAAATCATGAAATTTTATGACAAGACACGGAGGCTCGTATTGCAAGTTTAAAGCTGAGAGACCACCGACGCAAAGGCATGAGACGGTGGCCTAAAATAGTACTCACGAAAAGTGGACACCCTAGACCAGTCAGCCAACTTCATGACATCCTCCAGGCGAGCAGTGTGCAGTGAAGATACCCGTATCAATACCTGCTAGGGAAAGGATCCACTTCACCCAGCGCGAGAGAGTCGCGCTGGTGACTGGAGCGAAAGGCCTGCGAAAAGAGATGAACAGCTGAGGGAACTGCACAGAACGAAAAGCGGAGGTGCGGGACTCGTATTCTCGAAGGCAGGCAACTGGGCAAAGCTGAGGGGAAAAGAGGGAAAGCAGGATACGCCACCGAACGGATATTGGTCTTGGTCCGTCTGGAAATATTAAACTGGACACCCTCCGGCGTAAACGATCTGGCATCATGATCCAGGGTGCGCATGTCTGAGACCCTTTTACAGGAAATCAAACAAAGCAAAGTGACCAGCTTAGCAGACAATTGGCGCAGGGACAACAGCGAGTTCAACGGCCAGTCCGAGAAGAATCTCAAAACCACCGAAACGTCCCAAGTGGTGGAAAAACAAGGTCTGGGAGGCCGGGAAAGGCGAGACCCTTTGAGCAAGCGTCTGACCAGGGGATGTTGACCCGCAGGACAGCCCTCAAAACCCTTATGTCTGGACGAGATCGCTGACCTATACACATTTATGGTGCGATAAGCCTTACCCTCATCATACAATGAAGACAAAAAGGATAGAATCGAACCTACAGGTGCCTGAAAGGGATCCAAATCGCTTGAGCCGCACCAGCGAGACCAAGAGTCCCAGGCGGATCTATAAGCCAGTCGTGTGCCTGGAGCCCACGTGCTCTCCAGTAAGAAGGTAGTCGTGTCCGAAACTCCTGAGATGTCCCAGGAACTCCTGAGACCCTGCAAGCGAGGAGACGTAACGAAACGGTCTGGAGAAGGGGGTGAGATTCCCCCAGGGGCCCCTGGAGGAGAGACAGGTGATCCGGAAGGAGGAGGGGATAATCGACCAGCAGATCCAGTAACTGCGGGAACCAGGGATTTCCAAAAGGGGATGATCAGGATTAGTTCCGCCATCTGACGCTGAACCTGCAAGAGGACCCGTGAAATGAGGGAGAAAGGCGGGAACGCGTACAACAGCGCATCCCCTCCAGTGCTGGAGAAACGCATCTACTGCTTCCGCCGACGGGTCCGGCAGCCAGCTGAAGAACCTAGGCAGCTGGGTGTTCAGGCGGGTCGCAAACAGGTCTATGGAGGGGAAACCCCAATGAGATGATAAAGCAAGGAAAACCTGCTCGTCTAGCTTCCAGTCACTGGAATCTGTCATATAACATGAGTTCCAGTCTGCCATAGTATTGTGCAGGCCAGGTAGATGTTCCGCCACTACCATGATGCCTCGGGCCAGGCAAAACTCCCAAAAATCTTTCGCTAGGTGAGTAAGGACTGAAGAGCGTGTTCCCCCCATACCGTTGACGTATCGGACCGCGGATACGTTGTCCATCCGCAATCTGATACAAGACCTGATGGTGCCATTGGCGAAACTGCGAATCGCGAATGACCCTGCAAGCAATTCTAAGCCATTGATATGGAGGCGTGACTCCTCCGGGGACCAAGGTCCCCCCCCGTGGACACCCCGTCGCAGTGTGCGCCCCCAACCATTCAAACTGGCGTCCGACTCGATGATGAGGTCTGGCTGCGGACCAATTATCGCCTTGCCGTTCAAAACCGTGAGGTTCTGGATCCACCATTGTATCTCGTGGATGAGTCTCTTTGTCCAGAACAATGGTGTCGGCATAGGAGGACCCCGCCCGAAGGTGAGCAATCTTCAGGCGTTGTAAAGCCCGATAGTGAAGAGGGCCGGGAAGATAGCCTGAATGGAAGCGGCTAGGAGTCCGATAATCCGAGCCAGATGGCGAAGGGAGAGGTGAGGACGTACTAAGGTATGCCGCAGCTCTTTGCGGATAGTGTGAATCTTGGTCAAGGGAAGGTAGAGGGTCTGGGAGATGGAGTCCACCCTGAATCCTAGAAACTCTATCGAAGTGGAGGGGGTGAGGCAGGATTTCCCCTGGTTGATAATGAAACCCAGGCCTGAGATAAGGTTGATGGACATGCGTAGGTGATGTAATAGGAGCTGAGGGGTCTGCGCCATAATGAGGATATCGTCTAAATATATAATCATGCGGACCCCCCTGCTGCGTAGCCACGCAACCACTGGCTTCATTAACTTGGTGAAGCACCAAGGGGCGGAGGAGAGACCGAATGGAAGGCAGATGAAACGCCAAATCTGACCGTTCCAATGGAAGCGGAGAAGGTCTCTGGAAGCTAGGGCTACGGGGACTGTCAGGTAAGCGTCCTTGAGGTCTAGGTTGACCATCCAGTCCCCGGGGATGAGCAAATCTCTCAGTAGATGGATGCCCTCCATTTTGAAATGACGATATTGTACTAGGGAATTGAGGGCTCTCAAGTTGATAACCGGGCGCATCTGGCCACCCTTCTTTTGTACCAAAAACATAGTGCTGATGACACCCTCGGAATGCGTGGGAGCGCGTTCTATTGCACCTTTCTGGAGCAGCTCCAGAAATTCTGAGTGAAGCTGGTGTTGGGAAGAAGTGGGATGTGGTGGAGGTGGGGCAGGGAGCAGCCCCGGGTGGGCGACTAGGTCTATTACAAAACCCTTCACGGTGTTTACAATCCATGGGTCGGAGGAGATCTCTGACCAGACATGGGAAAAATACTGGAGTCTGCCCCCGACACACTCTACTGAAAAAAGAGGAGGAGAAAATAGGGCTGGACTTACCCACAGGTCGTCTGGAGCTGGGAGCACCCCTAAAGCCTCTGGATCGGCCGGGAGCGCCTCGCGAAGGGAAAAAGGAAGGCTGGTGTCTTTGATCCTGCAGGGACGATCTGTATGTGTAGGAGCCTCTTCCCTTACCCCGGGAATGGGAGTAGGAACGGCCGGACAGTAGAACTGCCGGCCCTATTAGAGAAACAGTTATTGAAAACCCTCTTCATTGAAGACTGCGCTTTGTCTAGCGCTCTGAAGGCGCCCACATATCTGCCGAGCTCCTTGATGAAAGGTTCACCGAAGAGCAGGCCCTGGGCCTCTTTGCCCGCCTCAGACAGTGCCAGGTTGGACAATCTTATGGGGTATAATGGGGCGTGGACATTCAGCGCGTAATTTGTTGCGCGACTCTCTGGAGAGGGGAGTGCGTATTTTGGCCTCTAAGTATTGGGCCACCAGAGTGGCGGGCAGCCATTCCGCGGAACGAGGGTGGTGGAGTTCGTCCGGGTTAAAGAGCAGCTCCCCCAACGAATCTGTCAACAGGTCATCTGGCTGTCTCTCTGAGGGGGTGGGTGTGGGCCTAATGACTAAGGGAATCTGACCTGACCCAGATGGATCAAGCGCCACATCTGCCAACTCATCCACTGAGTCGTCCAAGGACTCTTCATGTGCCTCCTCTATAGACTCTCCCTCAGAGTCAGTCACGGGCTCAGGCAACACCCTGGCCGTCTTCCGCGCACGCGATTTTTCCGCCTGGCGTGGGCAGGCTCTTTTACGCTGCATATCCGCGTGGTCAATTGATGGAGCTAAGCCATCTGTCAAGTTTGTTCTGGAGGCATGTGGCAGTGTGCTCTGCGCTAAAGCCGGTGCTTGATAGGAGGGACCTGGGTGAGCGCTAAGCGCCTGGGAGATGGACTGAGAAATAGCAGAGGTCATGGAACCCATAGCCGATATGATGGCATTGGAGATGGACTGCTGCAGCAGAGTGGCATGGTCCTCAGGAGGTGGAATATCTACTACTCTGTCAAGGGAAGGGAGACTAACCACAGGAGTAGGATTGTCCTGAGTAGGGACCGCAGGAGTGCTACTAACAGACATCTTGATATGAGGAGGAAGGAGTATGTCACCCCACACCACCAAAACACAGAGTGCTGAATCTGAGGAAGGAAAAAGAAAAGACACAAAGTAAGGGGAGGGAACCCTGGTAACCTGCGCAAGAAACGCAAGGGAAGGTGGAAGAAAAAACTCACCGGAGAGCCGAATGGACGAACAGGCGCAAAAAGCAGCCGAGCGCAGGGACAGGCAGGGTGAACGGACATGCCCGACAAACTAACGGCGAAAATCCCGCGAGATCACGGAGGAGGAGCCGACAAAGCGCGCGAATACACGCGATGCCCGTGAACCTACAGGAGGGAACTAAGATGGCGCCCGAATTCCCGCCTATAGCGAGATCTCGGGCAGAATGCAGCAAGGATGGCGAGAGATACCAAAGCAAAAGGTAGGGGTGAAAACCAGACAACGGGGGGAGCGGAATACCTCTCAGAAAGGAAAATAAATGAGGGTAGAGAAAAACGAAACAAAAGAGGAAAAGATAAACCAGGGGTGGAAAAAACAACCCAAACTGAGCCTAGGAGCAAACGCCAAACACCACAAATAAAACTCTCCAAAAAAGGGCAAGGCAAAGAATCTGACAAAGTGCCAATATACAATAAAAGCGTGACAAAGGACAAAGTACTTATCTGCCATGGTAGCAGCAAAGAAAGAGGGGGATCCTAGAGGGCTGAGCCTGTATATACTGGGATAGTGGGGAGGAGTTGGTTACCATGGTTTTTCTCTATGTAATACCAGTTTTCTTCTTTGCTGCTATGGTAGATCAGTAACGAGAGTTTTAAGGAAATGGGAGCCAAAGTGCGCCTCTTTACATCTAAACCTCGCCTAGGATTCGCATGATGTTTTTAGAAAAGGCAAAACCCTTGTCCCCTACAGCCACATAAGGTGCTGGTGGGCCAGAGGAGCAAGCAAGGTTTGCTGGCTGTGGTACGTCCAGTTGGTCGGACTGAAGCCACCAACCTATTTTGGAAGCCCTGAAGATGCGAGCATCTGCAGTACTTCCATAGGACCCAATATTTACAATTATAAGCCTGTAGTTTGTGTCAGCCAAGGCCAACAAAACTACACAGAAAAACTGTCTTTAATTAGTTCGGTGGCTTCTTAACCCGTATGTGCTTCCCATCAAGGGCACCTATACAATTTGGGAATTGAGCCCTCTCCTGGAAGCCCTGGGCCATATCCAGCTACTACTGCCTGGTTGGATGTGGCAGCACCAAAGCTTTCAGTCTCAACCAAACTCAAAATGTAATGACGAAAAACAGTTGCCAGTCGCCTGATATTTGAAATGAAAAACAAATATTAATTAGCACCATTAATACACAAAAGATCACGTTTTTAAATCGAATACATTACTTTACACTATTTAATGGCAATGTGTCTGGCAAGTTGAAATAACATTAGGCCATACTCCAAGATTGGGACTGAATACTTGATATTGCTATATACTTTATAGTAAGGAAACCCGTTTAGCTACATCAACCTCCAGACCGTTACCATATACACACAGGTGACATATCCTCATCATTACAGCCAGGATTATAAAGATTAACCCCCGCGGAACTTGATTCTGGTGTGACTAATAAATGACTTGGTATAACACAAAGTGGCTGGCCCAAAAGCACACACACTTTCTTACTTATAATGTACTATATACAATACATGTGAACTACTATTACGTACTTATACATAGAAGAGGTAAAGTTCTGATTACATAGACCATAGACCGAAATACTATGCATAGGCAAACAGTGGGTCATTCATGTATGAGTCTGATAATATAGTCTTACCTTAAAGTAAAGTAATAATGAGACTTTCTTCAAGTGAGACACTCAGCCGCATGTTGGTGTCCTGGAAAGTCAAGCCAGGTCTCAACTCCCCCAAAAGCCGATCAAATGTAGCCACCGACATGCGGCAATAATTAAAGAACTTCACAGGGTGCGCAGGTCCGAGTACAAACCAACAAACTGACCTTTGCTGACCCGCTGCAAATGATAGGATGCACCCACATCTGCTTCCTCTGCGGTTCCTCCTCTATCATTTCTTTTTTTTGTCCGGTTGCCTTTCGGCATGTTTGCCGTGCTGTGGCCACATCTCCCACCGCCCCCATTATAGTGAATGGGGCCAGAGCAGACTTCCGGCAGCACACATGGGCTAGCTTTAGTATGGATGCCAGAACAGCCTGCCGAACCCTGCTAACGCTAATGTGAAAGTAGCCTAAGGCTCCGTTCACGCGAGTGAGAATTCCGCACGGGTGCAATGCGTGATGCGAACACATTGCGCCCGCATGGAATCCAGACCCATTCATTTAAATGGATCTGTGTACATGAGTGGTGGTTTTCACGCATCACTTTTGCGTTGCAGCAAAATCGCAGCATGTTCTATATTCTGCGATTTTTTCACGCAAAGCTGGCCCAATAGAAGTGAATGGGGCTGCGTGAAAATCGCATCCGCAAGCAAGTGTGGATGCGATTTTTACGGATGGTTGCTAAGAGATGTTGTTTGTAAACATTCCGTTTTTTATCACCCGCATGCAAAACACAGTAAATCGCATTGCACCCGCACGATAAAAACTGGACAACTGAACATGATCGCAAACAAAACTGAATGGCTTTTTGCAAAATTGCGCAGTTTTCTCTGAACACATCTGCAATGCTTCAGGACATAATTCCGGACACGCTCATCTGCAAGAGGCTTAAAGCAGTCCTCCACCTATTATTCTAAGGCCTCTTTCACACGTGCGTCACGTTTTGGCTCAGGATGTGTCCCGGGTGCATTGCGGCAAACCCGTGCGAGTAGGTACGCAATTTAAGTCAGTTTTGACTGCGATTGCGTTCCGTTTTTATCGCGCGGGTGCAATGCATTTTGCGCGCGCGTGATAAAAAACTGAATGTGGTACCCAGACCCGAACTTCTTCACTGAAGTTCAGGTTTGGGATCGGTGTTGTGTAGAGGTAATTATTTTCCCTTACTAACATGGTTATAAGAGAAAATAATAGCATTCTTAATACAGAATGCTTAGTAAAATAGAGATGGAGGGGTTAAAAAAAAATATTATTTAACTCGCCTCATCCACTTGTTCGCTCAGCCCTCAAGTGGATGAAGTGAGTTAAAATGTATTTATTTTTTAACCCCTCCAGCGCTATTGTACTATGCATTCTGTATTAAGAATGCTATTATTTTCCCTTATAACCATGTTATAAGGTAAAATAATAATGATTGGGTCTCCATCCCGATCGTCTCCTAGCAACCGTGTGTGAAAATCGCACCACATCAGCACTTGCTTGTGGATGCTTTCAATTTTCACGCAGCCCCATTCACTTTTATGGGGCCTGCGTTGCGTGAAAAAACGCACAAAATAGAGCTTGCTGCGATTTTCATGCAACGCACAAGTGATGCGTGAAAATCACCGCTCATGTGAACATGGGTCCTGATTCAGTGCGGGTGCAATGCATTCACCTCATGCATTGCACCCGCGCGGAAATCTCGCCCATGTGAAAGGGGCCTAAGGCTACATTCACAGGACAGTAAAAAACTGATGTGTGGCAGATGATTTTTTTTTTTTTTTTTTTTTTTTTTTTAGGAACAACAGTAGTTTATGGGGTTATTCAAATGTCAGGTTTTTTTTTTACAGCCAGTGTATAACGAATGGATGTGTTGTCCATTTTTGACACGCCTTTCTCAGAAAGGACCCAGTGAAAAAAAGTCATTTAAAAAAATTAGTTTATAAATTGTTTTTTATTGACATTTTTGTGAATGTAGCCTAAGGACGGGTTTGCATCATGCTGATTTGACACAAATGTCTACTAGACCCAGAACCATTGCAGGCAACGTTTTTTGTCTGTCTGAAACCCGTCATTTATACCGGAAAAGCAGCCAAATCCCATTTTAGCCAATAGGGACAAGGCGGTCGCCTCTTCCTCCGCAGGATCAGGCTACCAGATTCCAAATGCTATTGTGAAGGTCCCCTAATAAGGATAACTTTGCAGATAAACCCTTCCCTGTGCAGTAAAGAACTTTACTCTCTTCAGCATTAATGCCACAGAAAGACAATATTTTGTACTTTTAATAGCATAGTACTGACAAAAAAAAAGATAAAATTCGTACAAAAAATTGTTATTCCATGGAGGTCTGGATTTGGAATTATACTCAAAATCCAAGTGGAAAATCAAATTTCAAGCTGATCCAACGTCAGTGGAAATGCCTCAAGACAAGGAAATGAGGCTCAGTAGTGTGTGTGGCCTCCACATGCCTGTATGACCTCCCTACAACGCCTGGGCATGCTCCTGATGAGGCGGCAGATGTTCTCCCGAGGGATCTCCTCCCAGACCTGGATTAAAGCATCAGTCAACTCCTGGACAGGCTGTGGTGCAACGTTGTGTTGGTCGATGAACGAGACATAATGTCCCGGATGTGCTTGATTGGATTCAGGTCTGGGGAACAGGCAGGCCAGGCCCTAGCATCAATGCCTTCATCATGCAGGAACTGCTGACACACTTCAGCCACAGGAGGCCTAGCATTGTCATGCATCAGCAGGAACCCAGGGCCCACTGCACCTGGTCTCACAATGGGTCAGAGTGTCTCATCCCGGTACCCAATAGCAGTCAGGGTACCTCTGGCTAGCAACATGAAGGACTGTGCAGCCCTCCAAAGAAATGCCTCCCCACACCATTACCGACCCACTGCCAAACCAGTCATGCTGGAGGATGTTGCAGGCAGCAGAACGTTCTCCACTGCGTCTCCAGACTCTGTCACATGTGCTTAGTGCGCACCTGCTCTCATCCATGAAGATCATAGGGTTGCCTATGCTGAATCTGCCAATCTTGGTGTTCTCTGACAAATGCCAATCACCCTGCACGGTGTTGGGCTGTAAGCACAACACTGACTTGTGGCTGTTGGGCCTTCATGGAGTCTGTTTCTGACAGTTTGAACAGACACATTGATATTAGTCGCCTGCTGGAGGTCATTTTGCAGGGCTCTGGCACTGCTCCTCCTGGCACAAAGGAGGAGGTAGCAGTCCTGCTGTTGGGATGTTGCCCTTCTATGGCCCCCTCCACGTCTCCTGCTGTACTGGCCTGTCTTCAGGTATCTGCTCCACGCTCTGGAGACTGTGCTGACAAACACAGCTAACTTTCACACTGGCGTTTCGAATTCCGTTTGTGAGATCCGTTTCAGGGATCTCACAAACGGATCAGTTCAGCCCAATGCATTCTGAATGGATAAGGATCCGTTCAGAATGCATCAGTTTGGCTCCGTTCTGCTCTAGATGCGGACACCAAAACGCTGCTTGCAGTGCTTTGGCGGCCACCTGGCGATGCAGAGCCAAACGGATTCATCCTGACTTACAATGTATGTCAATGGGGACGGATCCGTTTACATTGACACAATATTGTGCAATTGAAAACAGATCCGTCCCCCATTGACTTTCAATGCAAGTCAGGATGGATCCGTTTTGACTTAGACTTTTTTTTTTTTAAGAATAATTTAAAATGATCCGTTCTGAACGGATACCAGCATTTGCATTATAGGTGCGGATCCATCTGTGCACATACCAGACGGACCCGCACCTAACACGTGTGAAAGTAGCCTAACCTTGCCACAGTTCACATTGATGTGCCATCCTGGATAAGATGCACGACCTGAGAAACTTCTGTGGGTTATAGACACCGCCTCATGCTACCTCTAGGGGTGAGAGCAATGACAAAATGCAAAAGTGACCAAAACAACAGCCAAAAAGCATAAGAACAGAGAAATGGTCTGTGGTCAGAACCACTCCTTTATAGGGGGTTGTCTTGCTAATTGCCTATTATTTCTACCTGTTGTCTGTTCAGTTTGCACAACAGCAGGAGAAATCCTTCAGAACAGGACAGGTTGAGATTTCACAGAAGTGTGTGACTTTGAGTTAGGCCTCATGCACACGACCAGTGTTTTGCAGTCCGCAAATCACGGATCCGCAAAACACGGATGGCGTCCATGTGTATTCCACAATTTGCGGAACGGCATGGACAGCCATTGATATAACTGCCTGTTCTTGTCTGCAAAACAGACAAGTTATATTTTTTTAAGCAGACCTCGGAACGGAGCAATGGATGCGCACAGCACGCAGAGCGCTATTTGCATCTTTTGCGGCCCCGTTGAAGTGAATGGGACCGCATCCTAGCTGCCAAAACTCAGGTGCGGACCAAAACAACGGCTGTGTACATGAGGCCTTAGGCTACTTTCACACCTGCGTTAGGTGCGCATCCGTCTGGTATCTGCACAGACAGATCCGCACCTATAAATGAAAACAATGGTATCCTTTCAGTACGGATCCGTCTGCATACACTTAGTCAAAAAAAAAGTCTAAGGCTTCTTTCACACGGGCGAGATTTCCGCGCGGGTGCAATGCGTGAGGTGAACACATTGCACCCGCACTGAATCCTGACCCATTCATTTCTATGGGGCTGTGCAGATGAGCGGTGATTTTCACGCATCACTTGTGCGTTGCGTGAAAATCGCAGCATGCTCTTCTGTGCTTTTTTCACGTAACGTAGGCCACATAGAAATGAATGGGGTTGCATGAAAATCGCAAGCAAGTGCGGATGCGGTGCAATTTTCACGCATGGTTGCTAGGAGACAATCGGGATGGGGACCCGATCATTATTGTTTCCCCTTATAACATGGTTATAAGGGAAAATAGCATTCTAAATACAGAATGCTTAGTACAATAGCGCTGGAGGGGTTAAAAATAAAATAAATAAATTTAACTCACCTTAATCCACTTGTTCGCTGAGTCGGCATCTCTTCTGTCTCCTGTGAGGAAAAGGACCTTTGATGACATCACTACACTCATCACATGATCCATCACCATGGTGATGGATCATGTGAATGACCATGTGATGAGCGTAGTGACGTCATCAAAGGTCCTATTCCTCACAGAACAAGACAGAAGAGATGCCGGCTGCGCGAACAAGTACCACATTCAGTTTTTTTATCACGCACGTGCAAAACGCATTGCACCCGCGCGATAAAAACTGAACAACAGAACGCAATCGCAGTCAAAACTGACTGCAATTGCGTACCTACTCACGCGGGTTTGCCGCAACGCATGCGGACCTTATCCGGACATGCTCGTGTGAAAGAGGTCTAAGTGTAAGTCAAACGGATCCGTCCTGACTTTACATTGAAAGTAAATGGGGGACGGATCCGTTTACAATTGCACCAATATTGTGTCAATGTAGATGGATCCGTCCCCATTGACTTACATTGTAAGTCAGGGCGGTTCCGTATGGCTCTGCACCGCCAGGCAGACACCAAAACGTGTCCGCCTCCAGAGCGGAATGGAGGCGGAACGGAGCCAAACTGATGCATTCTGAATAGATCCGCATCCATTCAGAATGCATTGGGGCTAAACTGATCCGTTTGGGGCCGCTTGCGAGAGTCTTGAAACGGATCTCACAGGCAGACCCTGAAACGGCAGTGTGAAAGTAGCCTTACATTGTGTTATTAAGGCTACTTTCACACTTGCGGCAGGACGGATCCGACAGGCTGTTCACCATGTTGGATCCGTCCTGCGGCTATTATGCCGTGCCTGCGGACCGCCGCTCCGTCCCCATTGACTATAATGGGGATGGGGGCGGAGCTCCGGCGGTGCACGGAGAAAGCCGCCGGACTAAAAAGCCTGACATGCAGTAATTTTAGTCCGGCGGGCATTCTCCGTGCACTGCCGTGCTGCGCCGGAGCTCCGCCCCCGTCCCCATTATAGTCAATGGGAACGGAGCGGCGGTCCGGCGAAATAGCCGCAGGACGGATCCGACATGGTGAACAGCCTGTCGGATCCGTCCTGCTGCAAGTGTGAAAGTAGCCTTAAGTGTTCCCTTTATTTTTTTTGAGCAGTGTATTTTTGTGGGAGAAAATAAATAAATCAATCAGTAGAACATGTACAATATTCATTTAAATCTCAAATTAGAGCGAGTTTAATGCAAGGAGCTCACAGCGAAAGGTCCCGTTCTGACCCCCTACTCCACTGACAGGATCTCACAGCATTAGGGCTCATGCACACGACCGTATGCATTTTGTGGTCCGCAAAAAAAGGATCCTCAAAAAGTAAGTCCGTGTGCATTCCGTATTTTGCAGAATGGAACAGCTGGCCCCTAATAGAACAGCCCTATCCTTGTCCGTAATCTGGACATGTTCTATTTTTTTTTTTTTGCAGAACACAAATACGAACATACAGAAACGGAATACACATGGAGTACCTTCCGTTTTTTTTTTTTTGCGGACCCATTGAAATGAATGGTTCCACATACGGTCCACAAAAGAAACAGAATGGACATGGACAGAAAAAAAGTTTGTGTGCATGAGCCCTTAGGGCACACGACCGTATGGCTTTTTCAGTGTTTTGCAGTCCGTTTTTTGTTTCCGTTTCATTTTTCCATAGGCCATATACAGTATACAGCAATTACATAGATGGTTCCACAAAAACGGAACGGATACGGAAGACATACGAATGCATTTCCGAATAGGTTCCGTTTTTTTTTTTGTGGCCCCGCATAATGAACTAAAAAAAATAATAAAAAAAAATAAAAAAAATTCCAGGACTCTAAATCATTATAGTTAGGGAAGTCAATTCGAATAAAACTTTTCAATACTGTATGAAGCGAGCACTCCGTACAGTATTAGACTGTATTGGCTCTGATGACCAAAGATATTACTTTGCGAAGTCACTCAAATCTTTGCATAATAACTTCAGAATTTGATTTCTACTGTAAAAAAAAAAAAAACTAAAAAAAAAAAAAAACATTTCCCGAACTCTGGTTCGGTTCCAAAATGGTACCTTGGAACCGAACCAGAATTCAGGAAATGGTTTCATCCGAAGCAGATTCGCTCATCCCTAATTATAATGCTGTGCAATCCTGTCAGAGTAGTGGAGGTCAAAACAGGACCTCACACTGACAGACGCTGCAAGTTCCTCGCATTGAACTTGCTCATGTGTCTGGCCTAAGGGCTTACGCACACAAGCGTATTTTCTTTCCATGTCCGTTCTGGGGTTTTTTGCGGACCGTATACAGAACCATTCATTTCAATGGGTCAGCAAAAAAAACGGAAATTACTCAGTGTGCATTCCGTATGTGCGTTCTGTAAAAAAATATTCTCAGTTTCTCCTGCTTGCAGACCATAGGATATGCACTATGATCAAGTTACCTATATAGCTAAGTGTGTCACTACACAGTGCCAAGCCATACAGAAGCCGCAAATGTACAGGAGCTGGGACATGAGGTCTAGTGCTCCAGCCATAAAAGCTACACATTTTTTATTTATGCATGACACACAGTGTAAGGAACATGTTAACAAGATGGTAGAATGAACATGTTATAAAGCATAAATGGAAGCAGTGCGTAACTCTATACAGGCCCACAGCTCTTGCATTCCCACTAGCTTCATGTATCTACAAGAAAAAGGTTTCTTTGGTTATGAACTTGGCTTCAGCTGCCTTCGGCCTTCAAACAAGAGGATGCTAGCTGCCATAGCCGAATTCAAGCTGTCAATGCCTGGTACAACAGGAATGAACAGTCTCCTGCCACTTGATTTTTCAGCCAATAGTAATGACTCCAAACTCAGTCCATGTGTCTCTCCCCCAACCACAAGTGCACTGGGGCCCCTGGCCCATGGTTGAGAATATCCTTGAATAGGAATGTTAGGAATCTCTTGTACTTTGTTATCCTCGCCATCTTCTTCATCACTGGATGAGTAATAGTCAGAGTCTTGTATTTTATGTAGCCTCCTGGGATCAGTAGAAATCCAGCCATAATCAATAGCTTTATTAGAAGAACACGTGGCCTCAGTGGGGATGTTCTGCCAGAAGTGATCCGCCAGAAACACTCTGGTGTCTTCTGTGAGATAGTTAGAGACAGTGTCCCAGTCCAAGCTGGTGATTATTGGCAAGCGAAAATGGGCTCCCATGCCTGCTCTGATGACTTTAGGTTCCCAAGCATCCACACACCCTAGAAAAGATACAGAAATTAGTTCCCAGTAACTCAGCTAAGGACAGGTTAGCCAATAGCTACAGTTATAACCAATCAAGAGCATGGAGCAAGTGTTCTGGATCTGTTGGATTCCAGATTCAAAACCCTCAGAGGTCTGGTTTCAGATTTACTAAGACTGTACAGTTTTTAGACCGTGTAAAGTTAGACTAGACCTGGGGTCAGCAACCTTAAACACTTCAGGTCTTGTGAAATAGGGATTGACCGATATTATTTTTTTAGAGCAGATACCGATAATCTGTGAACTTTCATTTTTGAAAAAAAAAATTCCTATACAAATCTGCTGAAAATTAACATGTTTATTTGTCAACGTTTAGCTTTTTTTTGTAAATCTTTCTTTTTCATTTATACTTAATATTTTGGTGTTTGTTTTATTTTTTTTACTTCTATTAGCCCCCTTACAGGCTACATCCCTTGTCCTATTCACCCTGATAGAGCTCTATCAGGGTGAATAGGACCTCACACTCTCCCTGCTGCCATGTGCATAGTGCACACAGCAGCAGGGAGATTACCATGGCAGCCAGGGCTCCAGTAGCGTCCTCGCTGCCATGGTAACTGATCAGAGCCCCAGGATTACACTGCTGGGGCTCCGATCAGAAGCTGCCACTGCACCACCAATGAGGAGGAGGGGAGAGGGGACCCTGTGGCCACTACCACCAATGATTAATACTGGGGGGCGGCGCACTGCACCACCAATGTCTTTAATACTGGGGTGGGTGGGGAGCACTGTGCGACCAATGAAGATAACTCGTCCGTTAATTCATATACAGGCTGCAGAATCATATAGCCGCTCCCAACCTCTATGAGCTGTAGCTGCGATCCGTGGCAGTTAACCCCTTAGGTGTGGCAGGGGTTAACTGCCGCGGATCGCAGCTACTTGTCATAGAGGTCGGGTGCGGCTATATGATCCTGTAGCCAGCTCCTGCCTCCTGTTGATTTTGAATGAATGAATGAGTGAGTGAGTTAACATCATTGGTGGCGCAGTGGCCACAGCCCCTCCCTTCCTCTTCTCCTCTCATTGGTGGCAGTGACAGCAGCGGCACAGGGGGATGGAGACACTGCTTCCTTCTCTCCTGTGCTGCTGAGGAAACACGGAGAGCGGTCAGCAGCACGATCCTTGTTCCCGATTTGTTATCGGCAAAATAGATGCTGATACCAATAACTTTGAAAATCCTGAATATCGGCCGATAATATTGGTAAAACTGATAATCGGTCGATCCCTATTGTGAAACTGCAACTCCCAGCATTCACAACTGTCCACCATCCTCCCATACAAGTGGAGGATACTGGGAGTCACAGTTTCGCAACAGCTGGAGTTCTAGGCAGTCTAAATATGCACCAGAATCATCACAGTGGTTGAGGACTTTAAACTGTCTAGTCTAAATGTATAATGTATACCATTTATTAGGGGGCTTACTTTGTGCCAGAATTTTGGAGCACATTGGCCCAGATTTACTTAAGATGATGAATCATCTGTCTAGACCTGTACCAGTCTGGAGGAGAAACGTGGTGTAGGGATAGACACTTTTCACTGACTATTGGTTGGCTTACTGGGAGTTTTGAGCCAGAATTGTGAAGCCTCTTGGGCCGCACACAATGTCGAGCACGTAGGAAGAAAGTATAGAAACTGTAGGGGGAGATTTATCTAAACTGGTGTACAGAAAAACTGGCTTAGTTGCCCACAACAACCAATCAGATTTCACCTTTCATTTTTTCAGGGCTCCTTTGGAAAATGAAAGGTGGAATCCAGTTTGCCTTTACACCAGTTTAGGCTACTTTCACACTAGCGTTCGTCGGTCCGCTCGTGAGCTCCGTTTGAAGGAGCTCACGAGCGGACCCGAACGCAGCCGTCCAGCCCTGATGCAGTCTGAATGGAGCGGATCCGCTCAGACTGCATCAGTCTGGCGGCGTTCAGCCTCCGCTCCGCTCGCCTCCGCACGGACAGGCGGACAGCTGAACGCTGCTTGCAGCGTTCGGGTGTCCGCCTGGCCGCGCGGATCCGCCCAGACTTACAATGTAAGTCAATGGGGACGGATCCGTTTGAAGATGCCACAATATGGCTCAATCTTCAGGCGGATCCGTCCCCCATTGACTTTACATTGAAAGTCTGGACGGATCCGTACGAGGCTATTTTCACACTTAGCTGTTATATGCTAAAAATAATGCAGACGGATCCGTTCTGAACGGAGCCTCCGTCTGCATTATTATGATCGGATCCGTTCAGAACGGATCCGATCATACGCTAGTGTGAAAGTAGCCTTAGATAAATCTCCCCCTAGGCAATTTGTGCCAGTTTAGACAAATTATTGGTACAGCCACATCAATAAATGTGACGCAAGGAGTCTACACCACTGATTGCTGAATCCTTGGCTTTCTGTGGCCCTTGAGACAGGCAGGTTCTTAATTCCTCCGGTCACAAATAGAATTGCACACCAATTACTGGCTGGAATTTAGCGTCCAGATTACTGTCTGAGGCTACTTTCACACTGGTGATCCGTTTCAGGGCTCTCACAAGCGGCCCATTCCACTCTGGATGCGGACACCAAAACGCTGCTTGCAGCATTTTGGTGTCCGCCTGGCGATGCGGAGCCAAACGGATCCGTCCTGACTTACAATGTAAGTCAATACGGACGGATCTGTTTTCACTGACACAATATGGTGCAATTGAAAACGGACCCGTCCCCCATTGACTTTCAATGTAAGTCAGGACAGATCAGTTTTGACTTAGACTTTTTTTAAAAAAATAATGCAAACAGATCCGTTCTGAAAGGATACCAGCGTTTGCATTATAGGTGCGGATCCGTCTGTGCAGATACCAGAAGGATCCGCACCTAACGCAAGTGTAAAAGTAGCCCGATTCAGACGTTGCCGCCAAGATTTCATAGTCTCTGCATATGGGCTCAAGTGGTAACATCACATCACTTCAGTTGAAGTGTGACGACTGCAGCCAGCAACTGTCTGCTGCAGCCAACTGACGTGATGTCAGGTCAACATGAGGGGCAACAAATGCAACATTTGTTATTTTTTTAATTCAGAGCCCAAATACAGATCTTGAAAAAACCCTTTAAAAAGGACCATCTGTCAGCAGATTTGTACCTATGAAACTGAGAAAAATGATGGTTTAATGTATGCAAATGAGCCTCTAGGAGCAATGGGGGCGTTACCCTTACCTAGAGGCTCTGCTCTCTCTGCAACTGCCGCGCCCTCTGTACTTTGATAGGGGCAGGCAGACATGATGGCATTTACACTGCCTGGTCCTGTCATTCAAAGTGGAGAGGGCGCAGCAGTTGCAGAGAGAGCAGAGCCTCTAGGTGAAATGGCAACACGCCAGTTGCTCCTACAGGTTTATTTGCATATATTTAAAAACGTCAGCAATGTGGACACATATGAACATGGGACCAAGACCAACACAGATGCCTTCAGCTGGCAACATACAACAGGTCAACCAGTTTCAGAGGTACAAATCTGCTGACAAATGCCCTTTACATTTCTTCATACCATCATTCAGATACTAGCCTAACCCCTATTTCACAACCTCTTGTATCTGGCTATACACTGCTAGTAGCATTAATAAACTTCTTAGCAGAGTGACAAATCTCCAAGGTAAGTGACAATTTGGATCTAATCTAAATATTAACAAAATGTGAAAATATATAAAAATAGGAAAAACGGATGCATCAATGGCCCCAGAGTCCCCTAGTACGCAGCAGTGATCAGACACGCTCAGGTCCATACAAACCTTTTGTGAGCAAGACTTTACTGCAGCCAGCTCCAGCTGCACATCTCAAAATGGTGCCCAGGTTTCCAGGATCACGGATGTTGTCACAGATGAGAGATAGTGGTAAACTGTTCTGGACCTGGACATCAGGAAACTTCATCTTCACATGATCAGGTCTCCCAAAAATTCCTATGGAGGAAGTCAAGTGTCATTTGGTGCCTGCAGTGACATTACAAGACCAAGCCTTGTGGTGGAGGAATCACTGTGCAACTGTATAAGCCATATACATTATTTAACAAAAATAATAAATACATACAGCACAATCTGCATTTTTTACTGTAGTGCAATGCTCTTTCCCATACAGCTAGACAAAAGGGTATATGATGCAGGACACTCAGTCGGTCTCCATCAGGTAAGTGGAGTCCTATGGATACATGCTTGACAAACAGTATATACCAGGGTATTTTCCAGTGTACATGCTAAATGTCTGGCTCAGCCACAGTGCACATGGATTACAGTAGACCCATGTCCCCAATAATCATCTATAGCAGGGATTTTCAACCTGCGGCCCTCCAGCTGTTGCAAAACTACAACTCCCAGCATAGCTTACAGCATGCTAGTAGTTGTAGTTTTGCAACAGCTGGAGGGGTAAAGGTTGGGCATCCCTGCTCTATGGGATAAACCATCTCATACAATGCAAGATGACAATATACAAACAATACAATTACAATAGTATAGAGTAAAATGTTGCCACACTCCTCCGAGGTTAACAGGCTTCCATCCCATGCTGACTCACCCATTAGTCCTTGTGGCGTGACTACATCCGACCACATCTTAATATCTTCAAATTTCACTTTGATTAGGTTTGCCTTTTTAAGTTTCTCCACGGGCAGCGTCTTTAGCTGCTCAACTCTGCTGAAGAAGAGCGTTTGCAGGACGGCACCAGCGTCTAGAGCGTCCGCCAGCAGCCTCTGTCCTTCCAGCAAAACCTGTCCATGGCGCTCACGAAATTTTTTGGACTTTGCAATCGTAACTACTTTGCTGTATTCAAGACATCAAAATCAGATTAATCGGATGATGGGACTTTGTGATAACAAAAGAAACAAAGACTGAAGCAATGACAGGACATTTCACGATCCCTGTCAGAGTACACTGTGGCTACGAATGAACAGCAGGTCCACAAATTTTGATACCACACAAAAGAAAAATAAACACCAAAAAAGCTGTGTGGATTCCGCATTTGAAGGAATGTCCAGCCCATAATAGAACAGTCCTATACTATTTTTATTTTGCGGGGAGGGCGGGGGGACAAGGTGAGTAAAAATGGCGAATCACATGTTTTTTTTTTCCTGTTACGGCATAAGAGATGTTTTTTAAATATTTTAATAGTTTTTTTTCTTTCTATATTTTTATATGTAAAATTGGGAAAGGGGGTCATTTAAAAAAAAAAAAAACATTTTTTTTACGTTTTATTCAATAACTATTAGCCCCCTTATGGGGCTGGAACCCTTGTGCTATCTACTGTAATAGAGATCTATTACGGTGAATAGGATTTTACACTGTCCCTGCTGCCCTGTGCATGTGCCACACCCCAGGGCCAATAATGTCCCAGGTATCTAGGAATGCAGAGTGCTGTGGCCCTTAACAGTCTCTGTTTGTGTCACGGATACCATCGCTCCCCAGGGTTAGGCTCTGAAGCAATAAAGGGGATGAGTAATGGTGGAGAGTAAGTCGAGTCCAGACTCTTAGGCTACTTTCACACTGTCGGCAGCAGGGTCCGGCAGGCTGTTCCGGCGGACATGCTGTAGTTTTTGTCCAGCTGCCTCTTGGCATGTTTGCTGTGCTGCGGCCGGACCTCCGGCCTGTCCCCATTATACTGAATAGGGCCGAAGCGGACTTCCAGCGGCACGGTGGGCTAGCGTTAGCACGGATCCGGCAGGCTGTTCCCTGCCAGATCCTGCTGCCGCCAGTGTGAAAGTAGCCTTAGAAAGTTCAACAGCTTTACTTACATCAACTTGCATCCAGACAATATTCAGATTTTCTCTTGGTTCCAGCAGGCTTTGGCATAAACTGGCAGGAAAAACTCTCTCTGCTGTGCTAAACTCTTCTTTAGTCTGGTAGCTGGACTTTAGGACTGTTCTGATATCTCTGTAATGGGGTGCTTTTGGCTTCTGAACCCGTGGTGACACTTTCTTTGTAGATCTGTAAGGAGTCAGGGTGCTCTATGAACTATTTCCCTTTTGAGACTTCTGCTGCAGGAGGTGGAACTTTCCCCACGCTGCTACATCTTTCATGTTTTCTCAGCTCCACTACTGCCCTTAACTAGAATTGCAACCCCTCCCTTTTGGTAGGAAACAGGACTGGCCCACCTTAGCTCAAAGTGGGAGAATGGAATGGTAAGTTCCATTCTATCTAAGGATCTATCTCTCTGCCAGATACACAACGCCACCTGCTGGTGAACCAGGTATATTACATGTACAAAACAGTTTCATAACAATAATAGAAATGCACAGTGTAAAGGACCTGGAAATAAATACATTATTTGGCATTATTTGTAGCAATCAAAGACAGTAGCAGGATGTAAGAATAGTAATACCACTCTGGGGTATTACACACAGACAGTGGCAGGGATCTTACCACCATCCTGGCTGCCATGGTAACCGATCAGAGCCCCGCAATTTCACTGCTGGGCCTCCGATTGGAAGCTGCCACTGCACCATAGAATCTAATTAATGGCTAAACTCAAATGTACGCGGCGTGTGCACTTCTCCACTGTGTCAGCTGATGAGAACATGGTGCACGCCGAGGGTAGCGAGCACCATATTCTATAACCCTAAGTTCACACTTGAGCGTTTTACAGCGCGTTCCTACGCGCTGTAAAACGCGCAACACATGAAAACCAATGCTTCCCTATGGGGCTGGTTCACATTTTCGCGTTTTACAGCGCGTTTGAACGCGCTGTAAAACACCCGACGCTCAAACAAGTACAGGAGCTTTTTTTGGCGCGTTTGGGCAATAGACTCTTTGGACAACACTGCTGTCAATCACCCAAACGCGCGTCAAACGCGCATTTACTATTACAAGAAACGCGCATAAAACGCGCGACAAAATCGCGCATAAAAACGCGCGTTTGCGAAACGCTTAGGTGTGAAACCAGGGTAAAAGATACTAGTATAAAGCTGTCAGTATGAGGCACACAGCATTATAAATCATGATAATGCCATGCGCTTCTGTAGTCCAGACCGCACAATGTCTCTGTCACACAAAGCGCGATTCCCATAAGGAACACACTTGTGTGAAAGAGCCCTAAGTTGGGCGGAGTTAAAAGGGTTGTGCACTACGATTGCCACTGCTATTGTCCCTCTTCGGGCTTTTCCAAAGATGGGAAGTAGGGTTGCCACCCGGGCAGTATTTTAGTGGCCCTGCTGGTGCTGGTAATTGTTTTTCTACCAGCAATATTAATTGCCGGTATATTTCTACAAGGCCTGTTACTAGTGAGTGCTTCCATTGTGGAGTGCTCATTAGTACAGCCTTTTCCTCCCCCGCCAATTGTGTAAAAATTTTTTAAAAAACTCACCTCCTCCATTTGCTTGTGCTGTGGGGAACACTCGCTGCTGACTGGAGGACAGGACGTGTGAGAAGTCATCATGCTGGAGCGTAGACCCTGTCCCGAGCTTCCAGTCAGCAGCCAGTGTTGCGTTTTTGTTTGCAGAATGATGGGGCACTAATGGGGGTACTAATTGGGACGTTATTCTTACTGGGTGCGTTATCATTAGTGGGGGAGCACCAACGGGGGCGCGTTATCATTAGTGGGGGAGCACCAACGGGGGCGCGTTATCATTAGTGGGGGAGCACCAACGGGGGCGCGTTATCATTAGTGGGGGAGCACCAACGGGGGCGCGTTATCATTAGTGGGGGAGCACCAACGGGGGCGCGTTATCATTAGTGGGGGAGCACCAACGGGGGCGCGTTATCATTAGTGGGGGAGCACCAACGGGGGCGCGTTATCATTAGTGGGGGAGCACCAACGGGGGCGCGTTATCATTAGTGGGGGAGCACCAACGGGGGCATTATTAATTCTGGGGCACACTAATGGGGTCATTAACTCTGGGGTGCACTAATGGGTGGCATTACTATTATTGGAGGGGCACTAATGGGGGCAGTATTAATGCTGGGGGGCACTAATATTATTGGGAGCCACAGTATGACAGTGACTTAACACCCCATGTTAAGCCGTGCCCCAACAACCACACTCCCTTTGAGGTGTGGCTTAACCACCTCCCGACCGCTGTACGCACCGATGCGTCCGGGAGGTGGTTGATTAGTTCCTCCTGGACGCATCGGCGCGTCCTCTCGCGAGACGCGAGATTACGTCACAGCCGGCCCGCGCATGCGCATCGCGGGCCGGCATTTCGCAGCACAGTATTTCGTCAGCAGCCTGCCGGCCACGATCATTGGCTGGCAGGCTGCTGATTTTTAAAAAAACCAATCAGCAGCCATATAACCCCACATATTAGTAAATATGATGGGGTTATATGGCTGCTGTGCTCCTCTGCTCCTTCTTTTGGTCGGTTGGTTCCAGCAGAGGAGCACATCATTACTGTGAGTACCCACCACACCACATTTAGCCCCCAGATCACCCCAATTAACCCTTTGATCACCCCTTTTATCCCCCCCCTGTCAATCACTAGTGAAAGGAAAAAAGTGATCAGTGCAAACTGTCACTTTTTTTTTTCACTGTTATTGACCGTTAGGTTTTAGGTATAGTTTAGGTCCCTTGGTTAGGTAGTTAGCGATCAGTTAGCGCCCAGCCCACCGCACCGCAGTCCGTTATTCGCTGATTAGCGTATCGCTAATCAGCATTTGTACTTTTATAGTATCTGAAAGTGATCAAAACTGATCACGGTCAGATCTATAATAGTACTAGTGTCACTTTAGTTCGCCCTCCACCCAAAACGCAGTGTTTGCCCGATCAGGCCTGATCGGTCGCCCACACGTGCGTTTGCCCACGCCCGCCCCACCGCAGTGACAAAAAAATTATTTTTTTTTGATCACTGCACATTCACTTTACACGCACTGCGGCGATAAAAAAATCAGTTTTGATATTTTTTATCAACCGCAGCAGCCTCCGGTACTTCGCTAGCCTCCCATTTGTAAGACAGGCTTGCTTTTTTTTTTCTTGGGTAGTCTCAGGGAATACCCCGAAATTTAGTTGCCCACATGTCTAACAGGGGGTATTCTTCTGAAGAGGCCTACAGGCTTCTGACCCAGTCGGATGAGGAGTGGGAACCCTCATCTGATGAATCCAGCGGGTCAGAATACGAACCTGTAGAAAGCAGTGGCTCTCTGACCCAAAGTTCGGACGAGGAGGCTGAGGTCCCTGATACCACCAGGCGTACCCGGCCCCGTGTCGCTAGACCGCAGGTTGCGCAGGATCCGCTTCAAGAGCAGCAGAGTGGGGCTGGTGCTGTCGGATTACGTGGTGAGGCATACACCAGCAGCCCAGCCCTTCCTGGACCTAGTACCAGCACTGCCGTACAACCTGGTGAAGTAGCGAGCACCAGAAGGGCAGTTGAAGCTGGTACGGTGGCACGTGCAGTAGTGACCCCGTCGCAGCCACCGCAAAGACGTGCCCGTAGAGCCCCTAGAATCCCAGAGGTGCTGGCAAACCCTGATTGGCAGTCCCCAACTTCAGCCGCACCCGTAGTTTTCCCTTTCACCGCCCAGTCTGGAGTTCGGGTTGAGACAGCTCAGATCGATTCGGCCCTGGGATTTTTTGAGCTGTTCTTGACTGCGGAGCTTTTAGACTTAGTCGTGGCAGAGACAAACAGGTATGCCACACAATTTATCACCGCTAACCCGGAAAGCTTTTATGCCCAGCCTTTCCGGTGGAAACCAGTCCAAGTTTCCGAATTTAAAACTTTTCTGGGCCTCCTCCTCAACATGGGCCTGACAAAAAAGCATGAATTGAGGTCATATTGGTCCACGAACCCGATTCATCACATGCCCATGTTCTCTGCTGCTATGTCCAGGACACGATTTGAGGCCATCCTGCGTTTCCTGCACTTTAGCGACAACACCGCCTCCCGTCCCAGGGGCCACCCTGCTTTTGACCGGCTCCACAAAATTCGGCCCCTCATAGACCATTTCAACCAGAAATTTGCAGATTTGTATACCCCTGAGCAAAACATCTGCATAGACGAGTCCCTAATACATTTTACCGGGCGCCTTGGCTTCAAACAATACATCCCAAGCAAGCGCGCCCGGTATGGGGTCAAATTGTATAAGCTCTGTGAAAGGGCCACGGGCTATACCCACAAATTTCGGGTCTATGAGGGAAAAGATCAGACCCTGGAGCCGGTCGGTTGCCCTGACTACCTGGGGAGCAGTGGGAAGACAGTTTGGGACTTGGTGTCACCCTTATTCGGCAAGGTGTACCATCTTTATGTGGACAATTTCTACACAAGTGTGGCACTCTTTAGGCATTTGTTTCTAGAACGGATTGGCGCCTGTGGTTCCCCCAACGGCTCGTTAGCACCCGTCTTGCAAGGGGGCAGAGGGCCGCACTGTGTAACGAAGAACTGCTCGCGGTGAAATGGAGAGACAAGCGTGACGTTTACATGCTCTCCTCCATTCACGCAGACACGACAATACAAATTGAGCGAGCAACCCGTGTCATTGAAAAGCCCCTCTCAGTCCACGACTATAACCTCCACATGGGAGGGGTCGACTTCAATGACCAGATGTTGGCTCCGTATTTAGTTTCCCGACGCACCAGACGCTGGTATAAGAAGGTGTCTGTATATTTAATTCAATTGGCTCTGTACAATAGTTTTGTTCTCTACAGTAAGGCTGGGAGAACTGGATCCTTCCTCAAATTTCAGGAAGAGATCATCGCGAACCTCCTGTATCCAGGAGGTTCCGTGGCCCCATCCACCAGTGTAGTTAGCCGTCTACACGAGCGACACTTCCCCAGTGTCGTTGCTGGTACCTCAAACCGACCGCCACCCCGAAAAAAATGTCGTGTCTGTAGCAGGAGTGGAATAAGGCGTGACACCCGCTATTTCTGTCCTGACTGTCCCGACCACCCTGCCCTATGCTTAGGGGAGTGTTTCCGAAAGTACCACACACAGGTACACCTAGCATAGGGATCACATCTCACCAGGATAGGCACACAGGGCTATTAGGGCCCATTCACTCACAGCTGCTGCAAACGTCTCCTTTCACATGGGACAAAGTGCATAACGCACTTCGCCACATCTTTGGGCGATTTGCGCTTTGCACATTGACCCATGGGGAAGGAGAGGTTTGTTCTATAAAGGTAAAAAAAAAAAAAAAAAAAAAAAAACAGGTAAGCAAACAGGTTAATGTTTAGTTCCAAAAGTTAAAGTTACATGTTCTGTTCCAAAGTTAATAAAATTATTGCGTTGTGGCCTGGTTTTTTTTTTTTTTTTTTTTGTCTTTTTACCTTCCAGGTGGACCAACCGATCGACCAGCTGCAGCACCGATGTGCATTCTGACAGAAGCATTGCGCTGCTGTCAGATTACACGCAAGTCGGTGTATGCGGCGCTGCAAGACGGGATTTTCTCCTCTGCAGTGACAGATACGTTTGCCGAGGCATACGAGCTGAGGAGGAGGCGGCGTTCCTATGCTTTGGCAAGCACTTTGTATATATATATATATATATATATATATATATATATATATATATATATATATATATATATATATATATATATATATATACATATAAAAAATCCCGGCAATGATTTATTCATCCACATCGATTGATGCGAATGGAGAAATCTGGTTTGCCAGGGCATACGAGCTAAGTGGGTATGGATGTAGGGCGGAGCTCCTATGTCCTGGCAGACGCCTTTCCCCTCCATTTTTTTTTTTTGGCAGAGATTTTTTCATCCACATTGATCGATGCGAATGAAGAAATCTGTGCCGTTCATTTTTTTCTTTCAGCCCAGAGGCTGAACGGAAAAAAAAATCTCAATATAAGGAGAATAGCAGAAACTCCTAATGCTGGCCATACATGTAATGATTGCGGAGACCCTCAAATGCCAGGGCAGTACAAACACCCCACAACTGACCCCATTTTGGAAAGAAGACACCCCAAGGTATTTGCTGAGGGGCATATTGAGTCCATGAAAGATTGAAATTTTTGTCCTAAGTTAGCGGAAAGTGAGACTTTGTGAGAAAAAAAAAAAAAAAAAAAAAAATCAATTTCCGCTAACTTATGCGAAAAAAAAAAAAAATTCTATGAACTTGCCAGGCCCCTCATTGGATACCTTGGGTGTCTTCTTTCCAAAGTGGGGTCACATGTGGGGTATTTATACTGCCCTGGCTTTTTAGGGGCCCTAAAGCGTGAGAAGAAGTCTGGGATCCAAATGTCTAAAAATGCCCTCCTAAAAGGAATTTGGGCCCCTTTGCGCATCTAGGCTGCAAAAAAGTGTGACATCTGGTATCGCCGTACTCAGAAGAAGTTGGGGAATGTGTTTTGGGGTGTCATTTTACATATACCCATGCTGGGTGAGATAAATATCTTGGTCAAATGCCAACTTTGTATAAAAAAAAAATGGGAAAAGTTATCTTTTGCCAAGATATTTCTCTCACCCAGCATGGGTATATGTAAAATGGCACCCCAAAACACATTCCCCAACTTCTCCTGAGTACGGCGATACCAGATGTGTCACACTTTTTTGCTGCCAAGGTGGGCAAAGGGGCACATATTCCAAAGTGCACCTTTCGGATTTTGCAGGCCATTTTTTACACATTTTGATTGCAAAGTACTTCTCACACATATGGGCCCCTAAATTGCCAGGGCAGTATAACTACCCCACAAGTGACCCCATTTTGGAAAGAAGACACCCCAAGGTGTTCTGTGAGGGGCATGGTGAGTTCCTAGAATTTTTTTTTTTTTGTCGCAAGTTAGTGGAATATGAGACTTTGTAAGGAAAAAAGAGAAAAAAAAATAAAATCATCATTTTCCGCTAACTTGTGACAAAAAATAAAAAATTCTAGGAACTCGCCATGCCCCTCACGGAATACCTTAGGGTGTCTTCTTTCCAAAATGGGGTCACTTGTGGCGTAGTTATACTGCCCTGGCAATTTAGGGGCCCAAATGTGTGAGAAGTACCTTGCAATCAAAATGTGTAAAAAATGCCCTGCAAAATCCGAAAGGTGCACTTTGGAATATGTGCCCCTTTGCCCACCTTGGCAGCAAAAAAGTGTGACACATCTGGTATCGCCGTACTCAGGAGAAGTTGGGGAATGTGTTTTGGGGTGTCATTTTACATATACCCATGCTGGGTGAGAAAAATATCTTGGTCAAATGCCAACTTTGTATAAAAAAATGGGAAAAGTTATCTTTTGCCAAGATATTTCTCTCACCCAGCATGGGTATATGTAAAATGACACCCCAAAACACATTCCCCAACTTCTCCTGAGTACGGCGATACCACATGTGTGACACTTTTTTGCTGCCAAGGTGGGCAAAGGGGCGCATATTCCAAAGTGCACCTTTCGGATTTCACCGGTCATTTCTTACACATTTTGATTGCAAAGTTCTTCTCACACATTTGGGCCCCTAAATTGCCAGGGCAGTATAACTACGCCACAAGTGACCCCATTTTGGAAAGAAGACACCCCAAGGTATTCTGTGAGGGGCATGGTGAGTTCCTAGAATTTTTTATTTTTTGTCGCAAGTTAGTGGAATATGAGACTTTGTAAGAAAAAAATAAAAAATAAAAAAAAATCATCATTTTCCGCTAACTTGTGACAAAAAATAAAAAGTTCTATGAACTCACTATGCCCATCAGCGAATACCTTAGGGTGTCTACTTTCCAAAATGGGGTCATTTGTGGGGTTTTTCTACTGTCTGGGCATTGTAGAACCTCAGGAAACATGATAGGTGCTCAGAAAGTCAGAGCTGCTTCAAAAAGCGGAAATTCACATTTTTGTACCATAGTTTGTAAATGCTATAACTTTTACCCAAACCATTTTTTTTTTTGCCCAAACATTTTTTTTTATCAAAGACATGTAGAACTATAAATTTAGCGAAAAATTTATATATGGATGTCGTTTTTTTTGCAAAATTTCACAGCTGAAAGTGAAAAATGTCATTTTTTTGCAAAAAAATCGTTACATTTTGATTAATAACAAAAAAAGTAAAAATGTCAGCAGCAATAAAATACCACCAAATGAAAGCTCTATTAGTGAGAAGAAAAGGAGGTAAAATTCATTTGGGTGGTAAGTTGCATGACCGAGCGATAAACGGTGAAAGGAGTGTAGTGCCGAAGTGTAAAAAGTGGCCTGGTCATGAAGGGGGTTTCACCTAGCGGGGCTGAAGTGGTTAACTTGTCTGTATTTTTTTTGTTGGGAAAGGTGGCAACCGTAATGGGAAGTATGGCTCTGTTCTAGTCAGTGGCTGTATAAAGACTAGTGCCAAGGCAGAAGGTACTCATGTCAGCCAATCAGGCCCCTGCTCCGATTTCCCTGTCTGCATAAGAGAAATGAGAGCAGAAATCTTATTGGTTGCTATAGGCAGGCTTTACATTGAGGCGGACCTCGCTGGTACCTGAGTCTCCTATCCCCCGCGGTGGCCCGGTCATACTTGAGCTCGTATGTCTGATGCTTCTCGGCAGTACCATGCTGCATATCCGCGGGGCTCTTGTCCCTAGTGACAGGGTCATGCCGGTGCTTGCCAGGCACAGATGCTCGGGTAGCCGGCTCCTTCACGTCTTTAGCTCTCTTCTCGCGCTCATCACGGTGGCTTTCTGGAGGAATGACCCGCACGGGTTTCCTCCGCAGAGCACGCACATCCCGCTTCACCTGCACACTAACCGGGAGCCTTATTGTCAACCTAGAGCAGCCAAGCACGCTCCTCATGAGCGCCGCCATCTTGGGCCGTCGCACTTAGTGACGTCAGCGTCTAACAAGTAGCGGCCATGTTGTGACTGGCAGAATACAACTTGTGTTAATGTGCTGTAGTTACTATATTTTTTATTATTGCTTTGAGATAACGTAAAACAAGTACTGAACTGTAAGTGAGGGGGGAGCGGAAGAAGGGGGTGGTCTCCATGGTGATGATGCTTGACGTCATCAAGAAGCGCCGGCTGAGAGGCAGGTTGTGGCGTTGATATTGTAGCTGTCAAAAATGGGTGGCAGGAGAGCCCTGCACTATGTCCTCAAAGTGGCTGATAGGCCTCAGACTGCACGATTCTTCCGAGATGTTCTCGGAATGAAGGTGAGAAGTGTATACGGATCAGACAGGTGACACTTGGTTTGTATTCAGGACTAAAGCAAGGCTAGCCATTGGGATCGACATGCCCCACCGTGCTCAGGTGCTGGGTAGGGGGCAGGAATTGAGCCTATTATCCTCACCTGCCCACAGCCTGGTCCTTAGGCATACATTCAGCTTCACCAACCTGGACCCCTTAACATTAGGGCCGGGGTCAGCAAGCTCAGGCAGTCCAGCTGTTGTGAAGCTACAACTGTGCCGCTATTGTAAGCAAAACTGGGAATGGAACCGAAAATAGAGCAAACTGGTAAAATGTCATTTCAGATTTCCTAAGCCAAAGCAGATGTGCCCTGATGACCACTTAAAGGGTTGTCTGGTTTCAGGGGGACCCCAAACAACGCATGTGATCCACCTTTATTGTTGAATCTCTTTTTATTGCAAAGAAAGACAAAGCAAGTAAACATAGCGTTATAGGCAATGTAAAGAAAAAAAATGCCCCTTAAGTACACATAGAGGCTTCAGCGAGAATACTAATACACGTTACCACATAATCCTCTAGTCAAGCTACAATTTGAAGAAGGAGGGCCGTCTCGAGTACCATGTAGTGCAAACACTTATAACGGCACAGTGTAGGTTGTAGGCCAAGTATACTGAAAGTGAATGCAGCAAGCACTCATGTCTCGAACCTGAGTTACATAATGGTAGTAAGGCGAATATATTGCTTCTAAAATCGTGGCTCATGGTAAGAAACACGAAAAAGTCAACCCACGTAGACAAGGAAACAAACAAAGACAAGACATAGACAGACATGAGACAGGGAAGGTAAGAGGGAGAAGGGAGGGCGGGAAAGAGGGGGAACAACTGGAGAACTAGTCAAAGATGTCTCAGGAGTAATCACCGGAATCTAACCAAGTTTGGAAGCGAGAGGAGCTCCTAAACTGTAGCCAAGGCGCCCAGGTCAGTGCATGTGATCCACCTTCAATAAAGAATAGACTGTTAGGGTGTCTTCACAACCTGTGGATTTTGTTGCAGAATTTTCAGTGACTGAAAATCAGTTCCGTTTATAAGAAATTCTTATCACTGGCTTCTTCAGTGCATCGGTCAGTGATTGGCTGCAGCAGTCAGGTGTTGACATGATGTCACCGCTGCAGTGGGGTAAACAGAGCCCTGCCGGGAGGACATGAGCAGCAGTGTGGGAGCTGTCAGGTAAGGGGTTGTTTGGTTTCCTGCTGAAACCAAACCCCTTTCACCTAAAGGGAGTCTGCCAGCAGTTTTGACCATGCTTTACTGGACAAACATACCTTTTTATGGAGCTTTTTTTCACCAGGAGTAGTGGGAATGTGAAGTTATATTCTAAAATCTCTACACAGCACCAAAGGGGTCAGAGCACGGTAGGTCCCTTTGGTTTGATTCGAGTCCTAACATGCATGTTGTAATGTCTGTTTCAGGTTTTACGTCATGAAGAATTTGAAGAAGGTTGCAAAGCAACTTGCAATGGGTATGGAAGATGAGATGTTACCAGCTACTACTGATGAGGCAGGGGCAATGACAAACTAGTGACACGCAAAATATCAAATGAAGAATATGAAACCTACTAACTGCATCATTCCATAATTACATAGCCAGGAAGGTATCCCAAAGAAGAAGGAATGAGACCAAATTTGGGTTCTTGGGTGGTATACCTCTAGCACAGGAATGCTCAACTTGCGGCCCTCCAGCTGTTGTCAAACTACAACTCCCATCATGCCCTCCTGTTGGCTGATACCTGTAGGCTCTCCGGGCATGCTGGCAGTTGTAGTTTTGCAACAGCTGGAGGGCCACTGGTTGGGCATCCCTGAACATCTATGTACAGAACCTGTCAGCAGCTGTCCTAACCACAGGCAGCATGAAATAGCCTCCAGGTGCTGACCTGTGTTTTACAGGGAGTCTGTCAGCAGTTTTATGCTGCCCTATCTGAGGTGTACCAGTCGTTAATACTGAGGAGGCCCGCTCTGAGCCACGCACTGGAGTCTGCTCAATACAGAGCATGAGCTCAGAAGTGCTGGTATTTAGGAGCTCCTGGTGAACACCCCCTGCCCCACACCTGCAGATGACGGCTCTCTCCCGATAGGAGGAAGGGAGATGTTGGGGCTTGGAGTGCCAGGAGCTGATGAATACGCAGGCTCCCGCTCTTGGATCACTCCGGAGCTGCTCACTTCAGCTTTTGGCAAAATAACTAGGTTGATTCAAGTAACCGACTCGCTGTTTTAATCAGTGCATGCTGCCCTCAAATCGGACAGTATAAAACAGATTCCTGTTAAATGGGTTTTCTGGCAAAACATTTTTTTATTAAGTTCCCCTAATATGGCCCCTGAAACAGAAGATTCATATTCATGTGCGTCATGCCGCTCCGAAGCCTCCATGCTACCTCCACTCCCTCCATCTTTCATTCCCGGTGCTGCTTCTGGCCACGTCACTTCTAAAGCCAGTCATTGGCTGTAGCTGTGCATGTGACCATGCCCGTAGCCTACCAGATGTACACAATGCCAGGACCGTCAGACGGAGGCAGAGCACCCAAGCAGTGTGGAGCAGATAAGTAGGAATGTTTTGTTTCAAGGACCATGCTGCAGGAACTTGTTATAAAATCATTTTTACCAGAAAAACACTTTACGACAGCCTCCGAAGAAAATATAGTCCAGCTTCTCTCCACCCAGCCCGACTCGGATGCAGTGTCACTCGCTACATAAAATCGGTTAGTCAGAGCACCTTAAAAATAAAAAACAAGGGGGTCATTACGCCTCAAATAATAGGTGTAAAAAAGCTGCACATTTTGTTGCATGCAATATTTGAGGCACAATTAGCAACTTTTGGCCCTTTATGCCACTTCTCTAACGGGACCCTGGCAGGCGGCACAGCAGAGCTGGCTCAGTTACCATTATTCACATCAGTTTTCTGCCATAAATAAAGACAGGAGACTGACAGATTTGAGTCTGCAGGAAGATGTAACAAATCGAGGCGTGCGGTTCTGCATAAATTTGGCGCATCTTCCGGCTGCTCAGAAGGAATCGAGACTGTCTTGATGAATGTCCCCCAAGTTCCTGTTCTCTTCTGTCAAGTTGTTAGAAATTGTATTCTGTGCTTCTCTAGCTATAGTCATCTATGAGTAATTATAAGGTGATACATATGTCTTCTTCAGAAATGCTGCATAGCCTGGCAACCACAGTGGGGACTGATAACGGACAAGGACAATTGAAGGACTGACTTCTTCATCTGGGGAATGTAGTCGTACTTTCTTGCAGTATGTTTATGATTAATGTGTTTAACTACAACCTGTTGTACATCATTCCAGCCCCTATGATGGGAAGTGGAGTAAAACCATGATAGGCTATGGGTCTGAAGACAGCCACTTTGTTGTGGAGCTGACCTACAACTATGGAGTCGGGGAGTACCGTCTCGGCAATGATTTTTTGGTATGCCTAATGTTTCATGGTGTCTCTCTGATTAACACGTAGGTGACTTGTTTTATAGTTACAATGGTTTCATACTAGTTGTTTAAACGCACACTAGCCTTTTATTAAAATTTGTTATTTAGTGAAATGAGACTCATTGCAGCAGCATTCAGAGCACTAAAGGGGTTGTCCGGGATCAAGATTGTTTTTAAAAAAACAGTTAAATCACTGTTAATAGTGGATTGAAGGTCCCCCCCCTCCTACAGTCCCCCACTGATTGTATACCTCTATGTTTATGTGTGCAGTAACTTCCAGCGCAGCATCGCGTTGTTTCCTTCGTGCAGCCGCCCCCCTAATTCATATGCCGCCTCCTGCCGCAACTATTCCTCCCTCTTAGTCGCGCCCCTAAGCGCCTCCTGGCTCCGTCCCTCCATCCTTGCTGAGAATATGCCCTGCCCGGTGACATCACCGGACCAGAGGGGCGGGGCTAGGCACAATGTGTTGCCGCCTAGTTTCCGCCCCTCAGTGCGCTCCGCATAATCACTGGTGCTGGCTGTGACGTCACCGGGCTCCCTGCGAAGCGGAAGCAGAGGCTTCGCTTTGCAGAAAGGGACCCGGTACATCACTGAATCTTTGAAAAGTGGCACCTCCGGCAGAGAATTTAGGACAAGAAAACGGGGCATCAGAAAAGTCTTGCAATGGTACGACAGGACTGTATGTAATATTTATGTGCTTGGTGTTCTCTTACAGCCATGTCCCTAATCCCGGACAACCCCTTTAAATTAACGTGAGCCTTCGTTTTCAAGGGACTGAAAGTATGTTCTGTTACTATGTTTCATCAGGGGCTGACACTACAGTCCAGTCAAGCTGTAGTCAATGCAAAGAAGATGAATTGGCCGCTTTCTGAAGTATCACCTGGACTGTTCCAGACTGAAGCTCCTGGAGGTTACAAGTTCTTATTAGAAGACAAAACTCAACCCAACACAGGTAACATAGTAACATAGTACATAAGGCCGAAAAAAGACATTTGTCCATCCGGTTCGGCCTGTCATCCTGCAAGTTGACCTGTGAGGTAGAAGCCAATTTTCCTCACTTAAGGGGAAAAAACTTCCTTCCCGTCTCCAATCAGGCAATCAGAATAACTCCCTGGATTAACGACCTCTCTCCAGTAAGCTATAGTCTGTAATATTATTACGCTCCAGAAATACATCCAGGCCCCTCTTGAATTCCTTTATTGTACTCACCATCACCACCTCTTCAGGCAGAGAGTTCCATAGTCTCACTGCTCTTACCTGTAAAGAATCCTCTTCTATGTTTGTGTACAAACCTTCTTTCCTCTAGACGTAGAGGATGTCCCCTCGTCACAGTCACAGTCCTAGGGGTAACCTGGTATAACGCTGACAGCTGTAATACAAGCAATTTTTTTTCACCTGAATTCAGACTCAACACCTGGATTTCTTGCATTCACCAGAATCAGAGTTAGATCAGCATAGGCTTCCATAATGATAAAACTCAGTTCTTTTGGGTGTGCAGTATGGGTGTAAAAATGCACCTGTATTATCATCGTCTAAAAGCATCCTCAGGGTATGTTCACACAGGCAAAGATACTTGTATTAAAATCCAGTGAGTATTTTGCCTGTGGAAGCCACGGCAGAAAGCTGAGGCTGAGCCTCGACATTGTGTTGGGGGCTCTGCTGCAATTTTCATAGCTCCGTTCAATGGGGATAATCAGTGTGTGACTACCCACTGCAGGCTGTTCGCTCTTCCTACATAGAAACAACCACATGGTAGGGCAGCACCAGTCACTGCCTCCCACTGAAAACAGTGGGAGGTATGTGTGAGGATTTTTTTTTTTCCATGCTCAATCGGCCTCATGCACACGACTGTTGTGTGTTTTGCAGTCCGCAATTGCGGATCTGCAAAACACGGATGGCGCCCGTGTGGGTTCCGCAATTTGCGGAACGGCACGGACAGCCATTGATGTAACTGACTATTCTTGTCCTGCAAAACGGAGAAGAATAGGACAGGTTATATTTTTTTTTGCAGACCACGGAACGGAGCAACGGATGCGGACAGCATACAGAGTGCTGTCCGCATCTTTTGCGGCGCCATTGAAGTGAATGGGTCTGCACCCAAGCCGCAAAAACTGCGGCTCGGATGCGGACCAAAGCAACGGTTGTGTGCATGATGCCTTCCAATAAAAAAAAGTCTGAACCAGGTCTTACAACGGGAGTCAGCAAACTTTGGCACTCCAGCTGTGAAACTACACTCCCAGCATGCTGGCTTGCTTGGATGTTCTTATAACTCACATAGAAGCGATTGGAGCATACTGGGAGTTGTAGTCTCACAACAGCTGGAGTGTCGGAGGTTGCTGATCCCTGCCTTAACTCTATTCTGATTAACAACTTTTTCTACCTTAAAAAAAAAAAACCCACAATAAAGCCTTTTTAGTGAGATATGTCACATTTAGAGTTCTGGAACTCTAAGCAGATCTACGAGGATATTTTATTTGAGATGTAATATTTTTACAGATCCAGTGCAGAAAGTGACTGTTGCTGTATCCAACCTGCAAAAGTCTACTGCCTACTGGTCTGACTTGTTAGGCCTCAGAGTCTATCATGAGGATAAGGCCAAAAAGAGCGTCCTGTTGGGTTATGCAGACAACCAGGTAGAGACATCTTCATTTTATTTCGTTACACAATACTATTCTTAAAGTAGAACTCCCGCAAAAAAATTTTTTATTCTCTGACCTGATAGAAAGACACATGATGTAATCTTCTCATCAGTGACTGTATTTGTGAGCTATCCCCTCACTTCTGATCCTCAGCTGTGTCATGTGACCAACACTCTGATCTCTAACTGACACAGGACAGGAAGTCCGTTACTTCTCTATTCATTCCTATGAGACTGACTTTGAGGCTCCCATAGGAATACATAGAGAAACTGACTTCCTGTCCACACATAAGATGCTGTGTCATTTGGAAAGTCTGATTGTTGGTCACATGAAACAGCTGAGACGCAGAAGGGAGGTTATAACTCACAAATACAGACACTGCAGGTCAGAGAATAACATTTACTAAAAACACAGATCACTGACTTATATAGGAACAGTGTCCTATAACTGGTTAACTGGGCTATTTTATATAATTGCATCTAAAAGGTGATGTGCAGTTTGCTTAATAGCAGCTGAGACAGGATACAGCAGACTCATAGGGGGTCATTTACTGAAGTCTGCCATTTTACATGCCTTTCTCAGTAAACGCCCTGCTGTCAGAGGATCCAACTAATTTATTAGGAGGTGCACTTAATATATTTGTCACATCATCTGCTGTCCGTGAGTCAGAACAGAAATGTACTTGCTTTCTGGCTCAATGTCATTAAAGGGGTTCTGCACTTTAATTTACCTGATGATCTATCCTTTGGATAGATCATCAGCTTCTGACCGGCGGGGGTCCGACACCCGGGACCCCCGCTGATCAGCTGTTTGAGAAGGCAGCGGCGCTCTAGTATCGCCGCGGCCTTCTCACTGTTTACCGCTGGCCCACTAACGTCCCGACTAGTATCAACTAGCGTGGGCGCGGCTGAGCTCCATTCAAGTGAACAGAGCTTTGCCCCTGCCCACGCTAGTTGATACTAGTCGTGACGTCAGTGGGCCGGCGGTAAACAGTGAGAAGGCCGCGGCGCTACTGGAGCGCCGCTGCCTTTCTCAAACAGCTGATCGGCGGGGGTCCCGTGTGTCGGACCCCGCCGATCAGAAGCTGATGATCTATCCAGAGGATAGATCGTCAATTAAATGAAAGTGCAGAACCCCTTTAAATGAGTTAGGCAGCCTAGCTCCTACTTGCAGCTCGCCTCCTCCCACCCACTTTTTGGAAAAAGTCAAAAAGTTGCACATTTTGATGCAAACGATACTTGTAACAAAATTTGCAACTATTCTAAGTGCCCTCTTTCTGAATGGGGCAGATTCAGAACCATAAGTCTATTATATTCTGTTTTGGCAGGTTACCCAAAATTAACATAATTTTTTGATGTTGTTTGATATAATAGCCCAGCAGAGCTGTTATTGTAGTTTGCTGCCCTTCGATAGGGCATCGTATGGCGGTGACAGATTCACTTTTACTGTTGCTGTTTCCAAGGGCAAAAACCAAGCATATCAGGACATTCCCATCTGCTTTTTCTGAAGACAAGTGAAGTAATCTGATTGGATGCTATGGGCAACTTCTCCTCTGCACCAGTTTTAATAACTCTTCATCCTTCAGAACATCAAACATTACCTAAATGAATCTCCAAAAATGGGAAGAGGGTAACTAATTTAGGTGTCATTTCATAGTGCAAGCTGGAGCTGCAGGATATCGGGGGACCAGTGGATCATGCTACAGCGTTTGGACGAATTGCATTTGCTTGTCCAAAAGATGAGGTTAGATTTAAATGACTTTTTATTATTTCAATTATCCCAATTTTTTTTTGCATATAAAAATAAAATAAATTCAACCAAGCGAGTTGTATCTATACAAACGTTCAAGTTTATCATAGTTGAAAAGATAAAATAGTAACCTATTCAGTAGCAGAATGAAAAGAACTGTAAAAAACGCAACATATAATTATATTTTGTGAATGAAATATTTTTGTTAAAGTTTCATATTTAAAGGGGTTCCTGGCCGATCCTGGCAGGTCGTTGGGGGTCAGACACCCTGCTAATCAGCTGTTTGGGTTTATTTCTGTTGCCAGGAGTCAGTGTTGGAACTAGTGGACAGCGCTCATCATTGCAGGCCTGCTCCCATTGACATCTGTAGTAAGGTTCTCCATCAGCTACACCCGAACAGCTGATCGGCAGGGTGTGGGTTGTTGATCCCCTCCCTACTAGTCACCAAGTGATGGCCCATAATGAGGATTTACTTTAAAGGGAATCGGTCACCTGGTTTTAGCATATTAAAGTGGTACTACTGCCATGTACAATAAAATACCTTATTTCTTGCTGTAGTCTTCATTTTTGTTTCATGGTTTCATTAGCGATAAAATCCACTATTTCTGTTATGCAAATGAGTGTCCAAGGTGCCCAGAGGGGCGTTATTGTCCTTCTCTGGAGCCCAGGAACTCCCCGTACAGTGCCCAGCCCGCCTCCCTACAGAGCCCAAGCACGCCTCTTCCAGCATAAGTAACTGCCCACACCCAAACTCCTTGCCGCCGCCCCCCATCTGCTACTTCATTATTTGGATATAACTGCGCCCACAGATTCCTTGCGTCTGCTCGATGAAATCTCACGCAGGCGCAGTACCACGGATTGCCTGCACGATGTAGACGCTCCTGAGGGCAATAGCTTTAAATTTATCACTGGACTCGGCGCATGCCCAGTGACACATTTGAAGCTGTTGCCCTCAGGAGCTACAGCAAGAAATAAGGTATTTCATTGTACATGGCAGTAGTAACACTTTAATATGCTCAAACCAGGTGACAGATTCCCTTTAAACGTACTTCCCGTAGGCCACAATAGTGCAGAACTGTTCATTACAGTGCTTGTTAGATCTCCCACCTGGAGAATTCAATAAGAATGGCTTCATTTGTCTAATTATTAACATACTGAGGTAGCTTATGTGCTACCAGTGTGCCTAGTAGTGAAAAAAACCGTTTTCCATAATTTGTTGTTTTTGTAACATGCCAAAGACAAAATGCCTCTTCATCCACATTTGGCTATTGTGAGCATTTGTCAGGAGTTCTGCCATGTCGTACCATGAAAACCTCAATAAGTCGTTGGGTTTATTGTTCATCGTATTGGATACATCATACTATGGGATATGGCACAGTTTCCCCTCATGATACCAGTGTGGAAAAAGCTTCACTTATTTTTTTTTTAAAAAGTCAATTTCTCCTAAAGGAAGAAAATAAAACACATGACAGGGCCTCATACACACATAGTATCTGTTTTTGCAGTCTGCAAATTGCAGATCCACAAAACACGGATACCGGCTGTGTATATCCTGTATTTTCCCCTTCTGCAGGCCCTGCAGTATGTTACAAATGCCTATTCTTGCTCGCAAAATGGACAAGAATAGGACATGTTTTATTTTTATTTTTTGTGGGGCCACGGAACGGACATACGGATACGAATAGCACATGTTGCGCTGTCCACATCTTTTGTGGACCCAGCTAATATGAATAGTTATGCATCTGATCCGCAAAAAAAATGAGGACCAGTATCTAACCAAAGAATACAACTATCACCAGGATGTTAGATTCCATATATTTTATATCACTTTTTTGGTATGTGTCTTCTGTTTTTGCCAGCTTCCAGCTATTGAGGCAGCCATGAAAAGAGAGAATCAAAAGATCCTAACTCCACTTGTAAGCCTGGACACCCCGGGGAAAGCTACAGTCCAAGTTGTTATCTTGGCTGATCCTGTGAGTAATTGTGTCACCAGTAGATATTAAAGTGTAGCTCCAGTTAAAATAAAGATGAATCATATGATCAGGATTTACTCCATGGTGCAAAATTGCCATTAAAGTGTAACTGTCATTCTATATTTTTTTTTTTTTGTAATGTGTAGGGGCAGTGATACTAACCATTTTTGTAATATACTTAAATTACTAAAATAGTACATTTCCATTAGAAAAATAGCTCTAAAGTCACCCATTTTGAGCCTTAGCAACGCTCCTCTGTCTTCTGTTTACATAAGTCAGTGTTAGCAAGTCTCCACTGTTATGTAAACAGAAGACAAAGGAGCGTTGCTAAGGCTCACAATGAGCTATTTTGTGATGGAAATGTACGATTTCAGTAATTAAAGTATATTGCAAAAATAGTCATTATCACTGCCCCTACACATTACAAAAATACTAAAAGAATGAGCGTTACACTTTAACCACTTCAGCCCCCCTAGCTTAAACACCCTTAATGACCAGACCACTTTTTACAATTCTGCACTACACTACTTTCACCGTTTATTGCTCGGTCATGCAACCTACCACCCAAATGAATTTTACCTCCTTTTCTTCTCACTAATAGAGCTTTCATTTGGTGGTATTTCATTGCTGCTGACATTTTTACTTTTTTTGTTATTAATCGAAATTTCACTTTCAGTTGTAAAATTTTTCTAAAAAAACGACATCTATATATAAATTTTTCTCAAAATTTATTGTTCTACATTTCTTTGATTAAAAAAAAATGTTTGGGTAAAAAAAAAAAATGGTTTGGGTAAAAGTTATAGCATTTACAAACTATGGTACAAAAATGTGAATTTCCGCTTTTTGAAGCAGCTCTGACTTTCTGAGCACCTGTCATGTTTCCTGAGGTTCTACAATGCCCAGACAGTAGAAAAACCCCACAAATGACCCCATTTCGGAAAGTAGACACCCTAAGGTATTCGCTGATGGGCATAGTGAGTTAATAGAACTTTTTATTTTTTGTCACAAGTTAGCGGAAAATGATGATTTTTTTTTTTTTTTCCTTACAAAGTCTCATATTCCACTAACTTGTGACAAAAAATAAAAACTTCCATGAACTCACTATGCCCATCATGAAATACCTTGGGATGTCTTCTTTCCAAAATGGGGTCACTTGTGGGGTAGTTATATACTGCCCTGGCATTTTAGGGGCCCAAATGCGTGCAAAGTAGTTTGAAATCAAAATCTGTAAAAAATGGCCGGTGAAATCCGAAAGGTGCTCTTTGGAATGTGGGCACCTTTGCCCACCTAGGCTGCAAAAAAGTGTCACACATGTGGTATAGCCGTACTCGGGAGAAGTTGGGGAATGTGTTTTGGGGTGTCATTTTACATATACCCATGCTGGGCGAGAGAAATATCTCGGCAAAAGACAACTTTTGCCATTTTTTTTTATACAAAGTTGGCATTTGACCAAGATATTTATCTCACCCAGCATGGGTATATGTAAAATGACACCCCAAAACACATTGCCCAACTTCTCTTGAGTACGGCGATACCACATGTGTGACACTTATTTGTAGCCTAGATGCGCAAAGGGGCCCAAATTCCGTTTAGGAGGGCATTTTTAGACATTTGGATCCCAGAATTCTTCTCACGCTTTAGGGCCCCTAAAATGCCAGTGCAGTATAAATACCCCACATGTGACCCCATTTTGGAAAGAAGACACCCCAAGGTATTCAATGAGGGGCATGGCGAGTTCATCGAATTTTAATTTCTTTTGGCACAAGTTAGCGGAAATTGATAATTTTTTATTTATTTTTTTCTCACAAAGTCTCCCTTTCCGCTAACTTGGGACAAAAATTTCAATCTTTCATGGACTCAATATGCCCCTCACGGAACACCTTGGGGTGTCTTCTTTCCGAAATGGGGTCACATGTGGGGTATTTATACTGCCCTGGCATTTTAGGGGCCCTAAAGCGTGAGAAGAAGTCTGGAATATAAATGTCTAAAAAATGTTACGCATTTGGATTCCGTGAGGGGTATGGTGAGTTCATGTGAGATTTTTTTTTTTGACACAAGTTAGTGGAATATGAGACTTTGTAAGAAAAAAAACAAACAAACAAAAAAAAACAATTTCCGCTAACTTGTGCCAAACAAATGTCTGAATGGAGCCTGACAGGGGAGTGATCAGGGAGTCTATATGGGGTGATCACTACCCTGTCATTGATCACCCCCCTGTAAGGCTCCATTCAGACGTCCGTATGTGTTTTGCGGATCCGATCCATGGATGCGTGGACCTGCAAAACACATACGGACGTCTGAATGGAGCCTTACAGGGGGGTGATCAGGGAGTCTATATGGGGTGATCACCCCCCTGTCATTGATCACCCCCCTGTAAGGCTCCACTCAGATGTCCGTATGTGTTTTGCGGATCCGATCCATGGATCCGTAGATCCGTAAAACACATACAGACATCTGAATGGAGCCTTACAGGGGGGTGATCAGGGAGTCTATATGGGGTGATCAGGGGTTCATAAGGGGTTAATAAGTGCCGGGGGGGGGGGGGGTAGTGTAGTGTGGTGCTTGGTGCTACTTATTACCGAGCTGCCTGTGTCCTCTGGTGGTCGATCCAAGCAAAAGGGACCACCAGAGGACCAGGTAGCAGGTATATTAGACGCTGTTATCAAAACAGCGTCTAATATACTTGTTAGGGGTTAAAAAAAAAAAAATCGCATCTACAGCCTGCCAGCGAACGATCGCCGCTGGCAGGCTGCAGATCCACTCGCTTACCTTTCGATCCTGTGTGCGCGCGTTCACAGGAAATCTCGCCTCTCGCGAGATGACGCACGATGCCCCTTTCGGACGCATCCGTGCGTTAGGCAGTCCGGAGGCGGTTAAAGGGGTTCTCACACTTCTGTAAGTGGCATTTATCATGTAGAGAAAGTTAATACAAGGCACTTACTAATGTATTGTTATTATCCATATTGCTTCCTTTGCTGGATGGATTCAATTTTCCATCACATTATACACTGCTCGTTTCCATGGTTACATACCACCCTGCAATCCATCAGTGGTAGTCGTGCTTGCACAATATAGGAAAAAGCCGAAGCCTATGTTCGTTAACATGGCCCCAGCCACCAGAGAGGCTGACTCTTTTTCTTCTAGCACGACCACCACTGATGGATTGCTGGGTGGTCTGTAACCATGGAAACGAGCAGTGTATAGTGTGATGGAAAAATGAATTCAGCCAGCAAAGGAAGCAATATAGATAATAACAATACATTAGTAAGTGGCTTGTATTAACTTTCTCTACATGATAAATACCACTTATTAAAGTGAGACAACCCCTTTTAAACATCTTTGTATGATTTCATAAAAAACACGACGACATCTCTTCTACCACCACATACATTTCTGGCATATCGATGGGAAACTTAAACATTTTTTAGTGTTCTATAAATGTTGAATGGAACCGGCACTCAAACAGTCGGAACACACGTGGGATTGTTTTAACTTATAAAACTTTATTAAATAATATGTTTTTTGTGCACTTCTAAAAAATATATAAAAAACTTAAAAATAATAACTGCTGCACACATTCAATTGGAGGCTTTCAGTGAGGAAGAATCGTTATTAAAACTGCCCTGTAGGTTCGCTATACCATATGTCGCTGCATCCGTATCCCGCTTGTTTAATGGGACTAGTGAATCGCAGCCGTCTATGGTCGAGCGACCTATTTGTGGGAATATTTGTATGGCTCCTTACAAATTGACAGTTACAAGCAGATGGTTATATAGATAGTCCCTGCGACAGATATATAGTATAGCTTTCAAGCAACAGCTCGCATTGTATAATGTATCAGTCCTCTAGCGCAGTTTTCTTAAGGCTCCGGGTGTATCACCCAAGCAAAGTCAGCAGTTCGGTAGAGTTTTTAAAGTCCCACCTATGTAAGCACAGAGATATAGCGTCGCTCCACGTATATTTCTATCAGTTGTATGTATTACTCACTGCGTTCCGTATGGGTTCACTATGTGTGTCCCGTAGTCGGTTGTTAGCGTGGCGTCCCACGCTTCCACCTTTCTCCGGTATGTTTCTATTACTTCCGGCTCTACTGAAGTCTCGCTTTTAGTCTCGCGAGAATCTTGTGTCGGGTAATTCTTCCGTGAATCCCAATACGGTGTTCCGTGTATGTGAGTTCGCTGGAGTTCTTTCTGTCTTTATTTGGGATTATCAGTTGTCAATCCTTCTGTACATGGCCATGCACTGTTTCACAGGTAACACCCAGGGTGTTACCTGTGAAACAGTGCATGGCCATGTACAGAAGGATTGACAACTGATAATCCCAAATAAAGACAGAAAGAACTCCAGCGAACTCACATACACGGAACACCGTATTGGGATTCACGAAAGAATTACCCGACACAAGATTCTCGCGAGACTAAAAGCGAGACTTCAGTAGAGCCGGAAGTAATAGAAACATACCGGAGAAAGGTGGAAGCGTGGGACGCCACGCTAACAACCGACTACGGGACACACATAGTGAACCCATACGGAACGCAGTGAGTAATACATACAACTGATAGAAATATACGTGGAGCGACGCTATATCTCTGTGCTTACATAGGTGGGACTTTAAAAACTCTACCGAACTGCTGACTTTGCTTGGGTGATACACCCGGAGCCTTAAGAAAACTGCGCTAGAGGACTGATACATTATACAATGCGAGCTGTTGCTTGAAAGCTATACTATATATCTGTCGCAGGGACTATCTATATAACCATCTGCTTGTAACTGTCAATTTGTAAGGAGCCATACAAATAGCCCCACAAATAGGTCGCTCGACCATAGACGGCTGCGATTCACTAGTCCCATTAAACAAGCGGGATACGGATGCAGCGACATATGGTATAGCGAACCTACAGGGCAGTTTTAATAACGATTCTTCCTCACTGAAAGCCTCCAATTGAATGTGTGCAGCAGTTATTATTTTTAAGTTTTTTATATATTTTTTAGAAGTGCACAAAAAACATATTATTTAATAAAGTTTTATAAGTTAAAACAATCCCACGTGTGTTCCGACTGTTTGAGTGCCGGTTCCATTCAACATTTATTTATGCAGCACAGAATCAGGGGTGTGTCTTCTTGAACCTGTGCACCAACTGTGACAATTCAGAGTGAGCCATCTGCTTATTACCTATTTTTTAGTGTTCTGTTTGCATATTTTTCATTTTTTTAAGCAAAAACAAGACAAAATTCACACAGAACAATAAATAAATGTCTTCCCTTAGATATTTATAACCTACCTTTTTTATATTTAAAAGTTTCTACCTGGGGAAATGTATTACAGCCACCATAACCACTCCAAGTCCGATTTGCTATTTTTTTGGTCACTTTCCCGCCTAAATTTTTTTTTATAAAAAGTGATCAAAAATCATAAACACCCCAAAATTGTATCAATGAAAAAGACAGGTCGCTCTGCAAAAATGAGCCCTTACACAGCTCCATGGATGTCAATTTAAAAAAGCTATAGAGGTCAGAATAGGGCAATGAAAAGTAAGCATTTTGTTTTTTAAAAAGTACTGAAACACAAGAAAAACTATATAAAAATGTGGTATCACCATAATCCTACTGACCTGCAAATTAAAGTAAAAAAGGTAATTTTAACCGAATAGGGAACACTGTAAAAGGAAAACCCATAAAAAAATGACAAAATTGCGTTTACACCCCATTTGGAAATGTTTTCCTTTTACATTGTATATAATTACACGGTGCCATAAGAGAATACAATTTGTGCCGCAAAAAATAAGATTCCACCTTTCATTTTTTACAGTTCCTTTGAAAAATGAAAAGTGGAATCTGGTTGCTATGGGCAACTAAGCCAGTTCTACTTTACACCAGTTTGATAAATCTCCCCCTTAGTTGCAGTTATTGCTGCACAAGAGGGTCACACCAGATACTGAAAGCGAAGATTCACATACATTTGCAATTCACAGAATGGATCATTTTTCAAATTTTTGAAATATTTGTTTAATTTGGTCATCTTTATCTAGTTTTAGGACTTGTGTGGAAATCTGATGTAGTTTTAGCTCAAATGTATAAAGAAATATAGAAAATTCTGAAGGGTTCACCAACTTTCAAGCACAACTGTAGAGTACAGCGAAACCATTTGTGTACGTCTTTAAAAATTTTTTTGAGCCAATAAAACATTGGATGACCATGAGTGGAGTTGTCTCCAATTCTGACCACTGGAGCAGGGTGTCAGCTGTATGTTACAGCTGATATCCACTTCTGATGGTGTGCACTCAGCTCCTGAGCCTGGGCGGTTGCTGTCCTGTACTTGTATGGTGGGTTGTGGGAATTACTTTCCAACAGTGTCATGTATATCCAGTGGATGTCGGTAAGGGGTTATTTTCGATACAGTGACTTAGATCCTATGTTATGACCTGTGGAAGACTGGATCAAAGCCCTGGTCACGGAGCCATGGTGTAATATAATAGCGGCCACGCGTTTTTCATCAGCTCTTGGCATCATTCAACCTCTAAACTCTTTTCCCAATATTTGGCATTGTAATGATTACAAGACTCCCTAGGATAGCTCTCCCGGTCTGGCTCCATGCCAGCTGCCCTAGTCTTAAATGACTTTATTGCATTTTACCGTTTCAGGAACTATTGGATTTATTAGATTAGAAAGACTCAATGCCTCAGATCATAGGAAAGGCCCAATAATTTCTTCCTCTTTAATTACCCAGTAAACATCTTACCAGATGCTGCATAAGAGGAGCTTTAGGACTGTAGACTCCGAGTAATATTCCTGCTAAATTGGTTCCATCTCCGTATGGCAGCAGCATTTTATTTTCACTTTCATCATCATAAACCGATAGCAGCTCATTACTGTGGAATAATCCAGAACAGAACATGCAGCTAAATTTCTATAGGATGTTATGAAGTCATCACTTACAGGTTAGCGTAGTTTCTAGTATAGCTGACCTTGGGAGTGGAGACTTTCTCGGTGGCATAGCTCTATAGGATGCAGACGTTGCCTAGGGCGTTCTCTGCCGTACTATAAAAGTGGCGCACTGTATACACTCATTGTTTGCGGTTGTCTTTTAGGATGGTCATGAAATTTGCTTTGTTGAAGATGAAGCATTCCAAGAACTGTCTCAGTTCGATCCAAAGGCTGATCAGCTTCTCAATGATGTAAGTTTCCATCAGTGAAAAACATGAAGACTGGTTTTAGGTATTGTGGCACCCTGTCATGCTTCTTCTCTCATTTCAACCTGGCTCCGGAAAGGTGAATGCAGGAATCTGAAGTATGGAAAACTGTGTTTTTTTTTTTTTTTTTTTACTGTGTATTTTTGTCTACTATTAAAGCGACCTTGCAGGATGTGAGTGCTAAACATATATTTGAGCTGTGCTGGTCTCAGCGTCCGTCACCCTGTACCTGAGTAGTAAGCCAAATAAACTGGTAGCATCATCTCAGTCTCCTGATTCAAACGTTTTTGTATCCCCTTCAGATCAGTGCCTCTGTTGGTTAGAAACTAAACCTTTTGTATAATGCAAATGAGCTGTTTGGTGCAATGAGGGCATCACCATTGCACCTCATCATACAAATAACTCCCTTCCCTATCTCATTTAACTCCACCCCCCAGCGCTGAGTGACATGGAGAGGCAGTGGCCATGTAATCTCACCTGGCCCTATGTTCTAGCCTGTGCATCGGCAGTACAGCCCCGCTGCTTGCTAGGGCTGCATAGTACTGTTCTGCATGTGCACCAGCACACAGGCGAGAACGCAGGGCCAGGCAAGATTACATTACAACTGCCTGGTCCTGTCACTAAGAGCTGGAGGGCGGGGCTAAGCGCAATAGGGAAGGGAGCTGTTGGTGCAACGGTGATGCCCTCGTTGCACCGAACAGCTCATTTTGCACAAAAGGTTTATTTTCTCAGCAATGGAGGCACTGATCTGCAGGGGGCCAACAACTTTTAAATCAGGAGACCATGATGAAGCTACTGGTTTATTACTCGGGTACATAGTGACAGAGGCTCTTCAAGCACATGCTTGGTAATATTTTTAATGTTTCTGCTCCCCTTCAGGGGAATTTACTTACCCTCCATCTTGCAGCCAACATGTATGCTCCCGCTCGGTCTGCAGAGTGGGTGGGGAGACTAGGCAAGATGACATAATCTATTGCACACTGCTCACTCTATAGACATCCTGATGCCATCTTGGCAACATCCTGTCAGTGTGGTCCGAGGAACTGTGAGGGAAGGTTTTCAAGTTGAAAATGGCACTGACGTGATCAGCACTGTGCCCGGAGCCTTGCAAAGGGAGGCAGGGGCGTAAATGCATTTATAATTCTCCTGCGTCACATCTATTACAAAACTGTATTCCTGCAGCAACCACTAGAGGAGCTCAGGACATAGACATTTATGCATTTACAATTGACTGACATGGCAGCAACTGAGGTAAAATAATGTTTGCATTTTGTTGTTTATGGGCATTTAGTAAGCCTTATTATCAAGTAGTGAACCCCTTTAAAATTCTAGTGTATGTAATTGTGATGGATGCACATAAATCTTTTTGTTTTGTTCATTTCTTACAGGCAATGTCAGCAGACAAGAGTGATGAATGGTTCGCAAAACACCAAAGACAGAAGCCATCTGCGGGATCAACCGGATGATGTAAAAGCCTTTACCCGCCTCTGCTTTATAAGCTCACAGAGGAAAAAAATGACGTGATTACCAATAAATGTTGCATAAAATTAAATGTTTTGATATAAAATCTGTTCAGATTTTGGAATTACAAAGGGTGCACTGTTTTCCCTGCATTGGCTCGTCTAGGCAAAATATTAAATTGGCCGAGTACGGGATGCAGAGCTTGGCTCAGTCTACAAGAACTGGAGCTGCTTTTTCTTAGACACTTCTTGATATGGTTTACAGACAGTGGCAGACTTTACCACCATGCAAATGCTTTGGGCCCCAGAAATCATGGGGCAGAAGAACAACTAAACCAGGGGCAGACATACCGCCTGTGCAGCCAGATCAGCTGCAAGGAGGTTCAAATAAGCACTCCCACAACACTTTTTCGTCTCTGGTCTGATAGTGAGGTGATGATGTAAACTGTAGTGATGGTAATTTTCTTACCAGTGACTGTATTTGTGAGTTATAACCTCTCTTCAGATCCTCAGCCATGTCATGTGACAGACACTCTGTCTCTCCAAATAAGACAGCATCTTATGTGTGGACAGGAACCCAGTTTGTGTGGAGAGGAAGAGTGTTGGTCACATGACACAGCTTAGGATCAGAACGGAGGTTATAACTCACAAATACAGTCACAGTTAAAAATATTACCTTCACTACAATTTATATTATGTACCTTTCTAATAGGCTAGATAATGAAGATTTTTGTGGGAGTGCTTCTTTAAATCAGCAGAAATGCCCCGGCTGCATGGGGATGGAATTTAGCAGGCAGATGGGGGCAGAGATTAGTGGTGTGCTGGGGTGGAGCTTAGCAGTGCGACCTAGAAATGCTAATTCCACCCTGCCTATAGAAGAGGGTCCTTATAGGGGTTTTCTGGGATTTTTGTATTGATGACCTATCCTCAGGATAGGTATTCAATATCAGATCAGCGGGGTTCGACACCCAGTACCAGACCGATCAACTGGTTGAAGAGAAGGCCACGGTCCATGCAAGCCCTGCCTTCCCTTCATTGTTTACCTGCCTGCTGTCGACAGCGCAGCGGTGAGGATAGGTCATCAATATTAAAATCCTGGAAAACCCCTTTAATGATTGAGACATTATTTATTGACCTCACTATAGCAGAACAATCAGTGGCAGAGGCCGCTCAGTACTGCCGATCTCTGGAGTTTAGCCTTCATTGTCTTATATGGGAAAATACAGGGTTACAATATAGAACATTTTCTCAGATTCACTCATCTCTAGTTAGAGCTCCAAATAGTGTCTCAAAAGTCTGTACAACTTGTTACTGAGACTTTCTGCACTGCACTACTATAAATGGCTCAAAGGAATAAGGCGCCTGGCAAAACTGATATAAAGATCAATATTTATTTAGCAAATTTGTACTGCATTAACTAGCTACTTTCAGTGAATCGCACACCATTAGTCAAGGCATTGGAGTTCTTAATCAGAAACCATATCAGCAGTCTAGCTACTGTGTATGGTAACTAGATCAAGCCCATAACAACCAACCATTTTTATATGGATGCATGGACTTTTAACCCTTATAATACCAGAGATTTTTTATTTTTTCGCATTTTCATTTTTCTTCCCTGTCTTCCTGGAGCCATAACTCCAACATGTGCCCTTCATTCAATGGGTCAGTATAATTGCAACAATGCCACATATGTATAGGTTTTATAAATACTGTAAAAATAAATCAAAACTTTGAAAAACAATTTTTCCATTTCGTCCACCATGACGGCTCTACTATGAGATTGACCCCTTGACCTCTGTAGGGGCAGGAACACAGAGAGTTTAAAAGGCCACCCCCACTCTTACCCTCAGTGTTTCCTGTCCCTACGGGGGGACCTCACAGAGAGTCCTTCTGATGGAGGTGAAGACTTTTATTATTTTAAATACCTTTGGGATCCGTGTCCCTTACCTCTGCCCTCCTGCGGTTGAGTCCAAAGCTGGGCAGAGGATATCAATGGAGCTGATCTCGTTCCTGTCAGCAGGGGCCTGTATCTCTCCTCACAGCGTCAGTCCCTCTTCCCTACATTGAGGAAGCTGACCATGCGCCGCAGAGACACGCACGCCGACTCCTGGTTGAATAGCCTCAGCGCTGCACTCTGCTACGGACCGGCAGGAGGCTGAAGGGGCGGGGCACCACACCGCGATGACGTCAGACGCCGCTCTGGATATTAGAAGCGGCAGTTTTGAATATGCAGTGGAACACAACCTGGTCTTCCTCTTAGTGCTCCAAGCACAGATGTCTGACCCTAACACTCCTGCAGTCCAGATGGAATCTTCGGAAGCCCCCTCGGCTACTCCAACTGTGAGTTCCCCTGTGGGGAGAAAGAAATGATGTATCATATCGACTTGCTAAACTTATCATGTCTACTGATACCTGGTTATTCCTCTCTTATAGGGAGTAAAAGAGCCCAGAACCAAAACTAAAATTCATAGGTGTGTGACTTGTAGCAAGAGACTTCCAGAAAATCACAAAAAGAAACTCTGCCAAGTTTGCATCAATGATCTTGTAAAAGAGGAGCAACCATCCATACTGATGGAGGTCAAATCCTTGATTCAGAGCGAAATAAAGTCCTCCCTGGCCTCTCTCTGAGTCCCTCCTACACCACCGGCGAAAAAACCTAGGGTGTCTGTTTCATCCTCCTCTGATTCAGAGGACATGGACGAGGAAGCCTCCACCTCTAGACAGAACGTTGACATTGACGCTCTGAGGGAGAAATTGTGGAGGATAGTAAGAAGTACTTCTTCTCATCTGAGGACATGGAGGAATTATTGGGCGCTGTTAGAGCATCCATGGGCATTGAGGAGGTAAAAAAAACATGATCTGTCCTGGATTAGCTGTTTGGGGGACTCAGAGCCAAAAACTAAAAGCATTTCCAGTGAACGAAAACATAAAAGATATGATCCTGGATGAATGGACGGATCCTGAGAGAAGACGGGGTATCCAGGGAATTCAGGAATAGGCTATTGTTCGATTCGGCTGATGTTAAATTGTTTAATGAGACCCCAAAAATTGACGTCCAGGTGGCTAAGGTAGTCAAAAAGACCTCCCTCCCATTTGAAAACTCGTCACAATTGCAGGAGCCTATGGAGAGGAAGGCCAACTGACTTCTAAAAAAAATCTTGGGAGGCGTCCATGTTTGGTATAAAAACAAACATAGCTGCGACATCTGTAGCTAGGTCCATGTATTTCTGTCTCATTGAGTTGGAAAACCATATTAAAAATAAAACCCCCAAGAGAGGAAATATTAAATTCTATCCCACTCCTTAGATCAGCTACCGCATTCTTGGAAGATGCCTCAGCTGAGTCTGTGAGGTTTGCCGCCAAGGATGCTGCTCTCTCCAATTCAGCTAGAAGGGCATTGTGGATGAAAGCATGGGGAGGGGATAGAACCTCAAAAGCCAAGCTATGTTCTATAGCTTTTTCCGGGGAATACGTTTTTGGACCTGTGCTAGACTCCATCCTTCAGAAAGCAGCAGACAAAAAGAAAGGTTTTCCGGAGGAAAGTAAAAAGAAGCCCTTTCGTTCCTTTAATTCCCAGACTAGATCCTATAGGGCAAAGGGAAGTCGGGCATTTGGAGTTACCAAAAAGGGGGGAAAGGCAGAGGATTCCTTCTCAACCCCCAGAATAAGCAATCAGATAAACAATGACGCCAGAGAAAGGGGGAGACTGAGGTATTTTCTGTCTCGTTGGGAAACTGTCACCAAAAATCTGTGGGCCTTAGACATCTTACGGAATGGCTACCGGGTAGAATTTTTCTCAGTCCCTCAAAAAAGTTCAGAATAACATCTCGCAGCCAAAAGACTCTAGAAAAAATCTGGCAGGGGGTCCTTCAACTTATAGATTCAGGAGTGGTGGCAGAAGTCCCCAGCGCGGAAAGAGGAAAAGGTTACTATTCCAATTCATTCCTGGTTCAGAAACCAGACGGTTCCTTCCGCACTATTATAAATCTAAAGGGACTAAACAAAGCTATCACATACAGAAAATTCAAGATGGAATCCATAACATCCATCATTCCTTTGATCAAAGCCTGAGATTTTATGACGTTCATAGACTTAAAGGATGCTTACTATCACATCCCCATAAACAAAACATCTCAGAAATATCTCAGATTTGCCCTAGTAGACAACTCGGGAGAAGTAAATCACTTCCAGTTCACCGCGTTACCCTTTGGAATTTCCTCTGCTCCAAGGGTATTCACGAAGCTCGTAGTGGAAATGATATCCACCCTCAGAGCAAAAGGAATAAAAGTATTTCCGTACCTAGACGATTTCCTAGTTCTAGGGTCCTCGGAACTGGAGACAACCAGCCTTACCAACAACCTAATACGCAGGTTAGAGCCTACAATAACCCAAAAACAGTACCTCACTCCCCAACCTACTGCAACCTGTACAAAAAAAAAAGAGCAAGGATTTTTTCAAGGTAAAAAATCTCATTTTATTCAATATAAATCACATGATCATTACAGGTATTGCTCAAATGGGACAGGACATGGAGACTGAGCCACAAGGGGCTATACAATGTGGAGAATCACAATGGGGGATAATGTGACCATACCCAGCAGAGAACAACAATTTACCAGAGGCCGTGAGCAAAAGTGTAGTTGCGGGTGCGAATGCTGATCCCCTAGTATAAAACAACTACTGACTATTGCTCACAACCTCTGTCCGGGGATGCTGTGAGGTGTCAATGGACGGTGCAGTACCACTAATAAAGATGGCATATAACAATGAACTGCAAACCTCTCGTCCCACCCTGATCCAGCTACCAAGTTACCTACCCATGTTGCTGCTGTAGAATGGTAACACGACTCCCCCACCGCTTCAACCTCGACACGTGTTTCGCCACGTAGGCTTCGTCAGGAGGTATAAAACTTCTCTGCTGGGTATGGTCACATTATCCCCCATTGTGATTCTCCACATTGTATAGCCCCTTGTGGCTCAGTCTCCATGTCCTGTCCCATTTGAGCAATACCTGTAATGATCATGTGATTTATATTGAATAAAATGAGATTTTTTTTACCTTGAAAAAATCCTTGCTCTTTTTTTTTTTTCTAATACGCAGGTTCTCAGACCTAGGCTGGATAATAAACTTAAAGAAATCGTGCACAATTCCATCAACCAGAATGACATTTTAGGGAGTGATCCTGGATTCAGTTTCCCAGATTACATCCCTCCCTCAGGAGAAAATAAAATCCTTTATAGACAAAACAAGAAAGTTCCAATGTCAGTCTCAGTGCTCCATCCGCAGTGCCATGAGCCTCTTGGGAATGATGACCTCCTGTATAACGGCAGTATCTTGGTCCCAAGCTCATACCAGGATAGTCCAGTCGTGGCTCCTGAAGAATTGGGACAAGAGGCAGTGCTCTCTAGAAAAAAGAATCTCCATCCCAAACCGCGTAAGATAAGATTTAAACTGGTGGACGGAGAACAAAAACTTGCTAAGAGGTGTACCCTGGATAAAGAATCCAGAAATACAAATATATACAGATGCAAGTGGCACAGGATGGGAGCAAAGGTAGGCTCACTAAACTACCAGGGCACTTGGTCGGACATCATAAGAATAAAGTCATAAAACCACAGAGAACTGAGGGCGATCTGGGAGGTTCTGAAGGCGTCACAGGACAAAGTATTCGGATGATACCTGAACATTCTTTCAGATAATGTAACAGCAGTCGCATATTTGAAGCATCAGGGGGGCACAAAATCCCCAAGCTTAAAAAATCTGGTGGAAGAAATATTCTTCTGGGCAGAAAGAAATGTTCCCTCCATCACAGCTATCCATTTAAAGGGTACAGAAAATATACAGGCGGACTTCCTCAACAGGAGGACTATAGATCCAGGAGAATGGGCCCTAAACTCAGAGGTATTCCATCAGATCACCAGGAGATGGAGGACACCCCAGATAGACCTGTTTGCGTCAGGTAAAAACGCAAAAGTCCATCCTTTCTGCTCCCTAAATCCCAGGGACAACCCTTGGGCAGTGGATGCATTCTCAATCAGGTGAACTTGGGATCTAGCCTATACCTTTCCCCTTGGGCGCTAATACCCTGAGTACTGCAAAAAATAAGATCAGACCCAGTAACAGTAATTCTGGTTGTTCCATACTAGACAAAAATAAATTGGTTCCCAGTACTGAGGGAACTAGCTCTGGAAGAACCCTGGAGAATTCCCCCAAAGGGGAACATCCTTTCTCAGGGTCCAATCTTTCTTAAGAATCCAGGACTATTCAAGTTATCAGCCGGGATCATGAGCGCAAGGTCATAAATACCCTCAAATGCAGCAGAAAATAAGTCACCTCTGCGATTTATCTTAAAATCTGGAAGAAGTATTGTAGCTGGCTAGGCCAGAACCCTCCTGTAGATTCTGCCCCAAACATTGAGAAAATACTTGATTTTCTTCAAAAGTGATTAGATTTGGGCCTGAGACCAAGTACACTTAGAGTGTAGGTCTCAGCCTTGGGGGCTTGCTTTGATACAGACATAGCCAGTCATAGGTGGATAAGTGTGTTTATAAGAGACACCTCAAGGTTAAGACCATCCTTAACCTCTAGGACGCCTCAATGGGACTTGAACTTGGTCCTGAGAGGACTTACAAAATCACCATTTTCTCCTATTCAGGATATTTCACTTAAACACCTGTCATTAAAAGCGTCCTTCCTAGTAGCCATGACTTCAGCCAGACGATTGGGCGAAATCCAGGCGCTGTCCTGCCGGGAATCATACCTCACTATCTTTCCAGACAAAATAGTATTACGTTTGGATTCTGGTTTATTGCCGAAGGTCATATCTGACTTTCACAGGGATCAGGAAATTGTCCTTCCATCTTTTCCCAGGGATGGTCCATCACACGATCAGTTTCAGCTCCTGGATGTTCGGGATACTATCATACAGTATTTAGCTGCAACAAAGGAATTTAGAAAGGAGGATAATCTTCTTGTTCAATACGCAGGTCCAAACAGGGAAAAAAAGGCATCCAAATCCTCCATTGGACGATGGATTAAATCTACCATTGCCTGTTGCTATGAAAAGTCAGGTCTAAACAGCCCCACAAATATAAAATCCCACTCTACAAGAGCTAGGGCTTCTTCATGGGCAGAAAAGGGGGGTGTCTCCTTAGCCTAAATTTGTAGAGCAGCCACCTGGTCAAGTATAAATACTTTTATCAAACATTACCGCATTAATGTTTCGCCTTCTGCTGATTTGGTCTTCGGTCAGAAGGTTCTGCAAGCAGTTGTCCACTCTATTTAATAATCTGGTAGCTCTCATAGTAGAGCCGTCATGGTGGATGAAATGGAAAAACCGTAATTAGACTTACCGGTAATTCTGTTTCCTTGTGTCCACCATGACGGCCCAGATATCGCCCCCTGAGGATTAAGGAGGGGTTGAGTATGAATTAATACTCAAAAATACAAAAAATAAAAAAAAATAATAATATTTACAGTACAGACCAAAAGTTTGGACACACCTTCTCATTCAAAGAGTTTTCTTTATTTTCATGACTATGAAAATTGTAGATTCACACTGAAGGCATCAGAACTATGAATTAACACATGTTGAATTATATACATAACAAAATAGTGTGAAACAACTGAAAATATGTCATATTCTAGGTTCTTCAAAGTAGCCACCTTTTGCTTTGATTACTGCTTTGCACACTCTTGGCATTCTCTTGTTGAGCTTCAAGAGGTAGTCACCTGAAATGGTTTTCACTTCACAGGTGTGCCCTGTCAGGTTTAATAAGTGGGATTTCTTGCCTAATGGGGTTGGGGCCATCAGTTGCGTTTTGGAGAAGTCAGGGAAATACACAGCTGATAGTCCTACTGAATAGACTGTTAGAATTTGTATTATGGCAAGAAAAAAGCAGCTAAGTAAAGAAAAACCAGGTCAGTCAGTCCGAAAAATTGGGAAAACTTTGAAAGTGTCCCCAAGTGCAGTCACAAAAACCATCAAGCGCTACAAAGAAACTGGCTCACATGCGGACCGCCCCAGGAAAGGAAGACCAGGAGTCACCTCTGCTGCAGAGGATAAGTTCATCCGAGTCACCAGCCTCAGAAATCGCAGGTTAACAGCAGCTCAGATTAGAGACCAGGTCAATGCCACACAGAGTTCTAGCAGCAGACACATCTCTAGAACAACTGTTAAGAGGAGACTGTGTGAATCAGGCCTTCATGGTAGAATATCTGCTAGGAAACCACTGCTAAGGACAGGCAACAAGCAGAAGAGACTTGTTTGGGCTAAAGAACACAAGGAATAGACATTAGACCAGTGGAAATCTGTGCTTTCGTCTGATGAGTCCAAATTTGAGATCTTTGGTTCCAACCACCGTGTCTTTGTGCGACGCAGAAAAGGTGAACGGATGGACTCTACATGCCTGGTTCCCACCGTGAAGCATGGAGGAGGTGTGATGGTGTGGGGGTGCTTTGCTGGTGACACTGTTGGGGATTTATTCAAAATTGAAGGCATACTGAACTAGCATGGCTACCACAGCATCTTGCAGCGGCATGCTATTCCATCCGGTTTGCGTTTAAGTTGGACCATCATTTATTTTTCAACAGGACAATGACCCCAAACACACCTCCAGGCTGTGTAAGGGCTATTTGACCATGAAGGAGAGTGATGGGGTGCTGCGCCAGATGACCTGGCCTCCACAGTCACCGTACCTGAACCCAATCAAGATGGTTTGGGGTGAGCTTGACCACAGAGTGAAGGTAAAAGGGCCAACAAGTGCTAAGCATCTCTGGGAACTCCTTCAAGACTGTTGGAAGACCATTTCAGGTGACTACCTCTTGAAGCTCATCAAGAGAATGCCAAGAGTGTGCAAAGCAGTAATCAAAGCAAAAGGTGGCTACTTTGAAGAACCTAGAATATGACATATTTTCAGTTGTTTCACACTTTTTTGTTATGTATATAATTCCACATGTGTTAATTCATAGTTTTGATGCCTTCAGTGTGAATCTACAATTTTCATAGTCATGAAAATAAAGAAAACTCTTTGAATGAGAAGGTGTGTCCAAACTTTTGGTCTGTACTCTACATGAGATGTGGAATCGAAAATAAATAACATGTCGCAGATTTTCAAATCGGCACGGCAGGTCAATTACCATGTGTAAGAAATTCACAAAAGTCTGCATGAGATGTGGCAAGTGTCATTCTTTTTCAGGTACTGTAGCACGGAAATGTATGCACATGAACGACCGTGATCTGCATCGTGTGCAGCTACCCTAATGCTAGGATGGCCAATCTGCTGCTCTCCAGCTGTTGTAAAACTACAACTCCCAGCATGCCCATAGCAGGGCATGGTGGGAGTTGTAGTCTTACAGCAGCTGGAGAGCCGCAGGTTGGCCATGCCTGCCCTAATGTATCACATACTTGCCACAGCACCCTGACCCATGGCCAAGCATCCTCAACCACCCCAAATAGTAGTAAAATAAATGATCTCCTTCCTCTTTTTCCAGATCAGTTATTGCCGTTTGTCCTCAGCCCCCTAATGCAACCATGTTAGATACACTCTGTAGGCCTGCAATGATCTTTCCACTACCTACCAAAAACTACTAGGGAGTAGGGAATCCTCTATTCCAGGGATCAGCAACCTTCTGCACTCCAGCGGGTGTGAAACTACAACTCCCAGCATGCAAACATGCTCGGCTATTCTTCTAACTCCCACAGAAGAGAATGAAGAATTCTGGGAGTTGTAGTTACTTAACAGCTGGAGTGCCTGGTGTTGCTGATCCTTGCTCTATTATGTAACGAAAAATAATAATAAAAAAGGCCTTCTGTGCACCCGAGAGGGGCTAATGCTCAGAGAAAACCTGCTTCTTATGTGTAAAACTTTGCATCATCAAATGACAGATTTCCTGTCAGTTCCCGCTGCTTATAAGGGGGGTATTTTCTAACATTCAGGGATGGACGCTTGCCGCCAAAATGATTAACAAAAAAAAAAAAAAGCTTCCAACGTCAGACGTCGTTTCTGAGCGTCCTGCAGAGCGAAATACAACTGTAGCTCCGCCTCCCGTTACCCTGACAACGCCGCTGTACAGTACAGGCGCAAGCGTGACCGCGCCCCCTGCTGGTAAAATTGACCTCCGCAACGTCGCGTTCCAATGACGAGAAACCAATACTTCTGAAGTCTTCAGACCTGGAGCCATTTTGGAGGTGATACTCCGTTAGCTAAGCGTAATGATGTCTTCGGTAATATGTCTGCTTGGAAGTCCCATAGCTGTGATAAAATGAAGCCGTTTTAGAAGTGATTGCCCTGCTGCTTGTAGAGGGAGTTCTGTCATAGGACGTTGCATGCTCAGGCTGCGGTTCGTGACTAGACAAGTAATATCGTTATAGAATGACGGCTTTAGTTGTCTTGTGACCACATTCTTACTTGTTTGCTTGTTTGTAGGTTGTGCTGGAGGTATGCCATAAGGATTTATAACCCATCAGTAATACAATGGAAGTGGGTAAGTACATGCTGTATGTAATGCACCCATACATCCTAGCAGATACATACCAGTGCTGCCACATTGGTGACAACTTCTGACCACAGTTACACTTTCTCGAAAAAGTCTCTAGTTTTACGTAAATAAATGTTAATAATTGTATAGTGCAAAGCTGTACTACTTTATAATATGCTTTAAGCCCCCATTTCCAATATCCATACCTCCCAACTTTTGAAAAAAAGGAAGAGGGACATTATGTGCCCCCTCACAGTAGCGATGCCCAGATATGCTCCCCCTCACAGTAGCGATGCCCAGGTAGGTGCCCCCTCACAGTAGCGATTCCCAGGTAGGTGCCCCCTCACAGTAGCGATTCCCAGGTAGGTGCCCCCTCACAGTAGCGATTCCCAGGTAGGTGCCCCCTCACAGTAGCGATTCCCAGGTAGGTGCCCCCTCACAGTAGCGATTCCCAGGTAGGTGCCCCCTCACAGTAGCGATGCCCAGGTAGGTGCCCCCTCACAGTAGCGATGCCCAGGTATGCGAAGAATGATGGAGCAGGGAGCTCTCTACCTCATCATTACAGGCAATTGTCTCTGCCTCCTATGGAAGCAGGGAGAGCTGCCAGAAAGCGGAACACACCTAATCCGGGACTGTCCCGCCGGATCAGGGATGGTTGGGAGGTATGAATATCTGTGATTGCTGAATTAAAACATTTTACATATAAAGGCTGAAATCCTATCCTGATCATCTGATAGGTGTATGTTAGGCACATGTCCTCTCACCAGAGAGAGCTGTCATAGTTGGACATGACTCCTTCATGCCCAGCAATGGATGTTATCCATTCACACAGGATATCAGTCACTGATGTAGCGAAAACGTGACTATATCAATGCTGGTGACACAGCTACTATGATTGGAGTCCCTGCAGTGTAACTCGGCTGGATTTTAAAGGGTTTCATTTGGTTTTATTATATTGATAACCTATTCTAAGGATAGGTCATCAGTATCAGATCAGTGGGGGTCGGACATTAGAAACCCCCACCATTTTGTAGGGACTGCTGCATTCGTACGAGCATTGCGTCTTCTTCAGTGTTTACCTGTGTGCTGTCTAAATTGTAGCGGTGGGGCAGTGTAATTATAGCTTTTCAGCCCATTCACTTGAATGAGAGGGCAAGCTGTAATTATCTTCACCGCCGCTACAGTCTAGACAGCGTGCAGGTAAACCTTGAACCGTTGAAGAGGACACAGCCCTTGGTCGTGGCCCCTTTAAATAGCTAACCGAAAGGTTGAACTCCCACCGTTTGTTATTGATGACCTATCCTGTGGATAAGTCATCAATATCATGAAACCTGGCTATGGACACCTTTGGGGGGATTTTTTTTTAATTATTGCATTCTACTCATTTTTGGCTTAAAATATATATATTTTTTTCAGTTGGGCTTTATTAAACTTTTCCAGCAGTTCTTATAGTACAGGTGTTAATTAACAGTATATCTGCAGACTGTCAGTTTCTATTTACCTGCGTCCCATCATTTAGCAGAGAGCCAGCTCAGTCTGTAGTCCTGTTCTCTGAACTTTTGACAGCTCATAAATACTCATTACAGCTCAATTCTTGTCTCTGATAAGAATATGGCTTAACTAAGTGTTTATGGGCTTCATGAAATCACAGATGCAGGATTCACATGAGCCTTCAGATGACGGGATTCAATTTAAGCATAGAACCCTGGTGCTCTGCAGAGTACACCATTATACTGGGAAAGTGACTTAAAGCGAACCTGTCACCAAAAAACGGATACTAAACTGTTAATAGTACCTTACAGTGCTGCAGAGTAGTTTCCTAATGCACTCTTTGATTGTTTAGCCGCATGTAGCCTCCTGGAGAAATCGTTGTTTTATTCAGCCACTGCCCCCTGCTTCAAGTCAGGTTTGAAGTCAAGGGGGCAGTCGCCTAGGTGTCTCCAATCCTGCTCTCCCCGCCTCCCGCCGCCTTTATTGACACGCCGGATTTCAGTGCCGGGACCGCGCTCCCAGCCCGCATGCGCAGTAAAGGGCTGCTGTAGCGCGATCCCGGCTCCGGCTCGTACACTCAGCCGGCTTCAGTTTCTACTGCGCATGCACCCGGCATCTTCTGTAACTGCGCTAGTATGTAAGGGGGCTGGCGGGCGCATGCACGGTAGAAACTGGAGTCGGCTGAGTGTACGAGCTGAAGCCAGGATCGCGCTACAGCTGCCCTTTACTGCACATGCGGGCTGGGAGCGCGGTCCCGGCACTGCGAGGAGAGCAGCATTCGAGACACCTAGGCGACTGCCCCCTTGACTTCAAACCTGACTTGAAGCACGGGGCAGCAGCTGAAAAAAACAATGATTTCTCCTGGAGGCTACATGCGGCTTAACAATCGAAGAGTGCATTAGGAAACTACTCTATAGCACTGTAAGGTACTATTAACAGTTTAGTATCCGTTTTTTTTGGTGACAGGTTCGCTTTAAAATGTTTAATAAAGACCAATTGAAAAAATGATTTTGGTAGAATGCAATAATAAAAAATTGCCCTGAAATTGTCCATATCTTTTTAAAAAGTTCCCTATGGCTGCCATAGGTTTGAGGCATGGCCTTATAGATTGCTTGTTAGTATATCACTGACAAGCAACAATGCTTTGGAAAACTATGTGTGGAATTCATTAAGACCGGTCTTAATCTGAAATACGCTGACATAGGATGTGACAAATTTATTAAGAGGTGCATACATCTTAATAGATTTAGTGCATCATTGGCAATTCCATTTACCACAGAATGAAATCTATGGTAGATATGAGCTGCCATAGACCATTGGGCTACTTTCACACTCGCGTTTTGTGCGTATCCGTCATGGACTTGCATTTACAGTATGGAAACCCTCCCAGCAATTGTACACAACCCCCCCCCCCGCCTGTGATACAATGTACAAAATACAATGGGCATTGTCTGTGACGCAATCAACAAGTAAAATTGGCATTGACTGTGACACAATTAACAAAATAAAATGGGCTTTGCTTGTGATACAATTACCAAACACAATTAACTTAATGATGTAGAGGGAGAAACACAACTGGATCGCACATCCACAATGCTATGCTTTGATTTAACTCGCATCTCAGCGCTATAATAATGTGTTCAGCCCCCCATACTACATGCTGTACAAGAGGCATTAGTGTACATTTTGATCAAAAGGCATAAGCCCACTCACCACGCCAAGGTCGCTTCTTTGAGTGGGACCTACTCTGAAAAAGGCGCAGTGACGAGGTGGTGCTGTCCTAGTAGGCGGCGGGACCCAGGGGTCAAACAGCACCTCTGCTGTCTGATTATGCCACCCATGGCACTCGGTCCCACCAACCCACCAGCACAGCGCCACAAAAACAAAGGCCACCACGCAGTACTGCACTATGTGAACAGTTGTCTAACACAACATGTCCACCACTATCAGGAGCTACAGGTCAATGACCACTATATGCAGACCTGTGTGATTAAAGCCACCTGTGCCGAATGGGAGGAGTGCTGATGCCAGTAATAAAGAAGAAAATACTCAAATAATGATGCAGGGGGAGAAACGGAACTGGATCGCACATCCACAATGCTATGCTTTGATCTAACTCGCTTCTCAGCGCTATAATAATGTGTACAGCCCCCCATACTACATGCTGTACAAGAGGCATTAGTGTACATTTTGATCAAAAGGCATAAGCCCACTCGCCACGCCAAGGTCGTCTCTTTGAGTGGGACCTACTCTTAAAAAGGCGCAGTGACGAGGTGGCGCTGCCCTAGTAGGCGGCGGGACCCAGGGGTCAAACAGCACCTCTGCTGTCTGATTATGCTACCCATGGCACTGGGTCCCACCACCCCACCAGCACAGCGCCACAAAAACAATGTACACTAATGCCTCTTGTATGGCATGAAGTATAGGGGCTGTACACTTTAATATTGCGCTGAGAAGCGAGTTAGATCAAAGCATAGCATTGTGGATGTGCGATCCAATTCTGTTTCTCCCCCTTCATCATTATTTGAGTCTTTTCTTCTTTATTACTGGTATAAGCACTCCTCTCATTTGGCATAGTGGTGGACATGTGTTAGACAACTGTTCACATGGTGCAGTACTGTGTGGTGGCCTTTGTTTTTGTGGCGCTGTGCTGGTGGGTTGGTGGGACCCAGTGCCATGCTTGGCATAATCAGACAGCAGAGGTGCTGTTTGACCCCTGGGTCCCGCCGCCTACTAGGGCAGCGCCACCTCGTCACTGCACGGTTGCTGCCCCTTTTTCAGAGTAGGTCCCACTCAAAGAGGCGACCTTGGCGTGGTGAGTGGGCTTATGCCTTTTGATCAAAATGTACACTAATGCCTCTTATACAGCTTGTAGTATGGGGAGCTGTGCACTTTAATAATGCGCTGAGAAGCGAGTTAGATCAAAGCATAGCATTGTGGATGTGCGATCCAGTTCTGTTTCTCCCCCTGCATCACAATTAACTTAATCACTCACAGGCAGAAAACACACATTTTTCCCAAAACACAGAAAACACCTCAAAACCCCACATATCCCCCTAAATTATACATCCCTGGATAGCTCTGATCTAGGCGAACAACATATCCAAAAATCACCCAGATCCGATCAGGGGTTCCCGAATTCCACGGAAGTCACATTCTATCTTCTCCTTCCAGAATGTACATGGGCCATAATCCTGAGGCAAGAGCCTGGCAAACGGGCCCCTCCAAAACACAGTGGCGAAGGTTACTTTCGCCACACATCTCTCCCTCCCAGGGAAGACTTTTGCCACAGATCCGTTTGGATTATCTTTAACATAGCCAAGACAGATCCGTCTTGAACACTATTGAAAGTCAATGGAGGACGGATCCATTTTCTATTGTGTCAGTGAAGACGGATCCGTCCCCATTGACTTACATTGTGTGCCAGGACGGATCCTTTTGGCTCAGTTTCATCAGACGGACACCAAAATGCTGCAAGCAGCGTTTTGGTATCCGTCTCCAAAGCAGAATAGAGACTGAACTGATGCAAACTGATGCATTCTGAGCGGATCCATTTCCATTCAGAATGCATTAGAATGTAAACTGATCCGTTTTGGACCGCTTGTGAGAGGCCTGAACGGATTTCACAAACGGAAAGCCAAAACGCGAGTGTGAAAGTCATGGGAGGCATCTCCCGCTAAACCCAACTATGTATTACAAAGCATTATTATCATTTTTATAGTTGAAGGCTATGTATACCTTCAGAGGCAATTTTTGTTTGATTGCATATTTTCAATTGGCCATTTATGAAAAATATTGAGCCCATTCTGTCACAAAGGCTTAACTGTTTTTCAAACTGTGTGTCTGGCACTTTCACTTTGTGCCATCATCTATAAACCCTTATCTCTAAACTACTAAGAGGTCATGAACACTTATTTAAGCCACATTTTTATCAGTAAGATAAGAACTGAGCTATGGGTGTTTATAATGTCAGAGAAAAGGAGCCCGACGACTCCCTAACTGACGGGAAAAGAGAGAAAACCCAGAGACCTGTACTAGAGCATCTCAACTCTGTACAGAAAAAAGGACTTCATATTTTTAATACAAATAATTAATACCATAATAAAATAATAAATTATTAATAAATACCAATTGAAAAAAAAAGAAAAGATTTTTAGCTCAAATGAGTACAATAATCAAAAAAATTGCCCCCAAAGGTGTACATAGCCTTTAAGTAAACAGAAAACAGAGAGCACTGCTAATGCACAAAATGGGCCACTTTAGAGCTATTTTTCTAACAGAAATGTACAATTTCAGTGATTAAAGTATATTATAAGAATGGTCACTGTCCCTGCACATTACAAAAACAATGACAGTTACACTTTAAACAATTCACAGTTAACGTTAATTTTATTTTATTTTTTCAGTTTGCTTCTGTGTTCATTAGGAACCTAGAGTTCAGAACTGAAGTGCTCTATGTAAAACAGTACTTGCCTCTGATTGGCCAAGGGTCACCTGATTTTCTTCAACAAATTATAATATCCATGTCGGTTTTAACAGCTTTGTAGGGTTTTCAGTCTCCTGGGCTAGCCTCTAATTAAGGATCAGCAAGCTGCTAAACAGGTTCTTGTATTATATTTTTCTATTGCGTGTAATTTCCAACAGCTATGTACAGTTAATGAAAACAGTAAAATCTATTTTTGGAAAGTAAAACATTTATTCTGACGTTATAATATGTTTCTTCTGTGTAGGAAGCTGGAACATATGTGAACAAACAGTGGTTCTTCAAGGAGCTCTACTGTTAGCAGAAAAACTCACCTTACAGAAAACATTGCTGAAGCTCACAAAGGCTGAATGGCCTCTTGTGGAGAAGACAATCATAAATGCTTTACAAGAAATCAGCTCAGGTACCTGGTCACAAAGCCTTGAATGGAGAAGGAAAGTCATTGCAATATTTTGGGCCAAAGTACTCTCATGTCAAGCGCAACTCTCCTTAGATGGAGACTTTGATATTGACAGGAGATGGAAAGAGGACGTGTTCTTTCCTGTGGAAAACATGATCCCAAAAATGAACCACACTCTTTTGTTTGAAGTACTCAAGGCCGCAAAAGCAGCAGATATATTTGCAGAACTTCTCTTGGCCCTGCCAGCAGATTTTTGGGTAAGCGAAGCGTCTTTGTTGTTGAACCATATTTGTGATGACACTTCCATAGCGGATGTGACTTTTTTCCTTGATGTGTGGTGGGAGATCATGAAAAATAGTAGAAATCGGAAGGATGAGATTATTGAAACCTTTTCAGCTGTTGCGTGCCAGTACTTGCCTAAGACTAAGGATGAAATTGGCCAAAGCTCTAAAAGATTTAAGCCGGATCCTGAGCAATGCTTACCTGCAGCTGATAACATTCTTGCTGTGTTTTTAGAAGGGCTTCATAAACTCAGGCCAAGCATCAATACCAGCAAACTGAAGTGCTACACTATAGCAAACTTAGCAGACATGTTGTGCTCGTCTGCTTTTCTAGATAAAGAGTCAGGCGATCTTCCTATAAGACTGTATTTGGAGAAGCTAGTCGCTGTTCTTTGTTTTTGTAACGCAACAGTGAAGGATGATAATCTCCAAAAAAGCCTCCCAGAAATGATTCAGGAAGCAGAGAGGATTGTGCAGAGTGGCAACAGTGCTTCCAGATTTAGGTTATTAGGAGGCGCCCAACACTTTGGCTTAAAATGTCTAAAAGACCTGCTGTTTCATTGGGGGGAAGAGCTGCACAATTACATGAATAACTGCGAAAAGCTTTCCTATGAATGTTTTCGGATGAATGGTAGTCTTGCATCGTTACAAAAGAATTTGGTTGCCTTAGAGCCAAGTGAGACTTTTTCTGAAGAGCAAAAAGGGAACGCTTTAGAACTGGCAAACTGCATTTCTAGCCTCCTTGAGAAAACCTCCAATGTTCAGATAACGTGCAAGATGAATGATGTGGACATGATGGCTACTGTTGCCAAAAATATAATTGACTCTAAAATGTGCCGCTATAAAGAAATATGTTCTGAGTACGCATCTGAAATAGCCTGGGCCTTCTCCAGTGACTGGCTAAATTGTCTTAAAAGAAATAAACAGAGTTTTCAGGAGCCAGACCTCATCTTAAAATTGTTGGAAACTGTCAGTAAAGCCACATACGAGCAGAACAATCAAAGTATCACGGAGATTCAGAAATCTACAGCTGTCATTTTAGACTTGTTTTCTGAGCTTTCACTTGCTCAGATGGATGAATTGCTGATGAGAGCCCTAAATACATGGGGTGAAAAAGGTCTGTCTCACTGCATGTCTGCATTTACAGATAATTTCCAGGAAGAGCTCAACATGACGTTCAATCAAATTTCACAAAATGTGACAGACTATAACAATGTTTCAAGAGTGGCGAGACTGGCCCTCCTGTATCCGGAGTATGTCATAAGCAAAGCATGCCACTTTGCCGTTTCAAATCTTGGTGCTCATGTATTTCTAGCAAAAATATTGACTTCACTTCCTGCTTTAAGCTTTAGGGGCGCTAATAATGCAGATACATCAGGCTCATTATTATCTCGCTGCTTGATGGAGACATGCTGGGGCAAACTGTCCTCTGATAAAGAAGAAAATCAGTTTTTATACTTGCTGTGTTACCTAATGAATCCTTCTGAAACCACAGGTCAAGGTGTTTCCCTACTACGGCCAGCAGAAGTAGTGAGGACATTTGTCCTTCCCTATATACTTGATGAATGTGTTCATGTGGAGTTATGCTTGAATATTCTTCATAAAGCACTAAATGTTGAGAACCCACTAGATGTGTCGGATAAGCATTGGGTTCTTTCTTGCTCACCATTCCCTCTCATTATGTCACTTAGTAAACTGCTCAATAGCTTCAGTAGGTGCTGGCAACAATCTTATAAACCATATTGCCTTACACTTGGATCCAAGGAGTTGATAGTTGAAATTCTCACACAGCTCTGCCCACTGATATTGCCAGAAGCTGAAACTAGCCCAGAAACGTGGGGCAAGTCACTCTTTTGGCTGCACAGGAAAATGGAGCATTTAGATTGGGTTGTACGCTTGAGGCTAAAGCCCCTATTTGGCGAGCACTTTAAAAATGAAGCCCCAGCTTCCTTGTTTTCAGTTTGCAAACTCTCTGAGAATGACTGGACAGCACTTGATCTACCAGAGTATGGTCCCGGTACAGGGCTTATGGCTTGGGTGGAATGCTGTTGTATTTCAGGAGAAATGAAAGAGCTAATGCTTTCAATCCTTTGTGTCAACATGGAAGACCCAGATGAGGTTAATCTTTTCAGCAAAGGATTTTTAGTAGCCATGGTACAAGTCCTGCCATGGTGCAGCTCAACAGAATGCAAGCTTCTTTCTCAGGTTGTGATGTGTCTTTTGAAAAGACAACTTCTCCATGTACCATATTCTCTGGAGTATGTAGAGTATATGCCTCTTTTGAATCTTCGTCCATTTGCCTATGTTCTTCAGTTCTCTGTTCTATTACTCAGAGGTTTCCAGCTCCTCTGTAGCTCGAGCTGTTCCAGCTGGCTTACCTTTGATGGTCAGACGCATATTGCAAGACTTTATAGTGTCTGTGTATCTGACATGCTGGATGGCGTTAAAGAGCAGCTGGTAGAATACAGTCTTCAAATGCAGAAAGTTGAAAAAGAATCGGACTGTGTACAGGAGGTCCTATTTATCTACAGTCAGGTATTCTGCCATGTCCTCCACATAATTGCAATGATGCCAGAAAATACATGTGAACCTCTCTTCTTCTTGTCACTAGAAATTCTCTCCCTGTACGAAAGCCTGAGGGCAAATGACACTTCCAAAAACCGATTGCTCAGGTTGGCTAATGAAAGACATTTCCTGAAGTCCATTATCGAGAACGTGAGCAATGAAAGCCATCGAGCTACACTAATGCTGAAAATTAACAAGCTGTAAAGAAAGACCTGTGTGGTCCTATACAGCATTTATAAAAGGTGTCCAGTTTGAATCAAATTGTATTGTTTATTATCTGCTCTCAAAATATTAGCCCTGCTGTATATGCACTGTATATCGGACTCTTAAAGGATCACTGAGTTTTCATAAAACTTTTGACTTGGTCATAGAGACATAAAGGTTTTGATCAGCTGGGGTCTGAGTGCTGAAGACTTCACAGAGGCGAGAGAAGCGCACGCATACTATGTGCTCTCTCCTCACTGCAGGGAACAGAATCGAGATGGACCCTTAGATTTTCTATTGAATCCATCTAGCTTCCTCTCCTGCAGTGAGCATAGAAAGCACAATATGCTAGTGCTTCTCTCTCCTCCTTCTAGCAATCTCTGGGGGTCTCTTCACACCCCCCACCAGTCAAAACCTTTTATATGTCTCTGACATATCAAGAGTTTCATGAAACCTCAGTGACCCTTTAAACTAGTACTCAGCAATATCTTTGGCATAGAAACGCCCCAAAGCTGTACACATTTTAGGGCTCTTCTTGGAGGTGAAATGGAAATAACCACAGTAAGTGCTGGCCAGGGGAGGCAGAGTTGTGGAAATTGCAGGGGCGCAGCTGCCTAAAGCACAGCAAGCTACACTTTCCTTAATGGGGTTATCCGATATCTAAAATGTGCCCCCAATGCTTGGGCCCCTCGTATGGTGCTCTAGCTCTGGAACCCTGCACAGATGTCGCTGCATCTCTCCATTCCTTGGATCAAAACTTCTGGTGATGGGGTAAGAAGCCAATAGCGGGCCAGTGACCAGCCTCAAGGGAGCTTGTTCCCGTCATGGCCTCCTTTTGGCTGCTCCACACCATCACCGGATGGGGCCTAGGCATTGGGTGGGATATTTTAGATATTGGATAACCCCTTTAACTCCGAAACTGATGTCTCTGTAAGTCCTTCCGCCTCTGGCCGGCATTTGCATTTTTTTCCCCATCTCGGCTATGATAGGCTGACTTGGGACATCCCCTTTAACATACATTCAGAATTTGACGGTCTGAAAATTGGAATGATAAAATGTCATCACCCAAAATGATTATTTTTTATTTTTTTTTATAACTCTGCCGGTAACAGAAATTAAAGTGTGTTGTTTTTTTTTTTTTGTTTTTTTTTGCATGGCTACAGAAGAAATAGTAATTTAATAAAAGCCATGAGTGAAGCAAAATTATGTTTTTTTTTTAAGCCAAATTCTTTGAGAAGACATAGTAGTTAGTCGCTTTGCCCAATGTTATTCCTGAATTACTTCTAGTTCATAGCTTTTAATCCAGTGTTAATATCGGGCTCAATAAAAGGCTGTTAACCTGTTACTTCATATGACGTTTGAGCAGGAGTTCATTAAATGTTCATACATTTCTTTACGTCTCGGTTCATTTTTGTTTCAAATGCTTTTGAGGTTGATCTTGTTTGAGTCCTGTTCCAATTTACCTCAGGGCGGAAGGATGGATTTTGAATGGTCCAGCGGTACAAACCCGATGTGTGACAAGGCAGCCTGATGCCTCACATGGCATCGAGACCTGCCTTCTACGGGTGCCCAGGAGATCCAGCCTCAGGCTGCGTCTCCTAAGCAACCTGTTAGTGTAATACACTAACAGGCAATGCATTACAATACAGATGTATTGTAATGCATTGCAGAGAGGATTAGACCCCGAAAAGTTGAAGTCCCAGAGTGGACCAGAAGGTTTAAAAAGTGTTTTCAATTAAAGAAAAGTTTCAAGTTAAAAAAATAAAAAGGAAACTCCTCTTTCCCCTGATTTTATAATAAAAATTGAAAAAACACACACATTAGGTATAACCGTGTCTGTAATGACCGGCTCTATAAACATATCACATGATCCACCCCTTCCGATAGACACCATAAAAATTGTATTTATTTTTTTTAAATAAAAACTGTGTCAAAAAAGACATTTTGTCACCTTATATCACTAAAAGAGCAACACCAAGCAATCAAAAAGGCGTGTGTCCGCAATAATAGTACCAATCTAACCATCACCTCATCCCGCAAAAAATGAGCCCCTATATATAGGACAATTGCCCCCAAAAAAAGATGGCTCTCAGACTATGGAGACACTAAATCATGATATTCTTTGTTTCAAAAAATGCTTTTATTGTGTTTTAAATGTAAAAAAAAATAAAGTATACATATTGGGTATCTCCGCCTTCTCTATAAAATATCACATTTAACCGCTCAGGTGAACAACATAAAAAAAAAAAGAAAAAAAAAAAGGTCAAAAAGCCATTTTGTCAGCTTACATCACAAAGTGTAATAGCAAGCGATCAAAAAGTCATATGCACCTCAAAGTAGTGCCAATCAAACAGTCATCTCATTCCACAAAAATGATACCCTACCTAAGACAATCGCCCAAAAAATAAAAAAAACTATGGCTTTCAGACTTTGGAGACACTAAAACCAGATTTTTTTTGTTTCAAAAATATTATTGTGTAAAACTTCAAAATAAAAAAAGTATACATGTTGGGTAATGCCACGTCTGTAACGACCTGCCCTATAAAAATATCACATGACCTAAATTATAAAACTGTCAAAAAAGCCATCTTTTTGTCACCTCACAAAAAGTGTAATGCCAAGCGATCAAAAAGTCATATGCACCCTAAAATAGTACCAATCAAACCGTCATCTCATGCTGAAAAAAATGAGCGTCACTGCCACACGCAGGATAGGAGCGTAACCGGGCCATGGACACCGAAGCATGAGGGGCTAAGTATTTGCTGAAAGCGATTTAATATCGCTACTTTCATTTTGCTTGGTTGTTTTATTGCACCAGGAAGCGACTTGTACATTTGAAATTGCCTGGCCACTACTACAATTTGTGGATAGATCTGTCCCCTGATGATTTGGCTGAGTGCCATTGAAACGCGTTGGGCTGACTTTAAGTACTTTGTGTGTATATACCCTTGGTGTGTGCCTTTTCCCTGACGAAGCTGGGCAGTCATCGCCACTGCTACTAAGGGACACCCAGAGACATACAGTGAGGGTTCTAATCTGAGTGATATAGGGGAAGAGACCCTGCATCTGTCTCCCTCTTGATTTATATTCCTAATTTTCTAACTCTACCTCATAGCATCTGTATACATCCTACATTTGCCTATACCTTCACTATCTGGTAGTGCGTGATTACTGATACATGCATGTTTTAATTTGGCAATTATCTATGGGCCTATTATTTTATGATTGACTATTAAAAGTTTAATATTTTAAAGTAACCCCACAATTTCATGTTAGATTTCCAATGTTTATGGGTGCCATAATTCGATAAATTATTAACTGGTGTTGACTCCGGTTATGTGAACATTTTGAAAAAAATGAGCCCCTACATAAGACAGTCGCCCCAAAAAAATATAATATGGCTTTTAGAATATGGAGACACAAAAAATATTTTTTTTCAAAAATGCTTTTATTATGTAAAACTGAAACAAACAGCCCAAAAATGTTCATATTTGGCATTGGCTCGTCCGTAACAACCCGATGTATAAAAATAGCTCATGATCTAACCTGTCAGATAAACATTGTAAATAGAAAATAAAAAGTGCCAAAACCTTCTTCTTTTTTTTTTTTTTTTTTTTTTTTTTTTTTATATTCTTTTATATATATATGTCTCTGGACCGGAGTTGTCTCTGGACCGGAGTTGTGGAACCCTGATGAATAAGATCTGCCTTCTCTCCCCTACATTTTGGGCAAATATTGAGTTTAGTTTGGCTGTTAACCCTTGCTTTGTTAGCAGAAAAAAATGATTACAATGGAAAATCTGCCCAAAAAAGTGAAATTCTGAAATTTCATATCCATTTTCAATTCTTGTGGAACACCTAAGGGGTTAACAAACTTTGTAAAAACTGTTTTGTATACCTTGAGGGGTGTAATTTCTAAAATCTGGCCATTTTTGGGTGGTTTCTATTATGTAAGCCTCACAAAGTGACTTCAGACGTGAACTGGTCCTTTAAAAAGTGGGTTTTGGAAATTTTCAGAAATTTCAAGATTTGCATATAAACTTCTAAGCCTTCTAACGTCCCCAAAAAATAAAATGGCATTCACAAAATGAGCCAAGTACAAAGTAGACATATGGGGAATGTAAAGTAATAACTATTATATGAGGTATCACTATCTGTTTTAAAAGCAGAGAAATTGAAATTTGGAAAGTTGCAAATTTTTCCAAATTTTTGGTTTTATAAATTAAAAATGAAATCTTTTGATTCGAATTTGCCACGGCCATGAAGTACAATATTTGACGAGAAAACAATCTCAGAATGGCTTGGATAAGTAAAAGTATTTTAACCACCTCCGGACCGCCTAACGCACATGTGCGTTCCGGAGGTGGCAGGCTGGCGCACAGTCACGCATATATGCGTCATCTCGCGAGACGCGAGATTTCCTGTGAACGCGCGCACACAGGCGCGCGCGCTCACAGGATCGGAAGGTAAGCGAGTGGATCTCCAGCATGCCAGCGGCGATCGTTCGCTGGCAGGCTGGAGATCCGAATTTTTTAACCCCTAACAGGTATATTAGACGCTGTTTTCATAACAGCATCTAATATACCTCCTACCTGGTCCTCTGGTGGTCCCTTTTGTTAGGATCGACCACCAGAGGACTCAGGTAGGTCAGTACAGTCGCACCAAACACTACACTACACTACACCCCCCCCCCCCCCGTCACTTATTAACCCCTTATAAACCCCTGATCACCCCATATAAACTCCCTGATCACCCCCCTGTCATTGATCACCGCCCTGTCATTGATCACCCCCCTGTCAGGCTCCGTTCAGACGTCCGTATGATTTTTACGGATCCACGGATACATGGATCGGATCCGCAAAAAGCATACGGACGTCTGAATGGAGCCTTACAGGGGGGTGATCAATGACAGGCGGGTGATCACCCATATACACTCCCTGATCACCCCCTGTCATTGATCACCCCCCTGTCATTGATCACTCCCCTGTAAGGCTCCATTCAGACGTCCGCATGATTTTTACGGATACATGGATCGGATCCGCAAAACACATGCGGACGTCTGAATGGAGCCTTACAGGGGGTGATCAATGACAGGCGGGTGATCACCCATATACACTCCCTGATCACCCCCCTGTCATTGATAACCCCCCCTGTAAGGCTCCATTCAGACGTCTGCATGCGTTCTGTGGATCCGATCCATGGATCCGTAAAAAATCATGCGGATGTCTGAATGGAGCCTTACAGGGGGGGTGATCAGTGACAGGGGGGTGATCACCCTGATCACCCCCTGTCATTGATAACCCCCCTGTAAGGCTCCATTCAGACGTCCGCATGCGTTCTGTGGATCCGATCCATGTATCCATGGATCCGTAAAAAATCATGCGGATGTCTGAATGGAGCCTTACAGGGGGGGTGATCAGTGACAGGGGGGTGATCAGGGAGTCTAGATGGGTGATCACCCCCCTGTCATTGATCACCCCCCCCCCCCCCCCTGGTAAGGCTCCATTCAGACATTTTTTTTGGCACAAGTTAGCGGAAAGTCTCATATTCCACTTGTGTCAAAAAATAAAATCTCACATGAACTCGCCATACCCCTCACGGAATCCAAATGCGTAAACATTTTTAGACATTTATATTCCAGACTTCTTCTCACGCTTTAGGGCCCCTAAAAAGCCAGGGCAGTATAAATACCCCACATGTGACCCCATTTCGGAAAGAAGACACCCCAAGGTATTCCGTGAGGGGCATATTGAGTCCATGAAAGATTGAAATTTTTGTCCTAAGTTAGCGGAAAGTGAGACTTTGTGAGAAAAAAACAAAAAAAAAATCAATATCCGCTAACTTATGCAAAAAAAATAAAAAATTCTAGGAACTCGCCATGCCCCTCATTGAATACCTTGGGGTGTCTTCTTTCCAAAGTGGAGTCACATGTGGGGTATTTATACTGCCCTGGCTTTTTAGGGGCCCGAAAGTGTGAGAAGAAGTCTGGGATCCAAATGTCTAAAAATGCCCTCCTAAAAGGAATTTGGGCCCCTTTGCGCATCTAGGCTGCAAAAAAGTGTCACACATCTGGTATCGCCGTACTCAGGAGAAGTTGGGGAATGTGTTTTGGGGTGTCATTTTACATATACCCATGCTGGGTGAGAAAAATATCTTGGTCAAATGCCAACTTTGTATAAAAAAATGGGAAAAGTTGTCTTTTGCCAAGATATTTCTCTCACCCAGCATGGGTATATGTAAAATGACACCCCAAAACACATTGCCCAACTTCTCCTGAGTACGGCGATACCACATGTGTGACACTTTTTTGCAGCCAAGGTGGGCAAAGGGGCACATATTCCAAAGTGCACCTTTCGGATTTCGCAGGCCATTTTTTACACATTTTGATTGCAAGGTACTTCTTACACATTTGGGCCCCTAAATTGCCAGGGCAGTATAACTACGCCACAAGTGACCCCATTTTGGAAAGAAGACACCCCAAGGTATTCCGTGAGGGGCATGGCAAGTTTTTAGAATTTTTTATTTTTTGTCGCAAGTTAGTGGAATATGAGACTTTGTAAGAAAAAATAAAAAAAATAAAATCATCATCATTTTCCGCTAACTTGTGACAAAAAATAAAAAGTTCTATGAACTCACTATGCCCATCAGCGAATACCTTAGGGTGTCTACTTTCCGAAATGGGGTCATTTGTGGGGGTTTTCTACTGTTTGGGCATTGTAGAACCTCAGGAATCATGACAGGTGCTCAGAAAGTCAGAGCTGTTTCAAAAAGCGGAAATTCACATTTTTGTACCATAGTTTGTAAATGCTATAACTTTTACCCAAACCATTTTTTTTTTGCCCAAACATTTTTTTTTTATCAAAGACATGTAGAACAATAAATTTGGCGAAAAATGTATATATGGATGTCGTTTTTTTTGCAAAATTTTACAGCTGAAAGTGAAAAATGTCATTTTTTTGCAAAAAAATCGTTACATTTTGATTAATAACAAAAAAAGTAAAAATGTCAGCAGCAATAAAATACCACCAAATGAAAGCTCTATTAGTGAGAAGAAAAGGAGGTAAAATTCATTTGGGTGGTAAGTTGCATGACCGAGCGATAAACGGTGAAAGGAGTGTAGTGCCGAAGTGTAAAAAGTGCTCTGGTCATGAAGGGGGTTTCACCTAGCGGGGCTGAAGTGGTTAAAGTTACCACATAAAGTGACACGTCAGATTTGCAAAAATCTGTCTGGTCCTTATGGTTAAAAATGGCCCGGTCCTTAAAAGGGTTGTACAGTTATATTAAACTGATGATCTGACTAGTATCACTGGCCTGGGGGGGGGGCCTGCGGTAAACAGCGAGAAGGCCGCAGCGCTACTGCCAGCGCCGCTCCCTTCTCAAACAGCTCATCGGCGGGGGTCCCGGGTGTCGGACCCCCGCCAATCAGATGCTGATGATCTATCCAGAGGATAGATCATCAGTTTCAAATAACTGTACAACCCCTTTAAGGGGTTAATGCCCCCCGATTTGTCTCTTTATGGTGGTTTTTAAGAGGCCTTATTCTAGGCCGTCACCTTTTTATTATTAAGTGCAGCAAGGGATTCTGCTCTAACAGCTTGGATCAACAGAAGCACTGATCCTGAATGTTTAACCCCTTAGATTCTGTGGTCAATGGCAACCGCAACATTTAAGTGGTTTTAGCAGGCTCCCTCTGTCAGCCATCAGCACCCCATGAATGAGATCACTGGGTTAAATAGAAAAAATAAAACCCGCTCCTCACATTCAGTATTGCCACATCTTTAATGACCCCAACTATACAATTTTTGTTTAATTTATCCTGCACATTGAACAGAGTAATAAATGTCAGAATTACAGTTTTTTTTGCGGACAAGAATAGGCAGTTATATTAATGGCTGTCCGTGCTGTTCCGTAAATTGCGGAACGCACAAGGATGCCATCCCTGTTTTGCAGATCCGCAATTTGTGGACCGCAAAACACACACAGGTCGTGTGCATGTAGATTTACTCAGGACAATTTCACAGGACATAAAAAACACATGTATTACACACACTAATAATACAGGTGAAACTCGAAAAATTAGAATATTGTGCAAAAGTTCATTTATTTCAGTAATGCAACTTTAAAAGGAATTGCATTAATGCAACTTAAAATTAGAATATTGTGAAAAGGTTTAATATTCTAGGCTCAAAGTGTCGCACTCTAGTCAGCTAATCCATACCCCCTGAGCAAACCTGAGATTGTGACTTTTCCGTTTTCATTACCTGTAAGCCATAATCATCCAAATTATAACAAATAAAGGCTTGAAATATCTCACTTTGCATGCAATGAGTCATTAGTTTCACCTTTTAAGTTGCATTACTGAAATAAATGAACTTTGCACGATATTCTAATTTTTCGGGTTTCACTTGTACATAAGTTTAATAGAGAAAATGATACTGGATCAGTGTTCATACATGAACAGCACCACTGTACACACTGTGTACCACTGCTTGGTTCTCTAGAGTCTGGGGATACAGCATATGGGAATGTATGTCTGTAGACTATCCACACACATGAATAGCCGTACAGGAGATACAATCAACGTCAGTGTCCATGCAATATACAGTGGATATAAATGTTAAAATGTCAGGTTTCTGTGATGTAAAATAATGAGACAAAGATAAATCATTTCAGAACTTTTTCCACCTTTTAATGTGACCTATAACTGTACAACTCAATTGAAAAACAAACTGAAATCTTTTAGGTAGAAGATTTATAAAAAATATATGGTTGCATAAGTGTGCACACCCTTAAACTAATACTTTGTTGAAGCACCTTTTGATTTTATTCCAGCACTCAGTCTTTTTGGGTATGAGTCTATCAGCATGGCACATTTTGACTTGGTAAGATTTGCCCACTCTTCTTTGCAAAAACACTCCAAATCTGCCAGATTGCGAGGGCATCTCCGGTGCACAGCCCTCTTCAGTTCACCCTACAGATTTTCAATCGGATTCAGGTCTGGGCTCTGGCTGGGCCATTCCACAACTTTAATCATCTTCTGGTGAAGCCATTCCTTTGTTGATTTGGATGTATGCTTTGGGTCGGTGTCATGCTGAAAGATGAAGTTCCTCTTCATGTTCAGCTTTCTAGCAGAAGTCTGAAGGTTTTGTGCCAATATTGACTGGTATTTGGAACTGTTCATAATTCCCTCTAGCTTAACTAAGGCCCCAGTTCCAGCTGAAGAAAAACAGCCCCTTGGCATGATGCTGCCACCACCATACTTCACTGTGGGTATGGTGTTCTTTTGGTGATGTGCAGTGTTTGTTTTTGTGCCAAACATATCTTTTGGAATTATGACCAAAAAGTTGAACCTTGGTTTCATCAGACCATAACACCTTTTACCACATGCTTTTGGGAGACTTCAGATGTGTTTTTGCAAAATGTAACCTGGCTTGGATGTTTTTCTTCATAAGGAAGGGCTTTCATCTTGCCACTCTACCCCATGGCCCAGACATATGAAGAATACGGGAGATTGTTGTCACATGTAGCCAATACTTGCCAGATATTCCTGCAGCTCCTTTAATGTTGCTGTAGGCCTCTTGGTAGCCTCCCAGACCAGTTTTCTTCTCGTCTTTTCATCAATTTTGGAGGGACGTCCAGTTCTTGGTAATGTCATTGTTGTGCCATAGTTTCTCCATTTGATGATGACTGTCTTCACTGTGTTCCATGGTATACTGTATCTAATGCCTTGGAAATTATTTTGTACCTTTCTCCTTAATGATACCTTTTAACAGTGAGATCCCTCTGAAGCTTTGGAAGCTCTCTGTGGACTATGGCTTTTGCTGAGGGATACGACTAAGAAAATTTCAAGAAAGACCAACTAGAGCAGCTGAACTTTATTTGGAGTTAGAGGCACTGTAAATGATGGCAGATGTATGCTGACTCCTATGTAACATGATTTTGAATGTGATTGCTTAATTCTGAACACAGCTACATCGCCAGTTATAAGCGAGTGTGCATACTTATGCAACCACATTATTTTAGTTGTTTTTTTTTTTTCTTCCCTCTACCTAAAAGCTTTCAGTTTGTTTTTCAATTGAGTTGTACAGTTTATAGGTCACATTAATTTTGGAAAAAGTTCTGAAATGATTTATCTTTGTCTTATTTTTTTTACATCACAGAAACCTGACATTTAAACAGGGGTATGTAGACTTTTTATATCCACTATACAGGGAGTGCAGAATTATTAGGCAAGTTGTATTTTTGAGGATTAATTTTATTATTGAACAACAACCATGTTCTCAATGAACCCAAAAAACTCATTAATATCAAAGCTGAATATTTGTGGAAGTAGTTTTTAGTTTGTTTTTAGTTTTAGCTATTTTAGGGGGATATCTGTGTGTGCAGGTGACTATTACTGTGCATAATTATTAGGCAACTTAACAAAAAACAAATATATACCCATTTCAATTATTTATTTTTACCAGTGAAAACAATATAACATCTCAACATTCACAAATATACATTTCTGACATTCAAAAACAAAACAAAAACAAATCAGTGACCAATATAGCCACCTTTGTTTGCAAGGACACTCAAAAGCCTGCCATCCATGGATTCTGTCAGTGTTTTGATCTGTTCACCATCAACATTGCGTGCAGCAGCAACCACAGCCTCCCAGACACTGTCCAGAGAGGTGTACCGTTTTCCCTCCTTGTAAATCTCACATTTGATGATGGACCACAGGTTCTCAATGGGGTTCAGATCAGGTGAACAAGGAGGCCATGTCATTAGATTTTCTTCTTTTATACCCTTTCTTGCCAGCCACGTTGTGGAGTACTTGGACGCGTGTGATGGAGCATTGTCCTGCATGAAAATCATGTTTTTCTTACCTTGCAGACTTCTTCCTGTACCACTGCTTGAAGAAGGTGTCTTCCAGAAACTGGCAGTATGACTGGGAGTTGAGCTTGACTCCATCCTCAACCCGAAAAGGCCCCACAAGCTCATCTTTGATGATACCAGCCCAAACCAGTACTCCACCTCCACCTTGCTGGCGTCTGAGTCGGACTGGAGCTCTCTGCCCTTTAGCAATCCAGGCATCTGGCCCATCAAGACTCACTCTCATTTCATCAGTCCATAAAACCTTAGAAAAATCAGTCTTGAGATATTTCTTGGCCCAGTCTTGAGGTTTCAGCTTGTGTGTCTTGTTCAGTGGTGGTCGTCTTTCAGCCTTTCTTACCTTGGCCATGTCTCTGAGTATTGCACACCTTGTGCTTTTGGGCACTCCAGTGATGTTGCAGCTCTGAAATATGGCCAAACTGGTGGCAAGTGGCATCTTGGCAGCTGCACGCTTGACTTTTCTCAGTTCATGGGCAGTTATTTTGCGCCTTGGTTTTTCCACACGCTTCTTGCGACCCTGTTGACTATTTTGAATGAAACGCTTGATTGTTCGATGATCACGCTTCAGAAGCTTTGCAATTTTAAGAGTGCTGCATCCCTCTGCAAGATATCTCACTATTTTTGACTTTTCTGAGCCTGTCAAGTCCTTCTTTCGACCCATTTTGCCAAAGGAAAGGAAGTTGCCTAATAATTATGCACACCTGATATAGGGTGTTGATGTCATTAGACCACACCCCTTCTCATTACAGAGATGCACATCACCTAATATGCTTAATTGGTAGTAGGCTTTTGAGCCTATACAGCTTGGAGTAAGACAACATGCATAAAGAGGATGATGTGGTCAAAATACTCATTTGCCTAATAATTCTGCACGTAGTGTATATGATAAAGCATGTCACTGGCATGTTTCCATAGGCTAATCCATCACTGGCAGAGTGCTTCAAACATAAATGAGCCTGAAGATATGAACTCTTAGGTCTCCTTCAGACGAGTGGATGCCGTGCGTGTAATCCGCTGCGTGAAAGAGTGCCAAACCCCGCTCCGGACAGCGGAGACACGGAGCGGTAAATCCGTGCACCTCTGTGATCTTTTTACTACAAAATCACAATGAGATAAAGTTGTCACCGTGGTTTTGCAGCAAAAAGGTCACAGAGAGGCACGGAGCGTTATCAATTATGTTAAGGCCTCATGCACACGACAGTGTTTTTTCACGGTCAGTGATTTGGCTTTAGTGGTCCGTGTCCAATTTTGCTTCAGTTGTGATTCCTTGTGTCTTCCTTTTTTTTTAGTCTGACAGGGGAAAAAAAAGGAAGGTTAATGAAAAGTGTAATTTTATTGCACCAAGGTCTTGTAGAAAAAAACCAGACGCAGACACGGATGACATACCAGTTGTGCATCCGTTTTTTTTTTTTTTTTTTTTTTTTGGTGGACCCATTTACTTGAATAGGTCCGTCCTCGGTTTTCCCCTGACAAGAATAGGACAGGTTATATTTTTTTGACTGACTGGAATCACGGATCACGGACGCAGAGAAAAAACGGAGGACTATCAATTTTTTTTAACCGCTCCATAGAAATTAATGGGACCTCCGCTAAACTGTGAAAAATGACGGAACGGACGCGGATGCACACAACGGTCGTGTGCATGAGGCCTAATGCTCCATGTCTCTGCTGTCCAGAGCGGGGTTTGGCACTCTTTCACGCAGCAGATTACCTGCACGGCATCCACTCGTGTGAAAGAGCCCTTTAGTGTTTCATAGAAGACATATATACATCAATATGTAATATACTCTGAAGATCCCAGTGCGGATGTGCTCTCCTAAAGTATCCAAAACAGCTCCAGTAATATAGAGAGTTTTTTGGGGAATAGCATTGGAATATCATTTGTAGTGCCCCATACTGCCTTGGGGCAACCAGGTAATTACCAAGATGCAAAGGCTTTATAATGGTGATATTGCACTTTTATATACATTAAGGCCACTAATTGGCGGCAGATCCCTGGGTATTGGTGTTTTTTTTTTTTTTTCCCCCATTCTTCCCCAAAAAAGATAAAGGGGTTATCCAATACCATAAACTGCCCCCATGTGCTGGTCCTCTCACAGGGAATATACTTACCCTCCCTGTGCCCGCACCGCCACTGCTGCTTCTCCCTGTGCGCTGATGAAAAAATTGGTGTCGGGGGGAGCCTCCCCAGCATCGCAGGTGACGCTAGGGAGGCACACCCCCATACCCGCCTGCCATTGGCTGCTCCCCCGACATAGAATGTTATCATCCGTGCACGGGGAGAAGCAGCAGCAGCGGCGGTGCAGAGACCAGGAGCGGCACAGGGAGCGGGGTAAGTATATCCCCTATGAGGGGCCCAGCACATGGGGGGAACAGTTTATAGTATTGGATAACCCCTTTAATCAATGAGTTATGTGTACAACATTAAATAGTACAACTTGTCCCACAAAAAAAAGTTCTTGGAATGCGACGATCAAAATAATTGCTTGGTCACTAAAGTGAAAAAGGCATATGGGGGAAATTTGCAGAACCTTTTTCCCACAAAACATTATATCAATCTGCTCAGCTCCTTCTGCCGTGTACTTTACAGATGTGTTTATAGTTAGGTTGGAACAAAAAGCATTGGTACATTAGAGGAAATTGGCTTGTTTGCTGTTCTTATAGTAATTGGAAGGTAACCAGCAGTAAATGCCAGTTCCTGTACTGGCACGAGACTTGACAACATGCATGTAGTTACACGTGGCAGATTTCTGGAGACACTTCTGTGGCTGTCCTATTCTTCTGAAAACAACTGCATTCAGATGGATGCAACAGAGTTTCATTTGCAGAAGGTTCTGCAACAAATCTGCTGTGTGTGAATATACCCTAAAGGGGTTTGAGTGTTATATCATTCTAGGTTTCTTTGAATATTCTCAATTTTAATAAAGTACTTGATCCTGTTTCCTGTTATGTTTATTATTTGGGGTAGTAACAGAAATGTATGCATATTCCTAATGATGATAAATTTATTTCCCTTCTCCTCTGTTTGGAGCATATGAACACAGGGTTATGAAAAGCACTGGTGGATTAGGCTTTTGGGAGACTGCGTCCTTTACTGGGATTCCCCATAGCTATGCTGCAGTGGAAGCTAAGGGTCCTTTAGATGCCCAGTGATGATAGAAGATGAATTATGGTTGATCTTTTTACCTGAGCAATCATCGTGACCATATGAACATCCCATCATTTAGCTGAGACCAGCTGCCTTGTGACATGCTGTCCAAGATGTGGAACGGACAACGAGGGAGGGACTGCTGTTTCTCTGCTAGATTTCTTCATGACTTTTATTACAGGTCTGTGGAGAAGACTTTGAAGACTGAGGCTAAATTCACACGGCAAACTCAGTGGCAGAAAAATTAGCAGATTAGTTGCAGACTACTAGTTAAAAACAGGTCATTTTTGGTGGCAAATATTCTAATTTGGTAGAGGTTTTAGAGGAGTTTTTACAAGATTAAGGTTTCTTCTGCTTCCCCATTAACTTCTCTAAAGTCCACAATCAAATCTGCTTCTAAGAAGTTACATGTCACTTCTCAAACATTTTTCAAATTGGCTACAAAAGAAAACTACCTAAACCATTTTACACTGGGTCCACAAGGTGAAGTTTTTAAGGGGGTTTTCCGAGACATTATTATTGATGACCTATCCTCTGGATAAGTCATCAGTATCTGATCGGTGGAGGTCCGACAACCGGAACCTCCGCCGAACAGCTGTTTGAGAAGGCACCAGCGCTCCTGTGAGGTCCGTTCCCACGGACCATAACACAATTCTATGACAGAATGCCTTTAGAGGCATTCCTTTATTCATTCCGTCATAATAGAAGTTTATGGGCTGCAAAACGGATCCATTCCGTTACGCAGGGGAGTCCTCTAGCATGTTACTCATATTTTACGAGTCAGTGTGATTATGTCCATATTAAATATGTGATGTGCTTATACAGAGTAAAATTGCTTGTACAGGCATTCTTGCGACCTCTGCATGTTGCAGAATATTGGGAACCGTGCCTTACACCAGAAAAGTCACAATTTACTCCAAAATAAAGCCCGAAACTGTTTTATAATTTAGGGCTTATGTTTCCCTCTGCATAGTTTGAAAAGACATAACAGGATCATTGCACAGCTTTGCAGCCCTGTGGAGGTGACGGTGCATGATGAGGTCTTGCCAATCTCATTGGGAACTAGCAATGTTAGAATGTAGTAGAATAATGCATGTTATTTTTTTCATTTATAAATGTAAGATGGCTTTAAAGTGTACCTGAGTAAAAAAAAAAAAAAGTTTGCATGATTTGTGCTTATTTGTACAATCATAACTGTGAAGGAACAGTTATATTTGGGCTTCTCTAAAGTCTTCTTCAGCCATTTTAGTCCCTGTTTCAGATGCACAGCTAGATGCATTTCACTCAGAAGCAGGGGTGTCTCCCGTCTGCCTGCTCTGTACTACTGTGACGTCCTTTCCCTTCTCACCATCTTTTTTTCAGCTCTGGAGCTCGCAGAACAGATGAGTGTGTTCACACTTAAGTCTCATGCATGCGACCATTGGATGTTTTGTGGTCTGCAAAACACAGATACCAGCGAAGTTAATGGTTCTGCATATGGTTCAAAAAAGGAATGGACACGAAAATAAAATATGTTCATGTGGATGAGCCCTTACAAGAAGGCAGAAGGCTCCTGTAATGTTCAGTTTTTCTATCAGAAGTTAGCTCTGACACCCTTCACTCCCTCTCTAGCATCTTCTGTGTCTCCATTACCAGGGACAGATCTTGCCAGGCAGTGGACTGCAACTTTTAGGTGGACTTGAGACCCTTAGTGGCCATTACTTTACAGCCTTATTGTTTTGTTTTTTTAGCACTTTTTTGTAGTGTTATTTAGGTCAGTGGCGTTTCTTTTATTCACAACCTGGCATTTTGTAAGTATGGTGTTTTCTATAGAAACAACATACACAATTTTACAATACAAAACACCAAAAAGGCCTGTAAAAAAACATTAAAACTGTTTAAAATCCAAAGAATTTTATGTGAAGCAGCTCTGAAATTTTATTAGGGTTCATGCACATAAAAAAAAAAATGGTTGCGTGCATTCCATATTTTGCGGAACAAGACGTCCATCCCTCTATAGAACAGTCCTATCCTTGTCTGTAAAACGGACAAGAATAGGACATGTTCTATTTTTTTTTTTTGGGGGGGTGCCGCAGAACGGACATACAGATGAGAACAGCACACGGTGTTATCCGCATTGCGGCCCCATTGAAGTGAATGGGTCCGTATCCAACCCGCAAAAAATGCGGTTAAAAACCATGGCCATATTCATGAGCCCTTAGCCACAAATAACTAGCAGAACTGTAAATGCTGCTCTGGGCTCAAATATAGTAAGTGACTTGTACTCTAATTAAGGCTTCATTTACATCTGTGTCAGGGGGCTCCATTAGCAAGCTATGTTCTAGATTCCGTCAAAAAAGGTGGACAAAATAGTACAACCTCTGGGGCTATTTGGTCCAGTAAAATGCTGGGTTCCCTGAAGAAAACCCACCTCTCAATTTTTGATGAAGCGAGACAGCGCCTTGTTCTCAAGAAAGGATATGGTCACAGAGGTGTTGACCTATCAGATATTTATGACATATGCAGATATACCATAAATGTCCAGATGGTAATATCCCTTTTAGGTACCGAATCGGACTACTTTACAGAGCCACTTCATTTCAAGACCTGACCTGTACTGTTTGTCTAATGGATAATGTTATTATAAACTGGCAAGCTTCTTCATTGAAGAAGTACACAAATAAAGTTCATGTTACACAATGCCTGTAAAGGAGCTGAGGAATTTGCCTTTTTTTTTTTTTTTTTTTTTAAAGCTCTAGGATCGTGCTTTTTACACCCGTGCAAAAAAATTGTGCAAAAACATGCACAAGGTTATGGTCCATCGCAGACCCTCTCCATAACAGATGGGTCCCCCATAAACCTTTCCCAGTCCCTCCGGGCCAGAAGGCTCCTGCAAGGGACCAAGACAAAATAGGCAACTCCCAGCCAACCCTCACCCCAACTACGCCAAATCTATGCTCTTGCCTTCGCCTAGGCTGTCAGCACGGAGCTTTGACTACTAGGGCTGGTTTTGCACGGAGCTTTGACTACTAGGGCAAGGGGTTTTGCACTGGGGTGCGGAACCGGGATGGTTACACACACACACCCCTAGACCTCTTGGTGGGTACCCATAAGATGGATACCCGAAACAAACATGGAAAGTGAATACACAGTGAACAAAAAAGTTTAATAAATAGTGAATGTGTGCTGAAGCTCAGGCCGGACATCTGGCCGGAATGATAAAAATGTATCTTCCTTACGCCAGGCCTGACGACCAGGCAAAGAATAGAGGTGTGTGCGCTCAAAATGTGAGAAAGTGAGGTGCGTGTAAATGTGCCATCACTCAGTGGGCTCTCGCCCGCAGTGAGTTCAGGCACCCCAGGGTCACCACTCCTGGGGCACTTCTGCACCTCAGGCTTTCAAACATGTCAGCCCCTGGCTTAGGTCCAGCAGAACCCTTGGTCACCTAGCATAGGGCACTAATGGCCCAATCTGTACACCCTAGGGATGCTGTGTGGTTCTCTGTTCTACATCCTAGAAGGGCTCTGTCCACCAGGAATCGATAAGAACATATACTATACTTGATCTTAACCAAAAGGCTGAGGAATCTCCCAAGTATCCATTTCATCATCCATTGCTTTTCAAACAAATAGTCTCCGCTAAACAAAAAACTCATTCTTTATACAGGCTGCACCAAGAACCTAATTATCATATGGTAATGCAACCAAATTACCTTAAAGGATTGATCTGTGAATTATGTGGAAGCATAAAAGCTCTTGTACACGACCGTATGTTTCGTCCACAGCTGATCCGCATTTTTTGCAGATTGGATGTGGCCCTATTTATTTCAATGGGGCTGCAAAAGATGCGGACAGCACACCGTGTGCCATCCGCATCTGCATGTCTGTTATGTGGCCACGCAAAAAATATAGAACATGTTTTATTCTTGTACATTTTGTGCACAAGGATAGGACACATCTGTTGAAGTGAAGAAAATTAAAGTTTTTACATGGCTGGGATCCTTGTTCTGCGGATTGCAAAACACATACAGTCGTGTTCATGAGCCCTAAAAGTGACCATGAGACAACTATCATCCAGCAGGTATTCCTAACTCCCCATATACAGGCACCCTCAGTATGGCTGATCATACATGTGACTTCAATGGAGAAATAGAAATAAACTACTGGCATCGGCATAACTTCTGTGAAAACAAAGGATCTGACATGTTAAAATTTAGCATGCCCAATCCTCCTTCCTCCCACACACACTTCTGCTGTTAGGAGAAATCTGGGGAAACCTCCTACTCATTAGATGGTTGGCTGGTTTTGAAATTGGCAGGTTTGTCTAACATTTGTGTTATGTGTATGGCCAAGTGAGAGTAATTTCTTAAAGGGGTTGTCCGGGATAAAAAAAAAATTATAAAAAAAAGTTAACTCACTATTAATAGCTGATTCAAGGTCCCCTCAGATGTTTTTATGTATTTTTTACACTTCTGCAGGGCTCTGACAGTCCCCCACTGATTGTTTACATCAATGTTTATGTGTGCGGTAACTTCCTGCAACACTGCCTTGTGGGTCCCAGCGCAGCGTAGCATCGCGTGGTTTCAGCTGTCTATCAACTCCTCCGTGCATCCGCCCCTCTCATTAATTTTTTGTTTATTTCTCCAGCCTGCCGCCCATTTTGCCTGTAATTGACATTGGAGGCGTTTACTATGCTAAATAGCATAGTGCTCTGCCTCTTTCATTGATAAGAAAGCGCACTGCCCGGTCACTGGATCAGAGGGGCATGGCTTAGCACAGTGTGTTGCCGCCTAGTTACCGCCCTCCGTGCGCTCTGCATATTTTCTGTGGCTGACGGTGACGTCACCGGGCTTCTTGCGAAGCGTAAGAAGAGGCTTCGCTCTGCACAAAGGGCCCCGGTACGTCGCTGACGTCACTGAATGAGTTCTCTGGGAATTCAGAAAATGAAAATACTTTAATATTACTTTATTATAAATATATTGCCAAATACCTTTCATTAGTTATAATGGTGTGTTTTGTCTAAGGAGCAGTCATTAGGAGACATAAAATGGCTGCTGTCCTGTTAGTACACACAAAACCTGTCCCAATCACACAGGAGGTCAAGTTACTTCACAACATTGAGTTAAAGGGCTGCCTCATCCTCCTCTCTGCTCTACTTGTCAGGGATTATGATCCTGAATACAGCTGATAAGATCTTCAGCTGAATCCCTGTAGGAATGGAGATCATGAGAAGACATGAAGTACAGAGAGGATGTGGGGGTAATTAGCAGTAGCACTTGTATGCAGTCTCCATTACCACAGCCCCACATTACCACTGTCTGTCCTTTCTGTACTTCTTGTCTCCTCATGAACTCCATTCCTACAGAGATTCGGCTAAAGTTCTTATCAGCTGTATTCAGGATCATAATCCTTGACAAGCAAAGCAGAGAGGAGTATGGGGTGGCTCTTTAGCTCAGTGCTCCAAAGTAACTTGTCCTCCTGTGTGATTAGGACAGGTTTTCTAATAGGAATAGGACTAATAGGACGGAGGCCTTTTTATTTTTCCTAATGACTGCTCCTCAGACAAAACGAGTCATTATAACTAAAAAAAAGTATTTGGGAATATATTTATAATAAAGTAATATTTCAGTATTTCCATTTTCTTAATTCCCGGAGAACCCCTTGTAACGGATATCCTAGAACCCCGACCGGGCACCTCTGTTGATGGATGCTCCTAGTGTTTCCCGAGGACTCCAAGCACTCAACTTGACACCATAACCACCACAGACCCCACGAACCGCCGCAGCTTGGTTTAGGTCTCACCGTCCTCCACCAAAGCTGGACCCAAGACCAGGCTTCAGCTTCCAGTGGGTGAACCTCTCCTAAATCCAGAGAGCAGGAACCATAAACAAGCTCTTACAAGAGCTTATACTCAGGGGAGTATTGTGATATAGCAATCCCCAAGAGTCTAGTTATCCCATTCCCCAAACATGAGCCAAAACTTCATGAAGGGGTAAAGCAGGAACCCTTTATTTGAACACACAGCATTGATTTAGACACATCTTCCAACAAGGTTACCACTCACAGGGGTTTGTAAAAACAGCCAATAACCACGTACAATACACTCAGACACTCCCACACAAAATCCTCCCCTCTGCCTGTGATACAATTACCTCACACTGGGTTGATGCAATCATTACAGGCATGAGAATACACAATAGTCTTCTGTCCTGGAGATAACCGAGACGTAATTTAATTATCTCTCAGGACAAAGGGACATCGCCAATACACACAGAGAGACAGTGGAACAGACCTCACTACTCAACATATACAATGTCCCACCCTTTACAATACACATTTAACATCCCAAAATGGCACGAATTAGACCAGGGGTTCAAGTTAGTACAAGTCCTTTGTGAACAAAGGAAGCCTGGCTGATGAGAGGGCCTGTAATCCAGGGGCAGGAGGCGGGCAAACAGCCCCCTCCAAAACACCGTGGCGAAGTGGCTTTCGCTACATATGTTTCCATTCAGGGGGAGACTAACCAGGTAGCTAACCTTCTGTCGGTCAGTGCCTGAGTTAGTCGAGTCACCCACCCACAGTAAATTACAATCAACAAGGCAGCCCCCCCACAATAATATACAATCATCAGTTCAGTCCCCCCCCCCCAACACTTTTGTAGCTTGTTTCGGTCCCATGGCTTCACCATGGCTGTTATGGGCACTGGTCTCTTGGTTCTGTGGGTCGCGGAGTGAGCAGAGACCGGCGGTACTCTGCCCTGGTGCCAGCGCTTCAGCTGGGGGACCTGCAGATAGACAAGCCTGGGACAAGGGGACAAAGGAGGGCAGAGGCCAACTGTGCTCTGCCCCGTTGCCAGCTCTTCCGCTGGAGCAACCGGGGTATAGTCCTGCCCGGTGACAAAGGGAAAGTTAGGGCAGAGGCCAGCGGCGCTCTGCCCAGATACCAGCTCTTCTGCTGGGATGGGGTCAGGGAATCCTACCCCCAGGACCTTGTTGCGGATCAGCTGTGGAGAGGAGGGATCGCTTACCTCCTCCTCCTGGCATTCCTGCGGGTTTGGTGGGGAATCTGTACCGGCCGTCCAGCATCCCGGTCGGCCTGGTGCAGAGACTGCGGTCCCATCTGCAACATTGGAGTTAGGTCTCTCTCCCTGTGGTTGGGGAGAGAGACAGGTTGTCTCCTCTCCCTTCAAAGTACACTGCCGCTGGGGAGCAGGACCAACTGTCCCTACTCCCTGAAACTCTGGCTGCCGTTGGGGATCTGGGCCGACTGCCCAGCATCCCTGTAGGGCCGGTGGAGAGATCTCGGTCCCATCTCCACCTGCCATATGAGTTTCCCCCCAGGACCAGTCTATGAGGTCCCCTACCTCTGTAGCTGGTACTGAAGCAGGGGATACTTCAGTCAGGTCTTCCCAGCTGTAGGGTTGTAGATCTGGGACTGCCACCCAGCTCTCTGGCAGTGTATATTGGGACCGAATTGAGCTGAAGAGGTATTGGTAATCCTGCTCCAGCTCCCACTCCTTTGTCACTAGAGATGTCAGGTCTTGTCTCACCTCTCTTGCTGTAGCCCAATCATGCATAGCCTCCCTGTAGTCATAGATATCCCATAATCGGGACTCTCCAGCATCTCCGAACTTCGGTTCTGCGAAGGCCTCAAACAACAGGCTAGGGCCATCATGACCCTCACACTCGGATCTGTCATGCTCAGCCATCAAGGGGGAGTGCCGAATAACATACCACCAGAGTGCCTGGTAAGCGTTGTCTAGCCAAAGCTCCTTCCATACCCAGGGGCTGCTCTCCCAGAAGGGGCATTTGCAGGGCCACTCGCATCCGCAACTGCTGCTCCTTGCTGGGGAGACACTCGCCCCGCCGACGCTGTACATCTTCCAGGGCCTCGTGCCAGACACCTTTCCGGACTGCATCCCTCCAGTCCGGTTCATCCTCCTCCTTGTAGTCGAACACTGTTTGAAGACTAGCCGATTCCATCCTGCTGTAGCCAGGGGCGCTGTACGAATACTAGCGTTGCCCATAATTTTGTAAATCCGCGAACGGTGTCTCCGAACTGCTTCTCCTCTTACTAGGACGCCATCCCACTGCTTGCCACCAATGTAACGGATCTCCTAGCACCCCGACCGGGCACCTCCATTGATGGATGCTCCTAGTGTTTCCCGAGGGCTCCAAGCACTCAATTTGACACCATAACCACCACAGACCCCACAAACCGCCGCAGCTTGGTTGGGGTCTCACCGCTCTCCACCCACGCTGGACCCAAGACCGGGCTTCAGCTTCCAGTCGGTGAACCCATTCCCACACAAAATCCTTCCCTCTGCCTTGTGATACAATTACCTCACACTGGGTTGATGCAATCATCACACTGGGTTGATGCAATCATCACAGGCAGGAGAATACACAATAGTCTTCTGTCCTGGAGACAACCGAGACGTAATTCAATTATCTCTCAGGACAAAGGGACATCGCCAATACACACAGAGAGACAATGGAACAGACCTCACTACTCAACGTATACAATGTCCCACCCTTTACAATACACATAGACATTTAACATCCCAAAATGGCACGAATTAGACCAGGGGTTCAAGTTAGTACAAGTCCTTTGTGAACAAAGGAAGCCTGGCTGATGAGAGGGCCTGTAATCTGAGGACAGGAGGCGGGCAAACAGCCCCCTCTAAAACACTGTGGCGAAGTGGCTTTCGCCACACCCCTTTAAAGTGAAATTCCCATCCTGGATATTGGGGGCATATCGCTAGGATATGCCCCCAATGTCTGAACGGAGCCCACACCACACATACACTGCCACCCTCTGTTCATTTCAATGGGACCTATTTTCTGAAGTCCCATAGAAATTAATGGGAAGTGCACCACTCAGTCCGGCCACCGCTCCATTCACTTCTATGTGGCTTACGGAAATAGCCATTTAGATGCGGCAGTCTCATAGAAATCAATGGAGGGCAGCTGCCTTTCTAAGTATAGGTGTGGGTCCCAGAGGTGGGACCCACACCTATCATACATTGGAGGTATAGGAATAATAGTAACATACCACAATGCTTTACAGCCACAAGAAAGAAAAATGTTTACTCAGCATGTGGAACATATTATACAAATTAGAATCTTTATTTTTGTTTTAACAATTTTAGATAGATGCTACTAATATATCCTATATTGAAGTTCTTCGCAGTTTTCATTACTGCTGAAGCCACGTTCTCAGCCTCCTCCATTGAAACACAATGCTCTGGATTCCAGACATCTGGAACCTGCACATGCGCAGATGGCACAGGAAAATGAATAAAGCAATGAAGATTCCAGACTGAAACTTAAAGGGGTTATACTGGAAAAGATAATAATGACTTATTCTCAGGATAGGCCAGTGATGGCTAACCTCTGGCACTCCAGCTGTGATGAAACTACAACTCCCAGCATGCTCCATTCATTTCTATTGAGTTCTGAGAACAGCCAAGCAAGTGTGCATCTTGGGAGTTGTAGTTTTACCACAGCTGGAGTGCCGGAGGTTAGCCATCACAGGGATAGGTCATCATTATTATATCAGTGGGGGTCCAAGTCCTGGCGTCCCCCACCGATCAGCTGTTTCAAGGAGCCACTGTGCTCACTGGAGCTCTGGTGAGTGATGCAAGCTACTGGCAGATTAACAAAGAACAGCGCCGTGCATCGTATAGTGGCAGTGCTTGCTAGTCAGGTCAATCGGACTGAGCTGCAACTAGGCCATGTGACCAATATACAGTGATACAATAACAGCAATGTAGAGCAGCACCAGTACCACACAGACTCCCTCTGGAATGTATCAGCTTGTTTACAACCATAGATCCTCAGCGGTCAACATATCAGTACAAAACAAAAGATAACGGCAGCATATCCATACGAGCGTCCACCAGACAAACATAGTAATGTACAAAAAATGGTACAAAAATTTAACATTTTGGCTACATCCTAGCCTTTCTCAAGCATAGTAAGTAGTAACTATTGAGAATATTTATAGTGCTTCATGTTCCACCCACAAACATTAAAAACCAATCAGGTGCCTCAGAATGTTAGGTTCCAACTATTCATTAAAACATCTCCAATAAAACCTGACCTATTAGTAATAAGTATCAAACAACCAACATGTGTGAACTAAATAAGTGATTACCTCATAAGGTCATAGGTGTTCTCCACATGGTAAATGGCGGGCAATGGAATCCACACAACATGCACATCGGGTTCATCTCAGCATCTGTCCGATCCCCCTGCGCATGTCAGCATGTGATCACTATCACTTACGTTGTAGGCACTCAATGTCAGCTCATCATGTCTTTAATATTAGCCACATGACCTACCTGGGACTCTGCTGAATAGTAAGCATCTACATCTCCATGGAGATCGATCCACAGTGCCGCGTTGAATCGCCTGCGCAACATATGACCTCCAAGCATCACATAATCATCTCAAAGCTTGTTAGTTAAAGAAGCTCACTCTCTACCCCTGGAGATCAATCACATCATCCAGCGCAACACTCGCAAAGCCCATCAGCCCGTCACGCTATTAGCTCCCACGATCATGGCACAATGTAATATTGTTCAATCACGATCTATATAGTGGGGAATATTTTACTAAGATCATTACAACTACCTCTTACTCGTGCATGATGTGGGTCCAGCGTCAATTAAAACATTCCCATAAAATCAATGTATACCCCATACTGATGAATGATAACTAGAGACTTATTCTATACCACTTACATTGAATTCTATGTTCAACCCATGGGGTTGTAATAATCTTAGAGTTACCTTAATTCTTTTTTTCATTGAATAATTTCCCTGTCCCCTTGTTAGGGCAAAACCCCCAATGTCGGATGAGCAGTGGACTCCAAATTAGAAGTATGGATATGGATATCCATAGAGAAAAACCAACACAGGCATAGGTCTGTGTATCAAGTGTTTCTAAACTTTATTTTAAAAAAGCAGCGGTTAATAAAGCAATTTTCTGGATCATTTCCAACTGAAGACGTAGTCAAACATTTACGTCATTAACTCATTAAAAAACACAATCTGAAATGAGCATCTTCTTTGCTATACGCCTAAAATGTCTCCTTAATATTAACTGTGGGTGCTAGCCACATACTAGTACTCCTGACGCTTGTTAAGATTCCTTTCTAACAAGCGTTGGTGGGGCAAGGAATGACCTTGAAGTTACAGTAACTTTCCACAAGAAGCTCACAGTTCATTACACAAAAAATGGCAGTATGAAATACAAGCATGAAGGCTCAGGACACAACATGGAGTCTTAACCCTCACAATTCCCCCATTTTGAGATATTCACTCACCACAGGTGTCAGATACACATACTTTAGCCAAACATTCCCCTTGCTGCTGGTTTCCCAGATTCTGCATATCTGCACCTGTGTGAGGGATCATCTCAACATGTCTCATAGTCTTTTCTACCTTTGTTCCTGTTACACACTCTGCTCAAGCACATCAATGTGAGCTTAATGACAATGTAATTGAGTGCAACAATCAACAAAATCTGTATTATCCCCTGTACTATACCCATAAGCCACCCACCAACATTTTTAAACCAGTTTGCTGGATTCAAGAAAGAGAAGGTATCTGCCTACCAAGAGTCCTTGTCAGCACTATGTGCATCCAGCCATTTATCTCTCATTTCTTTCATCTTTTCGATACCTGCTCTTACTTGAAGGTTACCTTGTGGATCTATATAATGACATCAAGCAGATCCTATTATTTGACACATTCCTCCTTCCTTAGCAGAAAGATAGTCTAAAACTAGAGTATGCTGTTTAGTAACTATGATTAACTTAGATTGTACATCATTAGTTTGGTTTACAAGGCCTAACACATCCCATATTTGGTCATCTAGCTAGTTATAGGAGTTACACTTAAAACTTTCATTTTCTGGTCTTCAGATAGATAAGAAGTCTCTACAATTTATGTCAGCAAGTTCTAACCACGGTACCGGAATTGCTAAATAAGGCATAGTCTTTGAACTCACAGGACTGTGAGTATTGATCCAACAGTTTTTATAACTGTCCGCATCTTTCATATATTTTTTTTTTAACACGACCTGATTGCCTAATAAGGGCATTGTCCCAGTCACTTTATAGGTTCACATGTAGAGCTTGAATGCTCAGACCCAGGAGTAGCAGTGCAAGGATCTCCATCCTCAGGGTTGGGCACCTTTTTTGCAATGTGAGGCGTGAATCCAGTTAGGCTTTCCTTACACATTTACAGAGGATGCTGTTTTCAACAGGACTTGGAAGGAACCATCAAATCTGGGCTCAAAGGTTTTCCTCACATGCCTCTTTATCACCACCCAATCTCCAGGCTCAAGACTGTGTGTGCCTTCTACTGAATCAGGGTCTGGAATGGAAGCAAACACTTGTTAATAAGTGTGATCTAACCTTTCAGTAAGGGCCTTCATGTAACTGACTATACTATCAGTTTGCAACTGCAACTGTTGAAGAAAATACAATCCTAGCCTTGGAGCACTGCCAAACAATACCTCAAAGGGGGACAACCCTGTCTTCTTGTATGGGGTTGGTCTTATGGAATATAAGACTAGAGGCAAACATTCTGTCCATGGTCTACCTGTTTCCTGCATGGCTTTCTGAATTTTCAGATTTATTTGCCCCGTTCAAGCGTTTGACACTGCCACTCTTTTGTGGGTGGTAGCCGTATGGAAGGCTTGGGTCACCCCTAAGGCAAAATGGCACAATAGAAAACGGATCCATCCCCCATTGACTTTCAATGGTGTTCAAGACGGATCAGTTTTGGCTATGTTAAAGATAATGCAAACTGATCCGTTCTGAACAGATGCATGCGGTTGTATTATCTGAACGATGGTTCATGATGGATCCGCACCAAACGCAAGTGTAAAAGTAGCCTAAACGGTTGATCATAGTTTGGGATTCCTAATGCCGGTGCAGACTATTGCCAATTTCAGAGTGAAAAAGGACTCGATTGCATGTTCCATCAGACAAAAAGGTTCTGATGACAGGCAAACATGCAAAGGCTGTATAAGCATAGATGCATGCCTTATTTAGGGTCTGCAGTACGAGGCCAGACCCAAAAACATCCTGAGTGGTTTTGGTCCATGAGGGAGTTTTATGTCCTTCACTGCTTGTTTTCTCTACTCAGTAAGGTGCCTTGCACCCTCTGAGAGACAATGTCCCAGAAATGTGACCCTTGATTGGCAATATTGCAGCTTGTCACAGGAAACTTTGCAACCACTTTCTGGAAGAAATAACAATGACAGCGTGGCTTCCTTACAGCTTTTCCAGTTTTCTGCACACAGGAGTAGATCATCAACATATTGAAGTAACACAACATCATCAGGAATTGACAAACCAGATAAAAACTGACTGGAGAGCCTGCGTATACATAGTAGGCAAACTCTTTTGCTTCCTGGGGTAAAACTGTCCAGGCATATTGATTAGCTTTAAATGTAAACGCAAACAGATATTGACAATCAGAATGTAGGGGAACACTGAAAAATGCATTTGCTAGGTCTATCACAGTGAAACGTGTTGCAGTTGGTGGCACCTGGGACAACAAAGTGTGCGGGTTTGGCACAATGGGAGTCTGCAGCATCGTGACTTTATTGACCTCCCTAAGATCATGAACCATCCTGTATGTTACTGGTTGTCCCTTTGCTGGCTTCACCTGTAAGGCCACTGCTTGTTCTTGGGCATGACTCAGGGGGTACTGTTTAACACGGGTTGGTTGGCAACCTGGTTTGAGATGAACCATGAAAAGGGTAACATTAAGTTTCCCAATGTCCAACTTTGTGGATGCCCACAACTTGTTCGGCACCACCTGTAACTCCTCACAATCCTTGTAATGTAAATGGCATCTTGTCTCTTGGCTCTAGGTACAAAGCCATAACTTGACACAGAACCTCATTCAAGGCTCATATAGCTACCCATGTTGTACCGTCCTCATTGAAATGTATATGTGCCCCTAGAGCTTGCAACACATCAGTGCCCAACAAATTATAGGGAATATTTTCTTTGACTAACAATTGTGTTACAACTGTGCTATCTTTAATTCTCAATTATGGCACTGTTTCTTGAACAAAAATTGTCTCCCCTGTGAAACCTGCTGCAGGTACATAATCTCCACTCATCTGCCATGATTGAACATGTTTTGGATTTATCACTGTTTTGGCTGCCCCCGTGTCCACCAAGAAAGGCACTTGTTTATTCCCAACTTGTACTGGTATTTGAATTTGACACCCTTGTGTAGCTATACTCATGGCAGATAAGGACACGGGGTTGCCAGTCTCCTATTGTGAACCAGCAGAGACAGAGTTAACGTCTGAGGTTCCCTGGGTCTGTTGATTCTCCTGCTGCTAGGGAGGAGCACGGCAGTTTCTCCTAATGTGTCCTGGCTTTCCACAGCTGTAACATTTGAAATCATTCCTCCTCTGCCTTCCCTGTACCTGCAGACTTGGCCATGTTTTCTTTGGCGGGTCTGGAGTTAGACATGTCCAATTCCAGACCCTTGGCAGCAGTAACAAGTTGAGGCAGTGGTGTCACCCTCCACTCAGGCTTACAGGCTTTGAGTTTAGCCTGCAAGGCTGGTCTCAGTCCTTCCATGAAGGCAGACGTGAGAAGTTCTTCTCCCATTTGCCCCGTGGCATCCCACCCCATGTCAGTCTAAACAAACAGTTCTTAGTCTTGACTCAAAGGAGACTACATCCTCTGTAGCCTCCTGCACTACGTACTTCAGGCTCCGTGAACTCTCATCCTCCTTTGTCCTGGCCCATCTACAAAATGTCCTGCTGTACTCTCTCCCTGACTGTTCTGTCTTCTCCCCATCCCTCCAAGCCACATTTGGGTCATTTTTCACTCTGTCGCCATCTAGGGTATTCTTAACCGAGCTATACTGTGCCTCCCCTAACTTCAGTGCTACCAAGTCATTTAATAAGTCTGCCCATGTTGCTCTGTAAGTGGCCTGTATCTGTTAGTAACATTCGGGATGTGGGCATGGTTCACGTCAGTGGGTCAAGTATCCTTGGCAGTAGTCCCAGTTGGTCCTTAGGACTCCATGGAACATACTGTATAAATTGCTGTTGAAAATAATGGGGAGCCTGAGGAGGTAGTGCTGCCTGTTGGCCGTGTTGGCCATCTCCACCACCAGCTCCATCGGTGGCGGCAGGCGCCTGAGGGACCTGTGGTATCATTCCTGTTCTCAATAGCACTGGATATAATCAAGTGCTGTATCTGGGGGCACCACCCACTCTGCAGGTTTCAGTCCAATCTGGATTCTGATTCCCGCAGGTCCTGCATATCCATCCCTCCGGTCCCCGTGCAGGGGCCGTGGGAGAGGCATGCACCCTTGAAGGATTTTTAGGTGGTGGACCTCCAGATTTAACCTTTTCAGTTTCCTCTTCAGGGAGTTTGTAGTACAACTTTCCCCTGTAAACTTGTGGCTTCCAACCTTCGGTTTCTATCTCTCTTGCTACCTTAATCTAGATGTTAACGACACATCGCATACTATCTTCACATGTATGATCTTTAATCCACCCACTGTCCCAAACCTCTAAATCGAGGTTTCCATGTTTCATACCTGCTTTTTCCAACCCTTTGTCAACTTTCTTTAACGCATCTTTACCACCTGTCTTTCCTACCAGTTGTTTAGCTGTTGTTTAGTTGTTTAGCTTCGGGAATGCTGTTCTGATTACCCATTGTATATTACTCAATATGTACTATTTTCTCCAAAATAGGCTTCCCCACCCTGTCCTTCCAGGTGTACCTTCTGTGTCAAAGCCTCTCTGAGCTTCTAGCCCCTTCCCCTAGTTTCCTGCCAGATTCTACACACACAATAAACAATGACAAATACGTAAACAGTTACTCCCAGAACAATCGTAAGAAATTCCCAGCTAAAATTATGGTTTAAATCCATCCACCACTCATGTGGTTATCTGCTAGCCCTTTATCAGGGTCACAGATTCTTAAACATAAATTAGGCATGATTGTAAAATTAACTTATACTCTGCCGTACCCTCGAACAAGACAAATGCCACACAGGGAGGTACAGACTACTTGTAAGAAAAAGCTCTTACCTCAGCGCTGATTTTCGTCTGTTTGTCCCGGTATGGCACGTCCAGGCGTCGGGGGTTTCAGCAGGAAGGCATGCATGCTGGTATTTGTAGTCCCTGGATTGAATGGATTCAACCACACATATATAAACCAAAAGGGGCCCAGCATGCATGTGGGACCTACACTTCCTGAATTTCATGGTCGCTGTTATGGCACTTAACAGGTGAGTTTAGCGTTAGGACCCGTCTTATATAGATCGCCTTGGCGTGCGGCAGACGGGCTCAAAGGATGTGCACCTGCGCATTGGGATGTGTTGACCCCCCCTCTTTTTTGTTTGGGGGTCTCAGCAGGAAGGACGTGCCCCACGTGTCGGGCCCCAGTTTCTGTTAGGGCAAAAAAAACATTGTCGGATGAGTGGTGGACTCCAAATTAGAAGTTATAGATATTCATAGAGAAAAACCAAGACAGGCATAGGTCTGTGTATCAAGTGTTTCTAAACGTTATAAAAAAAAAAAGCAGTGGTTAATAAAGCAATTTTCTGGATCATTTCCAACTGAAGACGTAGTATGAAATACAGTATGAAATACAAACATGGAGGCTGAGGACACAACATGGAGTCTCAACCCTCACACACCTCCTCTCCTCACTGAATCAATTACACCAAACCTCATTTGGTTGATCGAATGGCCACACTCTACAAAATGTTTTGCAACTGGTTTGTCTAACATCTTTTATCTAATGGTGCTTTTATGTTTATTGATTCGCTCCCTAATTTCCATAGTGGTCTCACCAACGTATATAAGGCTACAAGGGCATTGAATCATGTATATTACATCCCTAGATCTACATGTATAGTAACCTCTGACGTTATATGTCTAGCCAGTGTATGGGTGTACAAAAGTGTCCCCTTTAATCAAGTTCCCACAATTGCAACACCCTAGACACGGGAAATTGCCCATTTTTGGCGGAGCTGTCTCTCAATTTGTGTGCCACCTATGTCAGTTTTAACCAATTTATCACGTAGACTGGTATTCTTTTTGTATGCCATAAGGGGAGGTACCTCAAACTCACATATCCCTGGTAGGCCTTTTTGTAGAATGTGCCATTCTTTTCTCAAAAATCTTACCACTGTATATGCCAAATGATGACACAAAGGGAATCCTACTTATCTCATTGCTGTTAGATGTCTGTCGTAGAGTGACCTCTCTACTTATCGCTGATATCCTATCTCGAGATCTTCCCAATAATCTGCAGGGATACCCACGTTTAGAGAATCTGTTACTCATCTCCTCCACCCTATTGTCAAAATTATTGTCATTGGAGACCGCTCTTCTAACCCTCAACAATTGGCTCCACAGTAATGACTCAATCATACATTGAGTAGCCTGTAGATGGAAAGCAGGCACATTTAAATTGGAGTTTATACACTCCCAGGCATATCTATATATACAAACTGAAAAGAATGGCGTGGTATTAAACAGACAGGAAGTGCTCAAACCCACATGCAGTTGTGCATATATATACAGGGGAACAAATCCTGCTCTTGTGGCCCGTTGCTAAGGTCCACAAGTGCAGGATTTGCTCCCCTGTATATATATGCACAACTGCATGTGGGTTTGAGCACTTTCTGCCTGTTTAACCTCCTCAGGACCGCCGCACGCAGGGATGCATCTTTGCGGCAGCCCTGTAATTCCTCCTGGAAGCACCGGCGCGTCATCTCGCGAGACGCGAGATTTCGGTCAGAGCCGGCCCTCGCATGCACATTGCGGGCCAGCAAAAGTTAAAGGACTATTTCGTCACCAGCCTGCCAGTCAATGATCATCGCTGGCAGGCTGGTGATTTAAAAAAAACAAATCACAAGCCATATAACACCTTATATTTATAAATATAAGGTGTTAAATGGCTGCTGTGCTCCTCTGCTGGTTCTTTTCGTCGGTTGGTTCCAGCAGAGGAGCACAGTTCACAGTTAGTACACCAAACAGCACACTTAGCCCCCAGATCACCCCCCATCACCCCAATTAACCCCTTGATCGCCCCTGTCAATCACCTAGTGAAAGGGAAAAAAGTGATCAGTGTAAACCGTCACTTTTTTTCCCCACTAGTATTGACGGTTAGGTTTAGGATAGTTTAAGCACAAGGTAAAAGAGAAGCTCCAGCACCCGAATAGATGTGATAAAAAATCCCGGTCTTTATTTGTCACCAAAAATACGTGTAAATTCAGCAAACAGTGAACTGACTCCCATTTTATCCCCAAGATCTACGCGTTTCGAACGATGTTGTTCTTAGTCAGATCATGACTAAGAACAACATCATTCGAAACGCGTAGATCTTGGGGATAAAGTGGGAGTCAGTTCACTGTTTGCTGTATTCACCTGTATTTTTGGTGACAAATAAAGACCGGGATTTTTTATCACATCTATTCGGGTGCTGGAGCTTCTCTTTTACCTTGTGCATTATCTTTGAGGACTGGCTTGGGTCCGCCCCGTGCACCGATACACAGGATGAGAAGGTGAGCTGGCTGTAATCCTTTTTCTCGTTGGGATAGTTTAGGCCCCTTTGTTAGGCAGTTAGCGTCGGTTAGCACCCAGCCCACTGCACCGCAGTCACTGATTCGCTGATTAGCGTATCACTAATCAGCATTTGTACTGTACTGTACTGTATATAGTATCTGTAAGTGATCAGAACTGATCACAGTCAGATCTATAATAGTATTAGTGTCACCTTAGCTCGCCCTCCACCCAAAACGCAGTGTTTGCCCGATCAGGCCTGATCGGTCGCCCACACGTGCGTTCACCAATGCCCGCCCCGCCGCAGTGACAAAAAATTTATTTATTTTGATCAGACAGGTTTGCTTTTTTTCTTGGGTAGTCTCAGGGAATTCCCCCTAAATTTAGTAGTCCAAATGGCAAATAAGGAGTATTCTTCTGAAGAGGCCTACAGGCTTCTGACCCAGTCACATGAGGAATGGGAACCCTCATCTGACGAATCCAGCGGGTCAGAATACGAACCTGTAGAAAGCAGTAGCAGTCTGACCCAAAGTTCGGACGACCCGGCCCAGTGTTGCTAGACCACAGGTTGCGCAGGATCCGCTTCAAGGGCAGCAGAGTGGGGCTGGCGCTGTCGAATTACGAGGTGAGGCATACACCAGCAGCGCAGCCCATCCTGGACCTAGTACCAGCACTGCCGTACAACATGGTGAAGTGGCGAGCACCAGAAGGGCAGTTGAAGCTGGTACCGTGGCACGTGCATTAGTTCCCCCGTCGCAGCCACCGCACAGACAGGCCCGTACAGCCCCTAGAGTCCCTGAGGTGCTGGCAAACCCTGATTGGCAGCCCTCAACTTCAGCTGCACCAGTAGTTCCCCCTTTCGCCGCCCAGTCTGGAGTTCGGGTTGAGACAGCTCAGATCGGTTCGGCACTGGGGTTTTTGAGCTGTTCTTGACTGCGGAGCTGTTGGACTTAGTTGTGGCAGAAACAAATCGATATGCCACTCAATTTATAGCCGCCAACCCGGGAAGCTTTTATGCCCAGTCTTTCCGGTGGAAACCCATCCAAGTTTCCGAAATTAAAACTTTTCTGGGCCTTCTCCTCAACATGGGCCTAACAAAAAAGCATGAATTGCGGTCATATTGGTCCACAAACCCAATTCATCACATGCCCATGTTCTCTGCTGCCATGTCCAGGACACGATTTGAGACCATCCTGCGTTTCCTGCACTTTAGCGACAACAGCACCTCCCGTCCCAGAGTCCACCCAGCTTTTGACTGGCACCACTAAATTCGGCCCCTCATAGACCACTTTAACACCAAATTTGCAGATTTGTATACCCCTGAGCAAAACATCTGCGTAGACGAGTCCCTTATACATTTTACCGGGCGCCTTGGCTTCAAACAATACATCCCAAGCAAGCGCGCCGGTATGGGGTCAAATTGTATAAGCTCTGTGAAAGGGCCACAGGCTATACCCACACATTTCGGATCTATGAGGTTAAAGATCAGACCCTGGAACCCCGGTTGCCCTGACTACCCGGGGAGCAGTGGGAAGACAGTCTGGGACTTGGTGTCACCCTTATTTGGCAAGGGGTACCATCTTTATGTGGACAATTTTTACACAAGTGTGCCCCTCTTCAGGCATTTGTTCCTAGAACAGATTGGCTGCTGTGGCACCACGCGACCTAGTCGCCGGGGCTTCCCCCAATGGCTCGTTACCACCCATCTTGCAAGTGGGGAAAGGGCTGCCTTGTGTAACGAAGAACTGCTCGTGGTGAAATGGAGAGACAAGCGTGACGTTTACATGCTCTCCTCCATTCACGCAGACACGACAATCCAAATTGAACGAGCAACCAGTGTCATTGAAAAGCCCCTCTGTGTCCACGACTATAATTCGCTCATGGGAGGGGTGGACTTCAATGACCAGATGTTGGCTCCCTATTTACTTTCCCGCAGAACCAGACGCTGGTATAAGAAGGTGTCTGTATATTTGATTCGATTGGCTGTATATAATAGTTTTGTTCTCTACAGTAAGGCTGGGAGAACAAGATCCTTCCTCAAATTTCAGGAAGAGATCATCGAGAACCTCCTGTATCCAGGAGGTTCCATGGCCCCAACCACCAGTGTAGTGAGCCGTCTACACGAGCGACATTTCGTTGCCGGTACCTCAAACCAACCGCCACCCTGAAAAAAATGTGTCTGTAGCAGAAGTGGAATAAGGCTTGACACCCGCTATTTCTGTCCTGACTGCCCTTACCACCCTGCCCTATGCTTAGGGGAGTGTTTCCGGAAGTACCACACACAGGTACACTTAGCATAGGGATTGCATCTCACAGGACAGGCACACAGGGCTATTAGGGCCCATTCACACATAGTTGCTGCAAACCTCTCCTTTCACCTGGGACAAAGTGCATAATGTACTTCGCCATATCTCTGGGCGATTTGCGCTTTGCACATTGTCCCATGGGGAAGGAGAGGTTTGTCCTATAAAAGGCAAAAAAAGCAAAACAAAAAAATAATCACCGGTAAGCAAAAAAGTTAATGTTCTGTTTCCAAAGTTCATAAAAGTTAATGTTCTGTTCAAATGTTATTATAAAGTTCATGTTAATAAATTTATTGCGTTGCGGCCTGGTTTTATCTTTTTTGTTTAGTTTTTTTTACCTTCAAGGTGGACCAACCGATCGACCAGCTGCAGCACTGATGTGCATTCTGACAGAAGCATTGCGCTGCTGTCAGATTACACAAAAGTCGGTGTATGCGGCGCTGCAAGACGAGATTTCTCCTCTGCAGTAAAAAATATATATTTGCCGAGGCTTATGAGCTGAGGGGGCGGTGGTGTTCATATGCTTTGACAAACACTTTGTATATAAAAAACAAAACAAAAAAACCCGGCAATGATTTATTCATCCACATCGATCGATGTGAATGGAGAAATCGCGTTTGCCAGGGCATACGAGCTAAGTGGGTATGGATGTTGGGCGGAGCTCCTATGTCCTGGCAGACACCTTTCCCCTCCTTTTTTTTTTGGCAGAGATTTTTTCATCCACATTGATCGATGCGAATGAAGAAATCTGTGCCGTTCAGTTTTTCTTTCAGCCCAGAGGCTGAACGGAAAAAATAAATCTCATGACCTGTATGCTCAATATAAGGAGAGTAGCAGAAACTCCTAATGCTGGCCATACATGTAATGATTGCGGAGACCCTCAAATGCCAGGGCAGTACAAACACCCCACAAATGACCCCATTTTGGAAAGAAGACACCCTAATGTCTTCGCTGATGGGCATAGTGAGTTCATAGAAGTTTTTATTTTTTGTCACCAAGTTAGCGGAAAATGTATTTTTTTTTTCTTACAAAGTCTCATATTCCACTAACTTGTGACAAGAAATAAAAACTTCCATGAACTCACTATGCCCATCACGAAATACCTTGGGGTGTCTTCTTTCAAAAATGGGGTCACATGTGGGGTATTTATACTGCCCTGGCATTTTAGGGGCCCTAATGCATGAGAAGAAGTCTGGAATCCAAATGTCTAAAAATGCCCTCCTAAAAGGAATTTGTGCCCCTTCGCGCACCTAGGCTGCAAAAAAGTGTCACACATGTGGTATCGCCATACTCAGGAGAAGTTGGGCAATTTGTTTTGGGGTGTCTTTTTACATATACCCATGCTGGGTGAGAGAAATATCTCTCTAAAAGTCAACTTTTCACATTTTTTTATACAAAGTTGTCATTTTAGAAAGATATTTCTCTCACCCAGCATGGGTATATGTAAAAATACACCCCAAAACACGTTGCCCTACTTCTTCTGAGTACGGTGATACCACATGTGTGACACTTTTTTGCAGCCTAGGCGGGCAAAGGGGCACAAATTCTAAAGAGCACCTTTAGGATTTCACAGGGCATTTTTTACACATTTGGATTTCAAACTACTTCTCACGCATTAGGGCCCCTAAAATGCCAAGGCAGTATAAATACCCCACAAGTGACCCCATTTTGGAAAGAAGACACCCCAAGGTATTTCGTGATGGGCATAGTGAGTTCATGAAAGTTTTTATTTTTTTGTCACAAGTTAGTGGAATATGAGACTTTATAAGAAAAAAAAAATCATCATCTTCCGCTAACTTGTGACAAAAAAATAAAAACTTCTATGAACTCACTATGCCCATCAGCGAATACCTTAGGGTGTCTTCTTTCCAAAATGGGGTCACTTGTAGGGTAGTTATACTACCCTGGCATTTTAGGGGCCCTAATGCGTGAGAAGTAGTTTGAAATCCAAATGTGTAAAAAATGCCCTGTTAAATCCTAAAGGTGCTCTTTAGAATTTGTGCCCCATTTCGTTATGTGTGTAGTGAGTTCATGGAAGTTTTCATTTTTTGTCAGAAGTTAGTGGAATATGAGACTTTGTAAGAAAAAAATAAAATAAAATAAAAATCATAATTTTCCACTAATTTGTGACAAAAAATAAAAGGTTCTATGAACTCACTATGCCCATCAGTGAATACCTTAGGGTGTCTACTTTCCGAAATGGGGTCATTTGTTTCTACTGTCTGGGCATTGTAGAACCTCAGGAAACATGACAGGTGCTCAGAAAGTCAGAGCTGCTTCAAAATGCGGAAATTCACATTTTTGTACCATAGTTTGTAAATGCTATAACTTTTACCCAAACCATTTTTTTTTTTTACCCAAACCATTTTTTTTAATCAAAGACATGTAGAACAATAAATTTTGAGAAAAATTTATATAGAAATTTATTTTTTTTGGGAAAAATTTTACAACTGAAAGTGAAAAATGTCAATATTTAGCAAAAAAAATAAATCTGTAAATTTCGATTAATAACAAAAAAAAGTTAAAATGTCAGCAGCAATGAAATACCACCAAATGAGAGCTCTATTAGTGAGACAAAAAGGAGGTAAAATTCATTTGGGTGGTAAGTTGTATGACCGAGCAATAAACTGTGAAAGTAGTGTAGTGCAGAATTGTAAAAAGTGGTCTGGTCATTAAGGGTGTTTAAGCTAGGGGAGCTGAGGTGGTTAATACCACGCCATTCTTTTCAGTTTGAACATCTATAAGTAATCAGTAGGCAAACGGTGTATATAGAGAGGCTTTCCATGGCGACTGACACACCCCTGCTTAGTATTGGTCGGACCCTGGTCAGGTGACTCGCCCCCTCCCTCTGACGTAGATGGCGTTCACTCGTCAGCATGTCCTCAAGCCTTGGGGGCGGAGCTGGGGAGGGACGCCGCTGTGTCCGTGGCAGGTGAGCGATTCATCTGACTTTGCGCCTGCGCAGTTGCTGCAGGGGAACGCCGTCTTCATGCCGATTCCATGTATAGGTCAGCTGTGTGAGAGCAGCTGGGCCTCTCTTGTTTTTAACCCTTCACTCGCTGTATGCACTGGCACTTTATATTATCTATGTATATATAGATTGATATCATGTATTAAAAAAAATATGTATGATTGTAATCATGGAAACACTGTAATTATTCAATGTAATTATGCACGCACTATATTGATTGTGTTATATTTGTCTTTGTAAACTTATGTTGTAACCACTTGGGACTTTGAATGGTTAACTGTTCACCCCTATCACATGACTTGATTCGGGTATATATACCCATGTGTGACACTATTGTAATGCTTGACAAAGGCCCCATTGTGTGGGCTGAAACATTGCCAGGGAATAAATGGGTCATCACCTTTCACCACAGTTGGAGTGCTGTCTTTTCTTTGGATACACTATACTTGAGGAAAGGTTGTCCACCTTTCCATAGGATTTGCACCCAAACCTATTTTTCACTGTGCTGCTGTTATTTATTTTTATTCTCAATAGTCACTATTTATTATGCTTGAGAAAGGCTAGTATGTAGCCAAAATGTTGTGTTTTTGTACATTACTCATGGATGTCTGGTGTATAAAGGACCCTCGTATGGATATGCTGCCGTCATCTTTTGGTTTTTACTGATCTGTTGACCGCTTAGGATCTATGCTTGTGGACGAGCTGATGCATTCCTGAGGGAGTCTGTGTGGTACTGGTGCTGCTCTACATTGCTGTTATTGTACCTTGTGGATCCGAGGACTGAGCACGGGTGACCCAATAGTCATTATGATGGAGGATACCCCAGGACTCAGTAAGACTAAAGAGACTATGAACATGAATATGTACTTATACACTGATTAAGATATAAACAGATTGATTAATGATGAAAGTGATGTGACCTTTTTAAGAACACCCTCAATAGATCTGTTGGAAAATAAATTTAAACAAGAAGCTAAGAGACTCACCACAATTGAGTTACACCTGAAAACGTTGATTGAATACTATGAAATGCAATCACATTTACACCCCAATCTCTTCCCTAATAATGAAGTTTCAATTTTGAAAAGAACTTGAACTAGTCAGCAATAAATACTCGTTTGAAATAATGTTGCTAAACATAGAGTATCTACATAAAGAAGCTGATGCCATTAAGCATGTTATTTCAACACTAGATGCCCAGATACAGGAGCTACTCGAAGCTGATGAGTTGACCACTCATAAAGAGAGAAAGGCATAATACGTACAACGCCACAAAGCAGAAGTGGAAAGGACGAAACGTGACAAATGACATAGAGCAGGGATGGCCAACCTGAGGCTCTCCAGCTGTTGCAAAACTACAACTCCCAGCATGCAAAGACTGCCTACAGCTATAAGCCTACAACAGAGCATGGTGGGAATTGTAGTTTTACAGCAGCTGGACAGCCACAGGTTGGCCATCCCTGAAATTGAGATTTGGAAGATTATCAGACTGGTAAGGTCTATAATTGGCAAAATCAACAGATACAAGGGAGACCCAAGAAGAGAAAAGGAAAGAGATTTGACAAAGCAATTTTGGATTCACCACATGTGATTTGGAATCTACAGATGAATCGAGTAAATCGTCTTTTTTAGGCACAACCAAAATGAGAGGAAGAGGAAATAGACGGGGCGGCAGGAAACACCAGAGGTCCCAGAAAAAAGTGAGACCGAGATGCAATCCGAGGAATTGAATCAGCTAGTAGTGAATATCTCCTCCATGGAGTGGACTATGGACCAGATTAAAGTTCTAAGTCGTGAATTAACATTTTGCCCTACAAAACCATATGATTGATTTGAGGTTGAACTAGATCTACAACGATTCTTTAGAAGAATACGACTAAGGGTTTATTCTTAAAAGACAGACCTATAAGTACAAAATTGAATAATAATGAAACTAATAAAGATATGCTATGTTTAAAGGATTTAGATCTGAAAAAAAACAAAAACTTTTCTCCTCCACATAATAACTACGTGATAGAATCATATGTGGAGATAGTCTCTAAACAGATTGGGAAATTAAGGGAACAATGTAGGGAGGAACACAAATATAATATGTCCAAACAGGAAAGAAATGCGTTAAAATCTTTGGAAGAGAATAATAGGATTACGATAAAACCCGCTGACAAAAGGGGAGCAGTGGTAGTTATGGACTCTGACAAATACATCAATGAGATACATAGACAACTCGAGGATGAGGAATTCTACAAGGTATTAAAGGCGGATCTGAAATTTGAGATAATGAATATCTTGAAAGAGATATTAGATAAAGCTGTGGATGAGCTATGGCATACAAAAAGAATACCAGTCTACGTGATAAATTGGTTAAAACTGACATAGGTGGCACACAAATTGAGAGACAGTGATACCTAGCTCCGCGAAAAATGGGCAACTTCACGTGTCTGCGGTGTTTCAATTGTGGGAACCTGATTAAAGGGGACACTTTTGTACACCCATACACTAGATATACATATAACATCAAAGGTCACTATACGTGTAGATCTAGGGATGTAATATACATGATTCAATGCCCTTGTAGCCTTATATACGTTGGTGAGACCACTATGGAAATTAGGGAGCAAATCAATAAACATAAATGCACTATTAGAAAAAAGATGTTAGGCAAACTAGTTGCAAAACATTTTGTAGAGTGTGGCCATTTGATCGACCGATTGAGGTTCCGTGTATTTGTTTCGGAGGGGACATTGAGGAGAGGAGGGGACAGGGAAATTAATCTACGAAAAAAAGAATTAAGGTGGATTTTTACTCTAAGATCATTGTGACGAGACCAATCTCGCTACATTGCGTTGGAGATGCCTGGTTGCCCGCCTGCTTCTTTTAGACTATGGCCCTATGTTGAAATGCTAGATTTTCCCCTGCAAAGACTATGTGAAAGAATTTGGCTCCATGGCAATTGAACTGTATTTGTGTAGCCTGAGTGCCATTCACCTAATATTTATGTGCTCAGACCTGGGCTATCTGGGGATATGTTAAATGTCTATGTTTTATGCAATAGCTGCACAGTTAAATATTCTTATGTCTTTTATTGTCTTTAGCTACCATGTGGCTAATGGAGTTTTGCCTCTGCCCTTGGAGATAAATTGGGTTACTTCCCAATTGTCTCCAGGACAGAAGACATTGTGTAAAACTGTATTTTCCTGCCCTTGATAATTACATTAACCTATTGTGTAAGGTAATTGTATCACAGGCAGAGGGGAGGATTTTGTATGGGAGTGTTTTACTGTATTGTACGTGTTTATTGGTTGTTTTTACAAAACCCTGTTGGTGGTACTAATGTGTATATAAGAACAACAAACCCACAGCTCTGGCTGTCCACTGCTTTACCCTCAACACAGAGCTTGGTCTCGTTCTTGGGGAATTGTATGCTGTCCAGTCCGACTGCTAGGAGTGTAAACCTTTCATATGGTTTTTCCTATTTGGCTGTATGCAGCATTCATATGGTCTCCAGTTCGGGAGATTGGTGTCTTTAGTAGCTGCCTGTGCATCTGGAATGGGAATATCTCTTAAACGGCTTTTATCCCCTTTTATGCCCGGGGTGCCGTTACAATCATTACAACCCCATGTGTTGAACACAGAATTCAATGTAAGTGGTATAGAATAAGTCTCTAGTTATCATTTATCATTATGGAGTATACATTGATTTTATGGGAATGTTTTAATTGTGTTTTTGTTTTTGGTTATAGATGGATAAGTAGCGGACGCTGGACCCATATCATGCACGAGTAAGTGGTAGTTGTAATGATCTTAGTAAAATATTCCCCACTATATAGATCATGATTGATCAATATTACATTGTGCCATGATCGTGGGACCTAATAGCACGACAGGATGATGGGCTTTGTGAGTGTTGCGCTGGATGATGAGATTGATCTCCAGGGGTAGAGAGTAAGCTTCTCTAGCTGACAAGCTTTGAGATGATTATGTGATGCTTGGAGGTCATATGATGCGCAGACGATTCAATGCGGCGCTGTGGATCGATCTCTATGGAGATGTAGATACTTACTATCCAGCAGAGTCCCAGGTAGATCATGTGACTAATATTAATCACATGATGAGCTGACGTTGAGCGTCTACAACGGAAGTGATAGTGATCACATGCTGACATGCGCAGGGGGATTGGACAGACGCTGAGATGTCATGTTCTGTGGATTCCATTGCCCGCCATTTACCACGTGGAGAACACCTATGACCTTATGAGGTAATCACTTATTTAGTTCACATGTATGTTGGTTGAGTGATACTTATTACTAATAGATCAGGTTTCATTGGAGATGTTTTAATGAATAGTTAGAACCTAACATTCTGAGGCACCTTGTTTTTTAATGTTTGTGGGTGGAACATGAAGCACTATAAATATTCTGAATAATTACTACTTACTATGCTTGAGAAAGGCTAGGATGTATCCAAAATGTTACATTTTTGTATGCTTTTTTGTACATTACCCATGGATGTCTGGTGAATAAAGGACCCTCGTATGGATATGCTGCAGTCATCTTTTGGTTTTTACCAATATACAGTGATGTCACTGGCCTAGGAAGAGGCTGGCGCTCTTCTAACAGCTGATCAGGGACTTCCGGGTGTTGCACTCCAGAAGATCTGATAATGATGACTAGTGTTGAGTGAATCGAGCTTCGGATCACAGATCTCAAGCCATTTTGTTCAAACACCGTTTTAATGCTATAACGTACAGCATTAAAATCTATTGCCTCCATGGAGGCAAAATTCGTTCCACCTGAAGTCATGCGAGACTTCAGTGAATGAATTCAGTGTTCATTTCTGCATCTTTAAAAACAGGAATCTGAAGTCGGGTTTGGTATCGAGGTACCAGCTGGTACAAAACACAACTTCGGGTCCTAATTTTAAATGTTTTAAAAATGCAGAAATTAATACCAAATTCATTCACAAATTAGAAACAAATTTTGCCTCCGTGGAAGGCAAACATTTTAAAACTAAGTGTTTGAATGAATCGACTTCAGATCGCCTACTAATGACCAATCCTGAGGCTACATCATTAATATCATTTCCTGGATAACCCCTTTATTGCAACCACTAACCTAGTAGAAATGATTAATTCCATGTCAAAGTTGTCCATAGCCTTAAAAAAGGACCTTTCACCGTAATAACAATCCTGCAGCATCTAATCTTATGGCTCTATGTTGTGCCATTCCTTTATTATATCTATTACAAGTTATGAATGAATTGCTGGCAGTCTGCAGTAAGGGTACAGAGGGGTGGTAACAAGTTTGGGGTGTGTACCTGCACAGTCTAAAAATGGCAGCACTGATTGGCTAGAGTGAGTCTGTGCAGGTACACACCCCCAACTGGTTACAACTCCTTTGTACCCTTACTGCAGACTTCTAGCAATTCATTAATAACTTCTAGTAGAAATAATAAAGGGATGGCTCAACATAGAGCAGTGTTCCCCAACCAGTGTGCCTCAGCTGTTGCAAAACTACAACTCCCAGCATGCCCGCACAGCCAAAGGCTGTCCAGGCATGCTGGGAGTTGTAGTTTTGCAACAGCTGGAGGCACGGCACACTGGTTGGGAAACACTGACATAGAGCCATCAGAATAGTTGATCCAGAATTGTTATTACATGGGGAATGCATGAAGCTATTATAACAGGCATGTCAGGAGCGGTGACAGGTCCTCTTCAAAGGGACACTGCAATATTCATAAAAAAATTGCCAGTTTTGTTTTTTATTTGACAGTACTATACCATTGAAAATGAAAAAGAAAATATTGTCCTTCTTTAGCAGTCAGCACAGGAAGATAAAAACTATACGGATAGGGACCCATTGTTTAGTGTACAACTGCTGTAAGGAAAATATGTTAGCTGCTAACACAATAGTAGATTAGTAGAACAGATATAGCAGTATGGCAGTACTATTCTTCCCTTAAAGGGATACTGTCATCAGATTTGTGCCCTATAAGCTAAACATATGGCCATGTCGGTGCTAATAACATGAATCCTAAACTGCCCTTATTAAACCTGCTTGTGGCTCTATTAGCCCAAAAAACAGGTTTTTATAAGCTGTCACTCACCTACCTAAGGTGCCCAAGGGGTTTTACGTTAATCCATGGTCCCCGTCCGGACCCCTCGCCGTCTGGTGCCCAGCACCGCCTTCCTCACCTCAGCGCAGCCTCCTCAATCCACCCGTCCCTCTGCCAGATCCGGCGCCTGCGCACTAGGCTCAGCCTTATGCGCCGCGGACTCCTGGCAGCGGCTTCGTTGAGCGAAGTGCGCATGCGCATCAGGCCGGCACATGCACACTTCGCTCAACGAAGCCGCTGCCAGGAGTCCGCGGCGCATCAGGCTCAGCCTAGTGCGCAGGCGCCGGATCTGGCAGAGGGACGGGTGGATTGAGGAGGCGGCGCTGAGGTGAGAAAGGCGGCGCTGGGCACCAGACGGCGAGGGGTCCGGGCAGGCACCATGGATTAACGTAAAACCCCTTGGGCACCTTAAGTAGGCGAGTGACAGCTTATAGAAACCTGTTTTTGGGGCTAATAGAGCCACAAGCAGGTTTAATAAGTGCAGTTTAGGATTCATGTTATTAGCACCGACATGGCCATATGTTTAGCTTATAGGGCACAAATCTGAAAACAGAATCCCTTTAATAGGCCCAGATAAAGATGCCCACAGAAGAGTATTGCACTATTCAGTGTCACTCATGCTCCTTCCCTCTCTGGCCACAGAGAAAGGCCTCACTGAGAAAGTCAAGGAAGGCTGTTTGCTGGGCCAAAGTTCCAAACAAAGGAAAGAAAGGAAGTAGAAAACATGGAGCGACTTCAAAACATTATATCCAGAAAACCATCCATAAGTTTTCTTGCTAAAAAAAAACAACCCATAGAATATTTACATTTAAGCTGCTACCCACTCCTCCTTTTCTCGCCACTCGGGAAAATTGGGGTGAGTAGGGAAAAGTCGCAGATTTTGCCACAAAAATCCTGTGTGACAAAATCTGCAACTTTTTGCCAAAAAGGGTGTATATGTGATAATAAATGACCCTCAAAATGTTCATTGTTCTTACTATAAGGTATTGAGAATTATGTGGTTTGTATCACTTAGGGTACTTTCACACTAGCGGCAGAACGGATCCGACAGGCTGTTCACCCTGTCGGATCCGTCCTGCCGCTATTTCTCCGTGCCGCTGGACTGCCGCTCCGTTGACTATAATGGGGACGGGGCGGAGCTCCGGCGCAGTACGACAGTGCACGGCGAGAGGCCGCCGGACTAAAAGTACTGCATGTCCGACTTTTTAGTCCGGCGGCCTCTCACCGCGCACTGCCGTGCTGCGCTGGAGCTCCGCCCCGTCCCCATTATAGTCAACGGAGCGGCAGTCCGGCGGCATGGCAAAATAGCGGCAGGACGGATCCGACATGGTGAACAGCCTGTCGGATCCGTCCTGCCGCTAGTGTGAAAGTAGCCTTTGTTCAGGTCAATCTTTTCTGCTGTGATCCACTTCCACAGTAGAATAAGGACCCTTTCACACGGGCGAGATTTCCTCGCGGGTGCAATGCGTGAGGTGAGGTGCATTGCACCCGCACTGAATCCGGACCCATTCATTTCTTTGGGGCTGTGCACATGAGCAGTGATTTTCACGCACCACTTGTGCGTTGAGTGAAAATCGCAAGCATCCGCAAGCAAGTGTGGATGCGGTGCGATTTTCACGCATGGTTGCTAGGAGACAATCGGAATGGAGACCCGGTCATCATTATTTTCCCTTATAATATGGTTATAAGGGAAAATAATAGCATTCCTAATACAGAATGCATAGTACAATAGGGCTGAAGGGGTTAAAAAAATATTTTTCTCTTCTGTCTTCACCCGTGAGGAAAATTACCTTTGATGATGTCACTGCGTTCATCACATGGTCCATCACATGATGCTGCACCATGGTGATGGATCATGTGATGAGCACAGTGACATCATTAAAGGTCCTTTACCCAGCTCCTGAAGAAAGAAGACAGAAGAGAAGTCGGGCTGCGCGAACAAGTGCATTAAGGTGAGTTAATATTTATTTATTTAATTTAATTTATTTTATTTATTTAACCCCTCCAGCCCTATTGTACTAAGCATTCTGTATTAGGAATAACCATGTTATAAGGGAAAATAATACAATCTACACAACACCGATCCTAAACCCGAACTTCTGTGAAGAAGTCCAGGTACGGGTCTAGGCACCAAACATGTTGATTTTTCTCACACGCGTGCAAAACGCATTAAAATGTTTTGCACTCACTCTGAAAAATCACGCATTTTCCCGCAACGCATCTGGACCTAATCCGGACACGCTTGTCTGCAAGGGGCCTAACTTTGGTATTTGATTTTTAAAGTGGAAAAAACTGAACTCGGTTTTGGTTCCAAAGTAACAGTCAGAACTGAAGCCAAGTTCGGATCCAAGTTTAAAAAGTGGTTTTCCATTTTAAAAATCAAATACCAAAGTTATTCAATGAAGTCTTCGCTTCATTGGAGGCCATGCATTTTAATGATGTATGGACACGGATCTCGGTGCAGTATTAATCCGAAGTTTTGAGCAAAGTGCATTCAGATCTAGGATCCGAAGCTCGCTTCGCACATCACTACCCTACAGGGTTCAAAGGGTTAATATAAAACCGGTGCTTTAAACAATAGTTCATTTTCTGGTGACTCATTCACTTTTAGACAACAGAGATTAAAAAATGTACTTCAAAACTTGGCAAACTAAAAGTATTTCAAAATGTATGAACAGGCAGTGTAAATCACCAAAAACTTCAATGGAGAGAAACACACCAGAGGACCTTCATCTCTGTCCAGACTGTTCCATTAGGTGTGTAGTAGCACTGAAGATAATACAGTCCTGATCAAAAGTTTAAGACCACTTGAAAAATTGCAAAAAAATCTTATTTAGCATGGCTGGATGTTAACAAGGTTCCAAGTAGAGCTTCAACATGCAACAAGAAGAAATGGGAGGGAGACAAAACATTTTTTGAGCATTCAATTTAATGAAAACAAAGAATAAACTGAAACAGGCTGTTTTTCAGCTGATCACAAGTTTAGGACCACACCTCCAAAAAAAAACTAACCCCCCCAAAACAGAAATCCAACTTCCAAACATGAACTCAGTGAGGCTACTTTCACACTAGCGTTCGGGCGGATCCGTTCTGAACGGATCCGCTCATAATAATGCAGACGGAGGCTCCGTTCAGAACGGATCCGTCTGCATTATTTTTAGCATAGAACAGCTAAGTGTGAAAATAGCCTAGTACGGATCCGTCCAGACTTTCAATGTAAAGTCAATGGGGGACGGATCCGCTTGAAGATTGAGCCACATTGTGGCATCTTCAAACGGATCCGTCCCCATTGACTTACATTGAAAGTCTGGACGGATCCGCACGGATCCGCACGCCTCCGCACGGCCAGGCGGACACCCGAACGCTGCAAGCAGCGTTCAGCTGTCCGCCTGTCCGTGCGGAGGTGAGCGGAGCGGAGGCTGAACGCCGCCAGACTGATGCAGTCTGAGCGGATCCGCCTCCATTCAGACTGCATCAGGGCTGGACGGCTGCGTTCGGGTCCGCTCGTGAGCTCCTTCAAACGGAGCTCACGAGCGGAAACCCGAACGCTAGTGTGAAAGTAGCCTTATGAGTAGCTCCACCGTTATTGTTTATCACTTCAAAAATTTGTTTCGGCATGCTTGATGCAAGCGTTTCCATGAGGTGAGTGGGAACATTTCTCCAAGTGGTAAAGACAGCCGCACGAAGGCCATCTACTGTCTGGAACTGTTGTCCATTTTTGTAAACGTCCCTTGCCATCCATCCCCAAAGGTTCTCAATTGGATTTAGGTCAGGGGAACACACAGGATGGGCCAAAAGAGTGATGTTATTCTCCTGGAAGAAGTCCCTTGTCCTGCGGGCATTGTGTACTGTAGCGTTGTCCTGTTGAAAAACCCAGTCGTTACCACACAGACGAGGGCCCTCAGTCATGAGGAATGCTCTCTGCAACATCTGGACATAGTCAGCGGCCGTTTGACGCCCCTGCCTTTCCTGAAGCTCCATTGTTCCACTGAAGGAAAAAGCACCCTAGACCATTATGGCGCCCCCTCCACTGTGGCGCGTAGAAAACATCTTAGGTGGGATCTGCTTGTCATGCCAGTAACGTTGGAAACCATCAGGACCATCAAGGTTACATTTTTTCTCATCAGAGAATAAAACTTTCTTCCACCTTTGAATGTCCAATGTTTGGTGCTCTCTTGCAAAGTCCAATTGAGCAGTATCGTCTAGTGTCTTGACGGACAGCCAATTGGATCCTCTGGCTCAGTGCTGATGAAATTTTTGGGGGTCTTCCACTTGACTTTTTTGTTCCATAACCCTCAGGATCATTTAAGACATTCCAAATGACTGTCTAAGGCCTCATGCACACGACAGTTTTTTTTCACGGTCCGCAAAAACGGGGTCCGTGGGTCCGTGATCCGTGACCGTTTTTTCGTCCGTGGGTCTTCCTTGATTTTTGGAGGATCCACGGACATGAAAAAAAGTTGTTTTGGTGTCCGCCTGGCCGTGCGGAGCCAAACGGATCCGTCCTGAATTACAATGCAAGTCAATGGGGACGGATCCGTTTGATGTTGACACAATATGGTGCCATTTCAAACGGATCCGTCCCCATTGACTTTCAATGTAAAGTCTGGAGTTCTTTTATACCATCGGATTGGAGTTTTCTCCAATCCGATGGTATATTTTAACTTGAAGCGTCCCCATCACCATGGGAACGCCTCTATGTTAGAATATACTGTCGGATATGAGCTACTTCGTGAACCTCAGATCCGACAGTATATTCTAACACAGAGGCGTTCCCATGGTGATGGGGACGCTTCAGGTTAGAATACACTACAAACTTTGTACAAGACTGCCCCCTGCTGCCTGGCAGCACCCGATCTCTTACTGGGGGATATGATAGCACAATTAACCCTTTTAGGTGCGGCACCTAAAGGGGTTAATTGTACTATCATATTCCCCTGTAAGAGATCAGGGCTGCCAGGCAGCAGGGGGCAGCCCCCCCCCCCTCCCCAGTTTGAATATCGTTGGTGGCACAGTGTGCCCCCACCATCGCCCCCCCTCCCTCCCTCTATTGTATTAAATCGTTGGTGGCCCAGTGTGCCAACCACCATCGGCCCCCCCCTCCCTCCCTCTATTGTATTAAATCGTTGGTGGCACAGTGTGCCAACCACCATCGGCCCCCCTCCCTCCCTCTATTGTATTAAATCGTTGGTGGCACAGTGTGCCAACCACCATCGGCCCCCCTCCCTCCCTCTATTGTATTAAATCGTTGGTGGCACAGTGTGCCAACCACCATCGCCCCCCCTCCCTCTATAGCAGTAACATTGGTGGCAGTGTGCGGTCTCAACAGTAGAAGATTCATAGTTACCTGCTTGCTGCTGCGATGTCTGTGTCCGGCCGGGAGCTCCTCCTACTGGTAAGTGAAAGGTCTGTGCGGCGCATTGCTAAAGAACTGTCACTTACCAGTAGGAGGAGCTCCCGGCCGTTCACAGACATCGCAGCAGCAAGCAGGTAAGTATGAATCTTCTACTGTTGAGACCGCACACTGCCACCAATGTTACTGCTATAGAGGGAGGGGGGGGGCGATGGTGGTTGGCACACTGTGCCACCAACGATTTAATACAATAGAGGGAGGGAGGGGGGCCGATGGTGGTTGGCACACTGTGCCACCAACGATTTAATACAATAGAGGGAGGGAGGGGGGGCGATGGTGGGGGCACACTGTGCCACCAACGATATTCAAACTGGGGAGGGGGGGGTCTGCCCCCTGCTGCCTGGCAGCCCTGATCTCTTACAGGGGAATATGATAGTACAATTAACCCCTTTAGGTGCCGCACCTGAAGGGGTTAATTGTGCTATCATATCCCCCTGTAAGAGATCGGGTGCTGCCAGGCAGCAGGGGGCAGTCTTGTACAAAGTTTGCAGTGTATTCTAACTAGAAGCGTCCCCATCACCATGGGAACGCTTCTGTGTTAGAATATACTGTCGGAAATGAGTTTTCACGAAGTGAAAACTTAGATCAGAAAAAGCTTTTATGCAGACGGATCTTCGGATCCGTCTGTATGAAAGCAACCTACGGCCACGGATCACGGACACGGATGCCAATCTTGTGTGCATCCGTGTTCTTTCACGGACCCATTGACTTGAATGGGTCCGTGAACCGTTGTCCGTCAAAAAAATAGGACAGGTCATATTTTTTTGACGGACAGGATACACGGATCACGGCCTCGGCTGCAAAACGGTGCATTTTCCGATTTTTCCACGGACCCATTTAAAGTCAATGGGTCCGCGAAAAAAAACGGAAAACGGCACAACGGCCACGGATGCACACAACGGTCGTGTGCATGAGGCCTTACTGTGTCCCACCTCAGCAGCGATGGTGCACTGTGAGAGACCCTGCTTATGCAGTTCAACAACCCGACCACGTTCAAAAAGGGAGAGTTTTTTGCCTTTGCCATCACAACGTGTGACTACCTGACAGAAAATGACAATGAATCCACATCTTTGCACAGATTTGGCCTTTTAAGGGCATGTGGTCCTAAACTTTGGATCAGCTGAAAAACAGCCTGTTTCAGTTTAATCGTTATTTTCAATTAATTGAATGCTCAAAAAAATGTTTTGTCTCACTCTCATTTCTTCTTGTTGCATGTTGAAGCTCTACTTGGAACCTTGTTAAGATCCAACAATGTAAAATAAGATTTTTTGCCATTTTTCAAGTGGTCTTAAACTTTTGATCAGGACTGTATATATTGGGTCATTTATCAAACTGGTATAAGGTAGAACTGGCTTAGATGCCCATAGCAACCAATCAGATTCCACCTTTCATTTTTGACAGATCCTTTGGAAAATGAAAGGAGAAATCTGATTGGTTGCTATGGGCATCTAAGCCAGTTCTGCTTTACACTAGTTTGATAAATGACTCCATGGGCAAGATTTATCATTAGCTCGTCAGAATAATGGAGTGAAAAAGTCTAAAATTTTTGCGCAATAGCTTAAACTTTTATTGGCTCTGCACTATGCTCGCCAGTTTTCTAAAAGTGGGCGTGTTTTCTTATGTAAATGAATCTGTAGACAGATTTACTATCGTGGCAATTTAACCACCTCCAGGACCGCCTAACGCAGGATCGCGTTCCGGAGGCGGCAGCTCTGCGCACAGTCACGCATATACGCGTCATCTCGCGAGACGCGAGATTTCCTGCGAACGCGTGCACACAGGCGCGCGCGTTCACAGGATCGGAAGGTAAGCGAGTGGATCTCCAGCCTGCCAGCGGCGATCGTTCGCTGGCAAGCTGTAGATGCGATTTTTTTTTTAACCCCTAACAGGTATATTAGACGCTGTTTTGATAACAGCGTCTAATATACCTGCTACCTGGTCCTCTGGTGGTTCCCTTTTGCTTGGATCGACCACCAGAGCACACAGGCAGCTCAGTAATAAGTAGCACCAGACACCACTACACTACCCCCCCCCCTGTCACTTATTAACCCCTGATCACCCCATATAGACTCCCTGATCACCCCCCTGTCATTGATCACCCCCCTGTCATTGATCACCCCCCTGTAAGGCTCCATTCAGACGTCCGTATGATTTTTACAGATCCACGGATACATGGATCGGATCCGCAAAACACATACGGACATCTGAATGGAGCCTTACAGGGGGGTGATTAATGACAGGGGGGTGATCACCCATATAGACTCCCTGATCACCCCCCTGTCATTGATCACCCCCCTATTAGGCTCCATTCAGAGGTCCGTATGTGTTTTGCGGATGTCCGTATGTGTTTTGCGGATCCGATCCGTGGATCCGTAAAACACATACGGATGTCTGAATGGAGCCTTACAGGGGGGTGATCAATGACAGGGTGGTGATCAGGGAGTCTATATGGGGTGATCACCCCCCTGTCATTGATCACCCCCCTGTAAGGCTCCATTCAGACATCCGTATGTGTTTTGCGGATCCGATCCATGGATCCGTTGATCCGTAAAACACATACGGACGTCTGAATGGAGCCTTACATGGGGGTGATCATCAATATAGACTCCCTGATCACCCCTCTGTCATTGATCACCCCCCTGTAAGGCTCCATTCAGACGTCCGTATGATTTTTACGGATCCACGGATACATGGATCGGATCCGCAAAACACATACGGACGTCTGAATGGAGCCTTACCGGGGGGTGATCAATGACAGGGGGTGATCAGGGAGTCTATATGGGGTGATCACCCCCTTGTCATTGATCACCCCCCTGTAAGGCTCCATTCAGACGTCCGTATGTGTTTTTGCGGATCCGATCCATGTATCCGTGGATCCGTAAAAATCATACGGACGTCTGAATGGAGCCTTACAGGGGGGGTGATCAATGACAGAGGGGTGTAAGGCTCCATTCAGACATTTTTTTGGCCCAAGTTAGCGGAAATAGTTTTTTTCTTTTTTTTTTCTTACAAAGTCTCATATTCCACTAACTTGTGTCAAAAAAAAAAATCTCACATGAACTCACCATACCCCTCACGGAATCCAAATGCGTAAAATTTTTTAGACATTTATATTCCAGACTTCTTCTCACGCTTTAGGGCTCCTAAAATGCCAGGGCAGTATAAATACCCCACCTGTGACCCCATTTCGGAAAGAAGACACCCCAAGGTATTCCGTGAGGGGCATATTGAGTCCATGAAAGATTTAAATTTTTGTCCCAAGTTAGCGGAAAGGGAGACTTTGTGAGAAAATACAAAAAAAATCAATTTCCGCTAACTTGTGCCAAAAAAAAATAATTCTATGAACTCGCCATGCCCCTCATTGAATACCTTGGGGTGTCTTCTTTCCAAAATGGGGTCACATGTGGGGTATTTTTACTGCCCTGGCATTTTAGGGGCCCGAAAGCGTGAGAAGAAGTCTGGGATCCAAATGCCTAAAAATGCCCTCATAAAAGGAATTTGGGCCCCTTTGCCCACCTAGGCTGCAAAAAAGTGTCACACATGTGGTATCGCCGTACTCAGGAGAAGTTGGGCAATGTGTTTTGGGGTGTCATTTTACATATACCCATGCTGGGTGAGATAAATATCATGCCAACTTTGTATAAAAAAATGGGAAAAGTTGTCTTTTGCCGAGATATTTCTCTCACCCAGCATGGGTATATGTAAAAAGACACACCAAAACACATTGCCCAACTTCTCCTGAGTACGGTGATACCAGATGTGTGACACTTTTTTGCAGTCTAGGTGGGCAAAGGGGCCCACATTCAAAAGAGCACCTTTAGGATTTCACAGGTCATTTTTTACACATTTTGATTTCAAACTACTTACCACACATTAGGGCCCCTAGAATGCCAGGGCAGTATAACTACCCCACAAGTGACCCCATTTTGGAAAGAAGACACCCCAAGGTATTCCGTGAGGGGCATGGCGAGTTCCTAGAATTTTATTTTTTTGTCACAAGTTAGCGGAAAATGATTTTTTTTTTTTCTTACAAAGTTTTTTTTTCCGCCCTATAAGACTTATAGGGCGAAAAGAAAAACTTTGTAAGAAAAAAAAATATATCATTTTCCGCTAACTTGTGACAAAAAATAGACCAGTTTCTGAGGTCTCCGAGGGTCAATACGAGGGGTGGACAAAAGGAACTTGCCACAAAAAAAAATGATGACCCAGAGTTGTTGGAGCTAGACCCACAAAAAGCTTCTAGATACTCAGAAGTGGAAGATGGTATAATGGGAGAAGTTATCCCTAACGACAACTCCTCTCCGCTAGAAGAAATATTGCTAGCGGTTAAACAAAATGGGGATTTAATACAGGCTGTTACAACCCAACTTGGGTTTATCCAAGTTGATGTGGGGCTAATAAAAGATGATTTCTCAAAAATGAGAGACAGAGTTAACAACATAGAGAGCTCTGTTACCCTGATGCAGAATGAATCCCAAAAAATAAAAACTGAAGTCTCCACACTTAAATCAGAGTATAACCTTCTGAAGAAAAAGGTGGCGGACCTTGAGGATAGGTCACGAAGATACAACGTGAGAATAATAGGGATCCCAGAGGGTGCGGAAGAGAAGAACTCAACCCAATTCATACAGAAGCTAATCCTTGAAAATTTTGGGAAGGACTCGTTTTCCCCCTTTTTTATGATAGAAAGAGCTCATCGGGTCCCAGGGGGTAAACCAATTCCAGGGAGACAACCGCGGACATTTCTTGTTAAGTTATTGGCCACAGGGGATAAAGATATCCTTTTAAGAAGAGCGAGGGAATGTCCACCGGTTGTATATAATGGGAACAGACTGGCTTTCTTTCCAGATTTTTCAAAAGACATACAAGAAAAGAGACGCACATTTATGATTGCCAAAAAGAGGCTAAGAGAAAGGGATATTAAATATTCTCTTATATTCCCAGCAAAACTACGGATTATCTTCAACGATAAAACACTATTTTTCGATACTTCGGAAGAAGTTACGGATTGGCTTGATTGAAATAATCTTTGATTTAATGTCCTTTAGGATGTGTTGGGAATTGTAATTACTAGAAGGGGTTTATACCCCTAAATTTCCTTTTCTTTACTTCAGAATGGGGGCGGCCGAGTGGGGGGGAGTGTGGGAGGGATGGTCATAGGAGAGAAATCTACTACAATATGTGGTGGATTATCTGTACGGGGGGTAGGGGTTCGGGGTAGGGGGGGTGGGGGGTTGTGATTGGGCTGTGGTGCGTCAAAATGTATCCTTGTTTTTTTTTCTTTCTTTTTCCTCTTTTCCCCATCTAACCACTGTTGATAATGCTGACTAGAATTGTTACCTGGAATATACGTGGTTTGGGGGATAGAGGTAAGAGACAAGCAGTTTTTGATTTTACTCGGGTCCACCTACCTGCAATAGTATGTTTGTTGGAGACCCACCTCACTGAAGAGACCTCTAGGGTGGTCAACAGGGGATGGGCTGCGCATACGTATCATTCTACTTTCTCTAATCACTCGAGAGGTGTTACCGTCTTGATACATAGACTTATTGATTTTGTTTGTATGGCATCCTCTGTTGATCAACAGGGGAGATTTATATTTTTATACTGTAGGTTAAGGGGGGAAATATGCATTCTCGCCTTTGTCTACATTCCACCGCCATTTTCTTTCTCGGTTCTTAATTCTTTGGTATTGTTCATGGAGAAATGGCCTGAGTGCCCAACACTGATCATTGGCGATTTCAACTGTGTCATGGATCCTTTACGTGATAGGGTCTCTACGAGCAACAGGAGTGATAGCCCGGTTCAGGGGTCTCCCCTGGCACGGTTTTGCCTCGAGGCTGGTTTTGAAGATGTTTGGGACTATTTAGGACAGGGGAAAAGGGTTTTTTCATGTTTTAGTAAAGCAGGTAAATCAATGTCTAGAATAGATCTTGCACTGATAAGTAGTAAACATGTGAAATTGGTAAATCGAATGAAATACGAAACGAGGTCAATATCGGACCATTCTCCGCTATTACTAGAACTCTGTTTAACTCAGGAAAGATACACACAAAAACCTCCCTTTAGATTAAATCCTTATTGGTTATCAGTTATAAAGACACATGAAATAATCCAAAACGAAATTGGCCTCTTTTGGGATAATAACTATGGCTCAGCAAAAATTCAAGTTGTATGGGATACCTTTAAGGCGTACATGAGGGGATTGCTGGTTAGTAACATCGCAAATCTTAGAAAGGAGTACGGGAAAAAACAAAAAAATCTAGAAGAACGTGCAGCACTGGCGACAGAATCCTTTTATATGAATAAGACGAAGGAGAATAGGGAAAATATGCAAAGAACCACGCAAATATACTCTAATTTTTTATTGGATGAGGCCCAACAGAGCCTTTTTTATAAGGGGCAAAAATACTTTACGGAGTCAGGGCGACCTGGTAAACTTTTGTCCAGAGTAATATCAAGTCAACAATCCAAAAAATTTATAGATAAGGTTCGATTGAGTGATGGCAAGATGGTCACTGGACAGGGTCCGGTAGAGAAGGCCTTTGTTGACTATTTCCTGGAATTGTATAAGGCTGAAACTAACATCACAGACGATAAGATAGATCTCTATCTTGACAGGATTACCTTCCCCTCTATTACTGAGACGCAAAAGAAAGCACTCGAATTGGAGGTCTCAATTCAGGAACTCGAGGGAGCTATTAAATTATGTTCGGCCAACTCTACTCCTGGTTCAGATGGGCTTCCATACAAATTTTATAGTAAATATAGGGAGTGTATTCTCCCCAGACTGCTGGAGGTCTTTTCTGAAGCAATGGAGTATGGGAAGTTGCCAGATTCAATGATGGAAGCTGTAATAATATTAATTCCAAAAAAAGGCAAGGACCCCCTAGATCTAGAATCTTATAGACCAATCTCACTTCTTAATGCAGATGTAAAGCTTCTTGCGAGGGTCTTGGCTACAAGGCTTTCTAGGGTCATTTCCTCCATTGTCCACCCGGATCAGAGTGGCTTTATTCAGAACAAGGGTACACATCATAATTTACATCGGCTCTTTTCTAATATTCAGGCCCCTGGGGGGACTGCTCGCTCCATCCTGTCATTGGATGCCTCTAAGGCCTTTGACAGGGTGGAGTGGCGCTTCCTCTGGAAGGTTCTGGCAAGGATGGGCTTTGGAGAAAGGTTCATAGGTACTCTTAAGCTACTATATGGATCTCCAAGGGCAAAATTGAGTCTCAATGGAATTTTGAGTAGCAGTATTGATTTAAATAGGGGCACGCGGCAGGGCTGTCCATTATCCCCATTGTTATTTGATATTTATATCGAACCCCTTGCGATGGCCATTAGACAGGATGATCAGCTTAAAGGATTTGGTACGCTAGGAACACAAGACCGCATCTCATTATATGCGGATGATGTTCTTTTCTTTATAGATCATACAGAATCTACTCTCCCTAGGATTATTCAAATGGTTAAAGCATTTGGTGAGGTGTCTGGTTTTCTTATAAACTGGGCTAAGACCAGTTTGATGCCAGTGGACCCCCTGCCACGGGAGGAGGCCTCTGTGACACAGTTGAATATCGTTGATACCTTTCAATACTTGGGTTTGATTATATCACCTCGGGTTGAAAACTTTATACAACTTAATTTGATCCCCATAATGGTAAGCAGTAGAGCTAAAATAGGGATCTGGCTGAGACTCCCGCTATCTAGAGCCGATCGAGTCTCATTAGTTAAAATGGTGATACTACCACAATTCTTATATGTGCTCAGGAATACACCTATTTGGATACAAGATAAATATTTTAAACTTATGGAAAGGATAATTAATGATTTAATATGGGGAAGGAAGCGAGTTCGAATAAAGCTGGAATATTTGTATAAATCAGTGGAGTGCGGGGGTTTAAACCTCCCTTACTTTAAAGGGTACTTTATTGCAGCCCAGCTATTGAGGTGCTACGAATCAGAGAACAGTGCACTGTTGGGGAAGTTGGTAACTAGCCACGCCCATAATAATATTTTTACCTTGTTGGAATCCGGGCTATTGAAGGGTTATGAGCGAGGCTATAGAGAGACTATAAAATTACTCCTGAAAGTGTGGGCTACAACTAGGACATGGTTGAAGATTAAGGGTTCATTTACATTCACGCCTCTTTGGCATAATGTGCACTTACAAAGGCTGGATGATATTGCAGCCGACACATTTTGGCAGAAGAATAAAATTTTATACATTTCACAGGTAGTTAAGGATAGAGATATTAAACCATTTATAGAGATGACACATAATATAAAAAAAATTTCATGGTTTAGGTATCTTCAATTGCGTTCGGTACTATCTAGTCTGGATGACAAACTGGTGTTGAATATAGATAATTCATCTTTTTTGAATGATTGGGTAGGGGGTACAATGTCTAGAATAAAAATTTCATATATATATAAGCTATTACTTAAGGCACGGTTTAATGATACATATTCACCAGGACAAAGAGCGTGGGAGCTGGATTGTCCGAACTTACAAATAGAAGGTTGGGAGAATATTTTGGGGAATTTAGGTTCACTGTCACAGAACTTCAACCACGTTCTAGTACAATTCTACATTTGTCATAGATTATACAGACGTGGACAAAATTGTTGGTACCCTTTGGTCAATGAAAGAAAAAGTCACAATGGTCACAGAAATAACTTTAATCTGACAAAAGTAATAATAAATTAAAATTCTATAAATGTTAACCAATGAAAGTCAGACATTGTTTTTCAACCATGCTTCAACAGAATTATGTAAAAAAATAAACTCATGAAACAGGCATGGACAAAAATGATGGTACCCCTAACTTAATATTTTGTTGCGCAACCTTTTGAGGCAATCACTGCAATCAAACGCTTCCTGTAACTGTCAATGAGACATCTGCACCTCTCAGCAGGTATTTTGGCCCACTCCTCATGAGCAAACTGCTCCAGTTGTGTCCGGTTTGAAGGGTGCCTTTTCCAGACTGCATGTTTCAGCTCCTTCCAAAGATGCTCAATAGGATTGAGGTCAGGGCTCATAGAAGGCCACTTTAGAATAGTCCAATTTTTTCCTCTTAGCCATTCTTGGGTGTTTTTAGCGGTGTGTTTTGGGTCATTGTCCTGTTGCAAGACCCATGACCTGCGACTGAGACCAAGCTTTCTGACACTGGCTAGTACATTTCTCTCTAGAATTCCTTGATAGTCTTGAGATTTCATTGTACCCTGCACAGATTCAAGACACCCTGTGCCAGACGCAGCAAAGCAGCCCCAGAACATAACAGAGCCTCCTCCATGTTTCACAGTAGGGACAGTGTTCTTTTCTTGATATGCTTCATTTTTTCGTCTGTGAACATACAGCTGATGTGCCTTGGCAAAAACTTCGATTTTTGTCTCATCTGTCCACAGGACATTCTCCCAGAAGCTTTGTGGCTTGTCAACATGTAGTTTGGCATATTCCAGTCTTGCTTTTTTATGATTCGTTTTCAACAATGGTGTCCTCCTTGGTCGTCTCCCATGTAGTCCACTTTGGCTCAAACAACGACGGATGGTGCGATCTGACACTGATGTTCCTTGAGCATGAAGTTCACCTTGAATCTCTTTAGAAGTCTTTCTAGGCTCTTTTGTTACCATTCGGATTATCCGTCTCTTAGATTTGTCATCAATTTTCCTCCTGCGGCCACGTCCAGGGAGGTTGGCTACAGTCCCATGGATCTTAAACTTATGAATAATATGTGCAACTGTACTCACAGGAACATCTAGTTGCTTGGAGATGGTCTTATAGCCTTTACCTTTAACATGCTTGTCTATAATTTTCTTTCTGATCTCTTGAGACAGCTCTTTCCTTTGCTTCCTCTGGTCCATGTCGAGTGTGGTACACACCATATCACCAAACAACACAGTGATTACCTGGAGCCATATATATAGGCCCAATGGCTGATTACAAGGTTGTAGACACCTGTGATGCTAATTAGTGGACACACCTTGAATTAACATGTCCCTTTGGTCACATTATGTTCTGTGTTTTCTAGGGGTACCATCATTTTTGTCCATGCCTGTTTCATGAGTTTATTTTTTTACATAATTCTGTTGAAGCATGGTTGAAAAACAATGTCTGACTTTCATTGGTTAACATTTATAGAATTTTAATTTATTATTACTTTTGTCAGATTAAAGTTATTTCTGTGACCATTGTGACTTTTTCTTTCATTGACCAAAGGGTACCAACAATTTTGTCCACGTCTGTATATTACTCCACTCTGGATGAATAAATGTGGATTAAGAGACACGTCAAACTGCCCCAAATGTGACACTGTAGGAGCGGATTTTCTCCATATGATATGGACTTGTCCAGAAATTATAAATTATTGGAACACTATTAATAGTTGTATTAAGTATAAACTAAAAATTCGAATCCCTTTTGAACCACAAGTATTTGTGCTTAATGATCTTTCCAAATTAAATAATCACAAGTATCAAAAGATTTTCCTGAGCAGAATATTGATGCTGGCTAGAGTCTTGGTCAGTCGGACCTGGTTTGCTCGATTTACTTCAGATATAAATACATGGATAAATTTAGTTGTTAAGGTAAAAAACTATGAGAAAATTTTGTACAAACAGAGGGAAGCTGAGGACAAGTGGATTAAGATATGGGGTGGCTGGAGGACGGATTAGTTGAGGTCAAATTGTTTTATTTTTTTTTTTTTTTTTTTTTTTTGGGGTTGTTTTTTGACGCACCACAGGTAGGGGGGGGAGGGGGGATTGGGGGGGGGGGAACTGTATCTTCTTTTTCTAATCTGTAATGTTTTGCTATATTATTTAATAAAGACAATTTAAATTTTAAAAAAAACTTGTGACAAAAAATAAAAAATTCTAGGAACTTGCCATGCCCCTCACGGAATACCTTGGGGTGTCTTCTTTCCAAAATGGGGTCACTTGTGGGGTAGTTATACTGCCCTGACATTCTAGGGGCCCTAATGTGTGGTAAGTAGTTTGAAATCAAAATGTGTAAAAAATGACCTGTGAAATCCTAAAGGTGCTCTTTGGAATGTGGGCCCCTTTGCCCACCTAGGCTGCAAAAAAGTGTCACACATCTGGTATCGCCGTACTCAGGAGTAGTTGGGCAATGTGTTTTGGTGTGTCTGGGCACCTCCTCAAAAACCTAGGTGCGTCTTAAGGGCCGGTGCGGCCCTTAAGACTCACCTAGGTTTTTGAGGAGGAAAATAAGAAAAAAAATATTTTGAACCAAAAGGTGTGCTTTTGGTGGGTTTTGAACTAATTGTGGTCTGTGGGTGGCACTGTTATGGGGGATCTGTGGATGGCACTGTTATGGGGGATCTGTGGATGGCACTGTTATGGGGGATCTGTGGATGGCACTGTTATGGGGGATCTGTGGATGGCACTGTTATGGGGGATCTGTGGATGGCACTGTTATGGGGGATCTGTGGGTGACACTTATGGGGAATCTGTGGGTGACACTTATGGGGGATCTGTGGGTGACACTTATGGGGGATCTGTGGGTGACACTTATGGGGGATCTGTGGGTGACACTTATGGGGGATCTGTGGGTGACACTTATGGGGGATCTGTGGGTGACACTTATGGGGGATCTGTGGGTGACACTTATGGGGGATCTGTGGGTGACACTTATGGGGGATCTGTGGGTGACACTTATGGGGGATCTGTGGGTGACACTTATAGGGGATCTGTGGGTGGCTCTTATGGGGGATCTGTGTATGACAGTTATGTCATCCACAGATCCCCTCCATAAGTGTCCCTGTAGTAGTGAATGACCCTCAATACACGGGCTAGGGGCCAGCATCTGCTTTTATAATGACAGCGGGGTCCGTGCAGTGACTATTCTACTACACGGGCCCCACTCACTGTATAATCGTATCTCTAATAGTTAATGGTTACCGTATGTATATAATCGCATAAGGAGCTCTGTGTATTACCGGTACTTACAACTACAAGCGCTCGCCGAGAGGAGGGAGGAGGCAGGAGGCAGGCCGGGAGGACAGGCGCTGGCAGCGTGAGTCATACGTCATGCGCCCACGCCGCCTGCTTCATTCATAAAGTGGGCGGCGCAGGCGCGTGACGTATGACTCACACTGCCAGCGCCCATCCTCCCAGCCTGCCTCCTCCCTCCTCTCGGCGAGCGCTTGTAGTTGTAAGTACCAGTAATACACAGCGCTCCTTATGCGATTTATTATCACTTCCTGCAGGGGCCGCCTGCAGGAAGTGATAATAAAAGGTGAAGGCTGGCGGGCCTTGTGTTTGACACCCGTGCCTTAGTGTGTCTACTTTCCGAAATGGGGTCATTTGTGGGGTGTTTGTACTGTCTGGCCATTGTAGAACCTCAGGAAACATGACAGGTGCTTAGAAAGTCAGAGCTGCTTCAAAAAGCGGAAATTCACATTTTTGTACCATAGTTTGTAAACGCTATAACTTTTACCCAAACCATTTTTTTTTTTACCCAAACATTTTTTTTTATCAAAGACATGTAGAACAATAAATTTAGAGAAAAATTGATATATGGATGTCGTTTTAAAAAAAAAAAATGTCAGCAGCAATGAAATACCACCAAATGAGAGCTCTATTAGTGAGAAGAAAAGGAGGTAAAATTCATTTGGTTGGTAAGTTGCATGACCGAGCGATAAACGGTGAAAGTAGTGTAGTGCAGAAGTGTAAAAAGTGGCCTGGTCATTAAGGGTGTTTCAGCTAGGGGGGCTGAGGTGCTTAAAAAGTCACAAAAAAAAAGGCGCAATTTCACTCCAGTGTGGACCATGCTTATCTTATGGGACTTTTTAAAAGAACATGCGACTTTTTCGTACAGACGTGCGACTTTTGTAAAGCCACTTACCGTCAAACCACATTTATCACAGTCTTAAAGGGCTGATCATAAATCTGACTTAGCTAAAACTGACTTTAGCCATATGTGAAAGTGGAGTGAGCTGTCATAATGATAAATCAGCCTTATTATGTTTGCATCTTTTCTCTTTTTTTTCACACAATAATAAACAATATAAAACTATAAATTTAACATTTATAAATTCTATATTAGGGCACAGAAGAAGAAACCAATTGAAGACCACTTATCACATATTATATGTGTTTTGTAAAATATAACGGCGGGGTGTAGTAGCATTGTGCCAACTCAAAAATGCGCGGTAAGATTTGTACTTTCCATAAAAAGCAGCTGTTGAACATCATATAACGATATGTAAAACACAAACTGGGAACAATGCAGAAATACCAATCCGTAGTTTCAGGTGCTGTACAGCATATGCTGTGAAGATACGAGATGTGCAGCACCTGAAACTATGGGTACTGGAAGCCTGTGCTAGCATTTCTCCTGCGGTGTTGCTATCAGTGTGTGAAGAGTGGGAGAAGAGGGTTGCATTAAGGTGTAGAATGGAGATTGCAAGACAGCCCCACTCAACTGACATCATTGTCTGACCATACAAATGCTCTATTTGATAAATGGGCAAAAAATATTATAGACACACTTCACAATTTTGATGAAATCCATTCCTGAAGAACAAAAGCTGGTTTAGTTCCAAAGGAGGGAATAACTGCACATTAATGCCTATGGATTTAGAATCAGATGTAATAAAAACTCCTGTAGGCCCAATATGGAGGTACTGCGATACTTTTGTCCATATAGTGTATCTTATGAGAGAAAAATGTTTCTTTCTCCCCATTATCAACAAATATTCCCTGCTAAATCTTTCTTTAGAGACAAGACAGACTGTCAAATTACTGAATTATCACTTTATGTGTTGCCCATATAATGCTATGGCAAGGGGAGAGGGAAGAAGAACAGAAAGACACACATATAGACATGCTGCCTACAGTCATCTATGGAGAAGTGAGGAGTAAGCTGCTAGAGGATATAAAAGGCATTTTTCTCTGATAAGTTATATTACAGTGTTTCTTATATTCACCTGTACTATTGATATGTATTAAGGCAATTTGCCTGGATTTGTGGGAGGGGCTGAGTTCCGCCTCCAGCCTATTTAAAGCACTCCCCTTACCTGGCTCCTGCACCGTCTGAGGTCTGAGCTTTTGGAGAGAGTCATGCCTTTCTAGGATCATGCATAAGAATACGACTGCACAGGAGCTCCGCTCCATTTACTAACCCAGCAGCAAGCCACCACAGGTGTATTGTGTTCAGTATGTAATTACCACCCATTCCAGTCCTCATTCAGTCCACTAACCTGCAAACTCACACACATCTATGCCCCTTTTTCTTGATAAGCTAGTACCATGATCTGGAAGTTATACGCTTGTACACATGCCCATCGGTTGCTCAATGTAACATGTCACACTGCAATACACCCTTCCTTTTTCCATGGACTTCACCACTCGGCATGCGCCGCTGACACAGGGCCCCTCTGCCTCCGGTCCCGGATCCTCCGCCCTCCTGTCACGCTGCCGATGGCGGCCGGCCGCGTCTCCATGGCTGGTCTGCGAACGCGCGGCCCGGCGTTACTGCGCATGCGCGGTGGATTCCGTCAGCACATGCGCAGTGTCCCGACAGGCGTCCGCCGCCGCAGCTAGTACAGGGAGCCGCCGGCGGCTCTGTCCGGCCTCCCGGCTAGCCGGCGGAGCTCCGGAGCCGGCGATCAGCCGACCTACCCCCACCCACATAGGCAGCATGGTTCGTGGGGGCATGCAATTTATGGTTGCTTCCAGGAACCACTTCATATTAAAGCTTACCGCCATCAGGTCAAGCAGCTCTCATGGGGGACCGCATACCCAGCTGACTTGCACCCCAGTTGTCAGGCCAGGTCCTGGTATAAGGAAAAAATAAAAAATAAACCCGCCATATAGTCCTCGTGGTTACACGTTCCACGTCGGGAATTTACAAACAAAAAAAAAGCCACATAATCCTCGTGGTCACACGTTCTACTTCGGAATACAAAAAAAAAAAACGCCATATAGTCCTCACGGTCACACGTTCCACAACGGTAATTCAAGCCACGGCACAGGCCTCATTTCGCACGTCATCCGCCGGTCACCCGCACAGGCATGGCATTGTTTCATACTCACGTTATGATCCTCTCAAGGTCATGCTGCTGTTCGTACCACAGTCCACTCTCGTCATACTACTTTCTGTCTACCCCCTTTTGGCGGTCAAGCTTAGACATATTTGCGCTACACGTGTGTCCTGTGACTTTTTCTTGCTACCAGGTACGTACACCTGCTCGTAAACAATTGTTCTCCTTACATTTCGGATGGTCCAGTTAGGGTTAGTGTGCTGGCATTAGGGGCACAGTAAACCCACTAGGTTACCCCCTCTTGGCTTCGCCATCAGTTAGTGGTCCCGCGAGGCCAACACCCCGCCTCAAACGTTCAGAGGCAGCCGCCCATCGAGCCACACGTTAGTAAGCTGCCTCGCATGTTGCATAGAGAGGGCCTCACCTGTCACTCCCTTCCCCTAGTTCTGTCTTACAGTCACCGAGAGGCCTCACACTCCTGCCACTACGACAAGTGGCCTCATTAACCCCTCGCGCTAACACATAGATAGAGCCTCTCAAGCCGCTTGGCAATTAGCAGGGCCTCATCTGTCACCATGCAAGTATAATATTTTCGCCGTCCGGCCTAGCTAGCTTGCCAACACAATCCTTTGTTTCCCAACACTAATCAACTGTTTTGTTTTAGTATGTCTCTGGAAGGGGTAGAGAACTTCTCCCTACCTGGCACCCCTGCTAGATCCGTCACTTCAGCCCAGGGAGACGGTCTAGCCAGTCCAGCATCCATCAGATCCTGGACAATCCCGCGCATAACAACGGAGTTGAGGAGACGGCAAATCCCCTTCCCCGCCACGGCAAGGAAAGCAGAGCTTTTCCGGCTACTGCGCACGTCAACTAATAACGTGGATGCAGGGGAAGGACCTAGCCAGTCCAGTGCATCTGGCCAGTCCTCTCTAATGACATCCATGACCAAGGTCAACGCCAGGTTGGAGAGGCTGGAGTCGGTCACCACGACATTCTCCTTGGCAGGGCCACCACCGGCGGCGTCACCGGCACCATCCGGATTGCCAGTGATCACGCCAACCGTTAACCTGGATGACCAAGAAGTCAGCCCGGCGCACATGATACCGGAGCACATAAAAAGAGATATCCTGGAAGGTAAGGATGTAAACCTGGCTTCCCTTCTGATTGCCTCCCAGGATGTGGTCGAGAACAAAACCTATGCCTACGACGATGTTTCAGTTGTGGTCAAGTCCAGGGATGCCCCCCTTAATAGGAAACTGACTATTCCCGAATTTGTTTTGGCCTTTGGCATCTATAGGGATGTCATCTGTGCGGTCTACCCCAACAGAAGGGAGGAGTTCGACCTCTACATGCACAAACTGGTAGACCTGGGCAACAAATAGGGGGGGTCAGCCTTCTATGATTATCATAGATCTTTTTCGGCGAAAGTGGCGGGCGCCTTCTCCCAGTACGGAGTCCGCTCCAACTGGGCAAGGATCGACACCGTCATATTTTGCCGACACTTCGCAGGCCTGAGGACACCAGCCTGTGCATACTGCGCCTCCACAGCCCACACCACCAATTTCTGTCCAAACACGGCAGACATACATGCCCTCTCGCAAGGGGCCGGTCCCTTTGGGGTTTCGGACAAATCAGCCCGGGACAAACTGGGATGGCCAATCAAGTTTCTGGGCAAATCCCAGATTTGCAACAATTTCAACGAGGGGTCCTGCAATTACAGCGGGTGTAGATTACTGCATATATGTACCAAATGTTTCAGGGCACATGCCAAGTCCATGTGTCCGAATAAAATGTTTGCAAAGCCGTATCTAACGACCATCAATATGCCAGTTTTCACCACGTTCATGTCACAACACCCATCCAGGCATCTCACAGATTTCCTCGTTTCAGGGTTGACAGAAGGCTTCCACACGGGTATCCTGCACATGCCAACTGGCACCCTGGAATGTCCCAATCTTCAATCCGCCCCCCAACACAACCCCACTGCAATTGACGCCCTCATAACCCAAGAAGTAACAGAGGGCTTCGTGTTAGGGCCTTTCAAAACTTCCCCTTTCGCCACATGGCGCACCAACCCCATTGGCATCGTCACTGGGAAATCTTCCCTGAAACAGAGGCTCATCGTCGACTTGTCGGCACCCCATGGTTCAGCCAACCCCAGTCTCAACTCCCTCATTCCCTCTGAGGAATTCCCCCTGCAATACACCACCATAGATCACGCCATCAACGCCATCATACAAGCGGGGGTTGGAGCATGGCTCAGCAAAACTGACATCGCCAACGCCTTCAAATTACTACCAATACACCCTACACTGTGGCACCTTCACGGCATCAAGTGGTCCGGAGACTACTATTTTTTCTCCCGGTTGACGTTTGGATCCAAGAGTAGCCCGGCCATTTTTGACACATTTGCAGAAGCATTATGCTGGTTGCTTTTAAACATAGCAAGGTGCCGATGGTATTACATTACCTTGATGATTTCCTTCTGGTGGAAGAAAACACTTCCCCCCCTCCAGCCTCAGAGCCACCATCAAGCTGTTCAAGGAACTTGGGGTACCCATCTTCACCAAGAAAACAGAGGGGCCAGACACAGTCATCACCTTCTTGGGTATTCAGTTGGATTCAGCCACAATGCAAGCCAGTTTGCCATCCGGGAAGATTCAGGACATTCTCGCCCACATAGACAACTACCTTCAACTCGGCACCTGCAACCGCAAAGAACTACAGTCCCTGCTGGGCTCCCTGAACTTTGCCATGCTTATCATACCTCAGGGTCGTTCATTTATATCACGACTTCTGCACCTCTTCCCTTTTTTCCTACATGACTCGCACAGGTTGTCCCTGGATGCCCACGCTACGGCAGATCTGGGCATGTGGAAGAGATTTCTATCCACCTGGAATGGCAGGAGCATGTTCCTCCCCCAGCTATCGGACTCTTCCCCCTCTGTCTGGTCAGATGCGGCATCTTCCACAGACTTCGCGGCCATTTTTGGGAACGATTGGCTGTGGGGCAGCTGGCCTTCTGCAGTCCAGGATCTGGAAGGATTTTCCACTACCTCAGCTCTCTTCGAGATCTATCCCATCGTGGCGGCTGCCGTGGCGTGGGGTCATTTATGGGCAAACATGTCGGTCCGGTGCTATTCAGACAACCAGGCGACCTATCAGATCATCAACAAAGTTCCTGCGGAAACTCACTTGGTTGGCAGCTGGCAACAATTTTTTCTTACATTGCTTCCATGTCCCAGGGGTGTGCAATACGGCAGCTGACAATCTGTCTCGCTTCAAATTTCAGGCATTTCATCAGGCTCTCCCGTCAGCGACGCCCACGGCCACCATCACTCCATCGTTTCCACAGCTCATTCTGGACTAGAAGTCATCATGCGGCATAGCCAGACTTTGTCCTGATTAGCACTATCAGACAATACGCATAGAACATACAACAGAGCGTTCACACTATTCAACAGGTTCCTATTGGAACACAACATCACGCACCCTTTTGTCATGACTTCTCTTCTGGGGTTTGCTTCTTTCTGCCACCTTAAACTCAAAATGTCATACAACACCATCAAACTATATCTCACCGGCATTCAACACCATATGCTAATCTTACACCCCAATAACATCAGTTTCATGGCCTCGCACCAAATCAAAACCATACTCAGAGGTATTCAGAAAGCGGAACCCGCACGTTCAGCCCAGAGGCTACCCATAAACAATCATATTTTCAAGGCATTATCCGACTTACTAGACGCCAAGCCTTTTGAAGCAGATACCAACTCCATCATCAAAACAGCAATTTACTTGGCCTTCTACAGATTCCCCAGAGGCCCGGGGAATTCACTACAACCTCCACGACCCAAACCACACTTTGTCTCCTTTTCTCCCACTTGGCGAAACACATGGATCATTACATCCTGACCTTACCTCACTCCAAGAACAGTCAGCATATACCCGTCAACATTCCGTATTACCCCACGCACAACAGATGGTGTCCAGTCAGGGTTCTGGATGCTTACATGCAACGTCACAAGTTTCTACCCTCTCAACCGCTACTTCAACTACATGGTTCGGTACTCACCACCACCACCTTCATGACTCATGTCAGGTCATCGCTCACACAACTGGGCCTCAACGCAGCCAACTACTTAGGGCACTCCTTTTGCATAGGAGCCGCGTCCACAGCCTCCAGTGCCAACATCCCTACTCATGTCATCAAAAAATTAGGGCGCTGGAAATCATCCGCTTACTCGCGATACATTCCCAATCCAGTACAAGAGTTAAGAGATGCTTTCCAAAACATGTTGGGTTGAGCTATTCATGTATTAATTGGCTACAATAAACTGGTTACTTCAATTTTTCCCCTCTTCTTTCTCAGGCCTACCTCATCCTCGGTTTCGGCACACCACAACCGACTGCGCTTATTCCCTGCTTTCCTAGGGCTCTTCACTGTACTATTGTAAGCGCCTAACACAAGTATTAAGGCAATTTGCCTGGATTTGTGGGAGGGGCTGAGTTCCGCCTCCAGCCTATTTAAAGCACTCCCCTTAGGCTACTTTCACACTAGCGTTCGATCGGATCCGTTCTGAACGGATCTGCTCATATTAATGCAGACGGTGGCTCCGTTCAGAACGGATCCGTCTGCATTATAACTTAGAAAAATTTTCTAAGTGTGAAAGTAGCCTGAGCGGATCCGTTCAGACTTTACATTGAAAGACAATGGGGGACGGATCCGCTTGAAGATTGAGCCATATGGTGTCATCTTCAAGCGGATCCGTCCCCATTGACTTACATTGTAAGTCGGAACGGATCCGCTCGCCTCCGCACGGCCAGGCGGACACCTGAACGCTGCTTGCAGCGTTCAGGTGTCTGCTCACTGAGCGGAGCGGAGGCTGAGCGCTGGCAGGCGGATGCATTCTCAGTGGATCCGCCTCCACTGAGAATGCATTAGGGCCAGACGGCTGCGTTCAGGGCCGCTTGTGAGCCCCTTCAAACGGAGCTCACGAGCGGACACCTGAACACAGGTGTGAAAGGAGCCTTACCTGGCTCCTGCACCGTCTGAGGTCTGAGCTTTTGACCCTCCCACCACTCCACTCATTCACACTCATTTCTTCCATATCTTTTTCCTTGGGTAGGCCCTCTTCTTTCTCAGGCCTACCTCATCCTCGGTTTCGGCACACCACAACCGACTGCGCTTATTTCCCTGCTTTCCTAGGGCTCTTCACTGTACTATTGTAAGCGCCTAACACAAATATATAAAGTTTGTTGAAAGTCTTGTAACCATTTAGGCAGATGTAGCAACCACTTAACTTGCTGATATATTCACTTACTGGTGAAATTTGAATATCGTGCAAAAGTTAATTTATTTCAGTAATGCAACATAAAAGGAGTTGCATTAATGCAGCTTAAAATTAGAATATTGTGAAAAGGCTCAAAGTGTCCCACTCTAGTCAGCTAATCCATACCCCCTCAGCAAACCTGAGATTGTGACTTTGGGGTTTTCATAAGCTGTAAGCCATAATCATCCAAATTATAACAAATAAAGGCTTGAAAGATCTCACTTTGCATGTAATGAGTCATTAGTTTCACCTTTTAAGTTGCATTACTGAAATAAATGAACTTTGCACGATATTCTAATTTTTCGAGCTTCACCTGTGTTTATTCCACTGCTCCCTTATGATGCATGTAAACAACATAGCTTTTATGTCTAATATCATGCACATAGTCACAGTATTCAATAGTCCATGGGACTTGGTACAGCATTAGCCTCTATGGGTCATGTGACCACACTGACGTGATGTCAAGAGGATCTTTAGCCAAAAACTATATGGCTGACAGCTTTGAACAGCAGAAATAAATTACTTATTACCGCATTTATTTTCGGGACTCCTGTATTAAAGACCCATTATCAGGATAGGTCATCAATATCTAACTGTTGGGTGTCTGACACCCGGCACCCAGACTGATCAGCTGTTTGAAGAGGCCACTGCGCTCCAGCTAACCAAGTACAGCACTGTACATTGTATAATGGCAATCCTTGGTATTGCAGCTCAAGCCCATTCACTTGAAGAGGAGCGAGCTGCACACAGGTCATGTGACCAATGAACGTGATGTCAGTGGCCCAGGAAGATGGAGCAGAGCTCACCGCTGCGCCACAGCCTCTTTAAACAGCTGCTTGTCGGGGGCTCTGGGAGTTGGACCACAACTGATCAGATATTGATTACCTCTCCGGAAGATAGGTCATCAAGATATGAATCCTGGAAAACCCCTTTAACTCATTTCTGCCTCAGAGAACACATTAATGGGTGCGCGCAAGAAGAACCTCAGAAACTGGAGACTGCTTTCCATAATTTATTACAAAATAACAAGATGTGTTTTCCTACTGTCTACTCAGACATTCATCACTGGTTTACTGCATTAAGTGGTGACAATTACATCAAAACATAATACTATAAATCACTATGTCACCGATAAATAAACCTTTATGATATCTCATAAATACCTAAATATGTGTATTCCCCTATCAAAAATACAATAGTTCATATATTAGTACATGACAAAAATATCCTGGACAAGTAAATATTATCCAGGCACACTGTCCCTTTACAGATGATTTATTAGTGATCAATAATGGAGATTCCTGACCTACAGAACTAAACACCAACCTTGTGTCTGGTTTGCAAAAACTGCCCGTGTTTGATCTACGGGTAAATTCATCCAGCTGTAGTTTAGTTCATTTTCCACATCATTTTCATTCTTCTTATTTAGATTATAAACACTTAATGACAAAAAAGTAACACACCCAGATAGATATCAGATTGATCCAAAACTCGGCATGCAGTTATTTCTCGGGCAAATACGTACAGTACATTATTACAGGTGTGGTCTGCTTAGACACTGGCTTGTCACGAGAGGGCATAAAAGTGCTTCCCCTGATGCTCTATAAAAAGGCTTTCAGAGGCCACTTTTGGGTAGTGTACCTCTTGGTGAAAAATGCTAGACATGCTTCTACGACACACTCAAAGACACTTTGTGCAGTTGACCGACTTTGAGAGGGTGGCATCATTGGACTGAGAGAAGCAGGATGTTTGATTCAACGAATTTCCCTCTATCTAGGCCATTGTGACCTAGCTGTTAGGAGAAGTGGTTATATGAGGGTATGCACACATGGCAAACAGGCTTCAGAGAGAACAGCTCCCAGTTTCACTGTCCACCATCCAGACACAGGTGGCACTTTGAATGCACACCGCTGTCTCTTCCCTGGACCATTTCCAGGCGCTTAGGATGGGGAGCTATCATATATGACAGTTGGTCACCCCAACTGGCATTTTTTAGCAGGATAATGCTTGCACACACAGCAAGGGTTTCTCAGGACTGTCTCTCCCAGATTGTAACACTTCCTCTGCCTGACCGGTCACCAGCTTGGAGGCCGGCTTTGGCAGCCCATGAGTGCAGGACCTACAGGCCCAGCTGCAACATCTGTGGGCAAATGTGCCGCAGGATACCATAGAGAATCTCTATGCCTACATGCCCAACCATAGCTCTTCTTGTATCCAGGCTCGAGGCTGCCCAACAGGCCTGACACCCTCTTGGTGCGTTATTTTTTTTTGTCAATGAGTATATAAACTTTAAAAGTGTTCAATGATAATACCGTATTATGTAACTGTCTTTTCATAATAAGTAAATAAACATATCAGGACATTTATTGGAAGAAGGGGGAAAATGTCAAAATCTGTGGGCATATATAGCTAACATAAAATCTTGATGAAAACAATAGGTTTTTATGATGATACGTTCCCTTTTAATATAATCCGCCAGTACCTAGTTTCTATATACCGCCAGTACCTAGCAGGCTAGTTTCACACATATCATTAAGGCCTTTTTCACAGATCTGTGCTATGTGTGTTCTTCACAGACAGCACATGGATCCATCAGTGGTTTTCTAGTGACTGTGGCTGTCTGTGGAAAAACAATGGAAACGCACTACTTAGGTGTGTGATGCGGACCAAACATGCTCATTGAAGTCTATGAGGGACATTTATCAAGACTGGCGTTCCCATATGTTAGTCTTGGCCGGAGTGAGATGCACCTAATTTATTAATCTTTTTCAATTAGGAGCATCTTTGGCAGTCCATGCTCCAGACACTGAAATCTACGCCAGATAGGGGCTGGCTTATAGTTCAGCTATAACCACGGCAGTCTCCGGAGTAAGGTATAGTAAATCTGGTGAGCCGTGCTAAGCCCCCCTTTTCTCGCAACTTTAGAAAAGTGGCAAGAAGCTTCAAAAGTAAAAAATGATTGCACATATATGACGTGAACCATAATTTTAGATTTTCTTACACCACTATTTAGGCATAACGACAAATGGGTCCTTGAAAACCACTTAGAGAATACTGACGGCATTCAAGTTCTGTCATTGGTAGGAGATGCGCTAGAGATCCCTTTGTCAGCCTAGCAGTGCACACAGAATACAGATGACACACAGAAGGCAAAAATGGACCCATGGACCAAACACAGACCCTTCAAGGACATCTTAAAACAGATGAAACACTGACCGTCTTGTCACGGACATCATCACTGTCAGGGATGTGTGAAAAGAGGCCTTGCCCGGTTTTCAGTGATGTTTTATGCTTTATATTTTTGGAGGTTTTTTTTCCCCTCAAAAATACTGTGTCCAAATGTTACTCAAGTTTATAGCAACATAATTGACAAAGTTTACGTACATTTGTTTGCTGTTTTTTAGCACAATACAGCATGCTATAGGTATGGCAGTTTTTCTCCACAGGCTTCTCTATGTGACTTTCTAAATGGCAGGAGAAATGCATGTACAAAATAAACAGTACTAGCAAAAATGTATGGTTCTTTTCACATGCACTTGAAAACACACAAATTATTAATGTTTGTGAAGTAGTCATTTTAACGGAGGAACCAAGGTTAACTGATATACTGTGTAACAGTGTGTATCAGTTTTGCCTTAAAGGGGTCTTCCAACCCCTATAATGAACCCTCCAATGCCTGGGCCCCTCGTATACATTACACTTACCTGCTCCCCGGCACCCGCATCGCTCCGGATGCCTGCATGACCACCACTACATCATCCTGTCGTGCAGATCAAAACATCTGGAGATGTAGGGAGCAGCCAATAGCAGTCTGCCCCCCCCCAGCGTCACCCGCGATGCTAGGGATGCTCGTCCTTGTCACGGCCTGCTATTGGCTACTCCCCCCTTTTGCCGGATGTTTTGACCCGCACAACGAGGAGGTGCGAGGTAGCCTTGCAGGGATCTGAAGCGACACAGGTGTCGGGGAGCAGGTAATTATGATGTATACAGGGGTCATTATAGGGGTTGGATAACTCCTCTAACCTGTTAACAACCTGCCTTCTTTTGTCCGAGTTCAATAAAAACCCTGGCAGCCCCTGTGAATGTGTAAAATAACAAAAGAAGAGATATGTCCCCTTTTTTCCATGCCGCTTCCATCGATGAGCTCCAGTACTTCCCTCTGCTGTTTGTTTCCCTGGCTGCAGCGGTGATGTTCTGTACACACAGGTCACTGTGCACCAATCATTGGCCTCACCGATACAAGGGATGTGATCATGTGACTGCTGACGTCAATGATTGGCTGTAGTGGTGACCTGTGTGTGCACAACGTCACAGCTTCCAGGAAAACAAACAGCAGTGGGCAGAACCACAGCTCATCGCTGTAACAGCAGGGAAAAAGGGGTATCTCTTATTTTGTTATTTTTGTCCCATTTACAAGGGTTGCCTAACTTTTTATTGAACTTTTTTTTTCTGTCAATGCAGCTGTATTATGGCTTTTTTTTTTTGCAGGAAAAGTTGTATGGCAGCATTTTGGGGTATATATCATTTATAAACTTTTTGTGGGGAGGGTAATTCCACAATTTTTTGCTTTGATTTTTGTGTTTCATTTTTACAGCTTTCACAGCTTTGTGTGGTTTAATGAACATGTTAAGTTAATTATGCTGGTTAGTACAATTACAGTGGTTCAAATATGTTTTCCTACTATTGCACAATAGAAACACAAAAATGAGTCCTTTGATTTTTTTGCTGTACATGTTCCTTTTTTCCATCAATGGAGCTGTGTGAGGGTTTATATTTTTTGTAGGATAAGTTGACCTTTCACTGGTATCAGTTTGGGGTACATATTACTTTTTGATTGCTTTTTATTCCATTTTTGAGTGGTGAGGTGATCAATTACAGAATTGCTGCAGAGTTTAATAGGCATGTTTACATGGCAGACCTCTGGGTCACTGTTAGGGCTCATGCACACAAATACAATAGTATTGGGCCGCAAAAAACACGGATGACGTCCAGCTGGACCCTAATAGAACCTGTACTATCCTTGTCTGTAATGCAGACAATAATAGGACATGTTCTATCCTTTTGTGGAATGGACATACGGAAACGGAATGCACACTGAGTAACTTCCGTTTTTTTGCGGACCTATTGAAATGAATGGTTCTGTATATGGTCAGCAGAAAGAAAATACGTTCATCTGCATGAGCCCTTAGGCCACCCAAGTGCCACAGCAACCATCAGCACCCCACCTCAACCAATGACATGACAGAGGAAGCACCAGCCCTCCATCTAGCCACTTATAGGCCGCAGTTGCTATTGAACGTGGCATCTAAGGGGTTAAAATGCTATAATCGGAAGGATTGAAGTAATCTCCAATCTCAGCAGTTGCAGCAAAAGCCCTGCTCCTGATCTCACGGGTGCAATTATAGTGCCTGCGAGATCACCATGCTGAAGAGATATATCACAGTGCAGGAATTAGCACCTAACCATGACATAACATTTTCATCATACAGGAAGGGGTTAAATAGCTGCTGTATTGTTTATAGGAATCACCAAATATCACAAGATTCTGATAAAAAATGGTAACTTATACAGTTTTTTCCTCATACATCTAGTTTTAGTGCGTTACGACACGTAGTTACCACTATGGTAAGTACAGTGGAGGAAATAATTATTTGACCCCTCACTGATTTTGTAAGTTTGTCCAATGACAAAGAAATGAAAAGTCTCAGAACAGTATCATTTCAATGGTAGGTTTATTGTAACAGTGGCAGATAGCACATCAAAAGGAAAATCGAAAAAATAACTTTAAATAAAAGATAGCAACTGATTTGCATTTCATTGAGTGAAATAAGTATTTGAACCCCTACCAACCATTAAGAGTTCTGGCTCCCACAGAGTGGTTAGACACTTCTACTCAATTAGTCACCCTCATTAAGGACACCTGTCTTAACTAGTCACCTGTATAAAAGACACCTGTCCACAGAATCAATCAATCAAGCAGACTCCAAACTCTCCAACATGGGAAAGACCAAAGAGCTGTCCAAGGATGTCAGAGACAAAATTGTAGACCTGCACAAGGCTGGAATGGGCTACAAAACCATTAGCAAGAAGCTGGGAGAGAAGGTGACAACTGTTGGTGCGATTGTTCGAAAATGGAAGGAGCACAAAATGACCATCAATCGACCTCGCTCTGGGGCTCCACGCAAGATCTCACCTCGTGGGGTGTCAATGGTTCTGAGAAAGGTGAAAAAGCATCCTAGAACTACACGGGAGGAGTTAGTTAATGACCTCAAATTAGCAGGGACCACAGTCACCAAGAAAACCATTGGAAACACATTACACCGCAATGGATTAAAATCCTGCAGGGCTCGCAAGGTCCCCCTGCTCAGGAAGGCACATGTGCAGGCCCGTCTGAAGTTTGCCAATGAACACCTGAATGATTCAGAGAGTGACTGGGAGAAGGTGCTGTGGTCTGATGAGACCAAAATAGAGCTCTTTGGCATTAACTCAACTCGCTGTGTTTGGAGGAAGAAAAATGCTGCCTATGACCCCCAAAACACCGTCCCCACCGTCAAGCATGGGGGTGGAAACATTTTGCTTTGGGGGTGTTTTTCTGCTAAGGGCACAGGACAACTTATTCGCATAAACGGGAAAATGGACGGAGCCATGTATCGTGAAATCCTGAGCGACAACCTCCTTCCCTCTGCCAGGAAACTGAAAATGGGTCGTGGATGGGTGTTCCAGCACGACAATGACCCAAAACATACAGCAAAGGCAACAAAGGAGTGGCTCAAGAAGAAGCACATTAAGGTCATGGAGTGGCCTAGTCAGTCTCCGGACCTTAATCCAATCGAAAACCTATGGAGGGAGCTCAAGCTCAGAGACAGCCTCGAAACCTTAGGGATTTAGAGATGATCTGCAAAGAGGAGTGGACCAACATTCCTCCTAAAATGTGCGCAAACTTGGTCATCAATTACAAGAAACGTTTGACCTCTGTGCTTGCAAACAAGGGTTTTTCCACCAAGTATTAAGTCTTTTTTTGTTAGAGGGTTCAAATACTTATTTCACTCAATGAAATGCAAATCAGTTGCTATCTTTTATTTAAAGTTATTTTTTCGATTTTCCTTTTGATGTGCTATCTGCCACTGTTACAATAAACCTACCATTGAAATGATACTGTTCTGAGACTTTTCATTTCTTTGTCATTGGACAAACTTACAAAATCAGTGAGGGGTCAAATAATTATTTCCTCCACTGTATATGTTCATTTTAGTATCTGACCAAAGTTCATGGGTTCACACCCAACCAGGATTATGCCTATAGAGGCATTTTATACGTTCTGATAGTTCTCCCAGAGCATGTCCGCAATATACCTTTGTTATTGATATGAATGATTTCATCATACAGTATTCGGTCAGTATTCGGCGCAGGTGCGGTGAGGGAAAGACGCTTGCAGGCTGCCAGCTTCCTCACTGCGCCTGAACCGAATACTGAATGGTGCAAGATTTCACCAGAGCACAGGGCTGGCAGACAGATGCGAGCGCTGCCTGGCCCTGTCAATCAGGACTTGGAGGGAGGCGACAAAGGTGCGAGAACGGAGCCTCTAGGAGCAAGAACAACGCCCCCCCCCCCCCTAGAGGCTAATTAGCATATTATAAAAGTTAGATTTCTGCAGTAACGGGGGCATAGATAAAAGTAGGAATTAGGCTAGTTAGGTTTAGCTGACATTAGCGCATCGCTAGTAGCAGCTAGCTTAATAGGGTTAAATCTCGTGACAGAATCCCTTTAAGAAAATGGAAGGAACCATCTTATTAAAACAAATACTCTTCAGATTACCCAACAAATATAGTGCAATTCTGTAGAAAATCACATTGTGATTTATAAACCATCTTTTTGTATCTAAAATATATAACTGTAGTGTTAGTGTAACTTGGAAGCCTGTGACAAGACTCCATAAGGTTTCCAATACATATTAGGTAGTCACTGTCCATGAACAGGACCACAGTTCCCCTGCTGCTACCCTAGTGGTGAGGCTGTAACAGTAGTCCAGTCCGTACTAGAAAACCCAGCTATATAGCATGTAGCTTACACGTACTAAATGTTATCTGTCTTTGTAGGAGGACGAGTTGCTGTATAGTCTCATGGCCCTTCGGCAAATAAGCCAAAACCAATATATCTGTGGGGCCATGATGGTGGCAATTGTAATGTTGCAATGCAGAGGAATGTTGAAAGGCACTTTGTAGAGTGGGATCCCAAACTGCTTCCCGTAGGCGTGGTACATGAAAGGGAACAGCAGGATACGGCAGGCAAAAAATGTGAGCAGGACAAAAGCACCGTTCACTTTGTGCAATAAGGAGTTCTGCAGATTTATCTGTTGGGAAAAACAGTGCACTGTATTAGTATGGATGCCAATGTGATACCAGTCACAATGAACTACTTGTTTATGGGGTCACTCTTCCTACAAGTTTATAGCATATTCATTTTACGGAATAAATAAAGGAGTATATTCTGGGACTTTACTACTGATGAACTTTTTTAGGTCACCTATAACAAATTGGTGGAAGTCCAATTCCCGGCACTCTCACTAATCAGCAGATTGAAAAGGCTGCGGCACGGCCACAAGCACTGCAGCCTCTTCACTGATTAGCAGGCACAGCGCTGTGCATTGTGCCGTGGCTGTGCCCGGTATTGCAGCTCAGTCCCATATTCATATGAGCTGCAGTCCCAGGCAGCCACAACACAACGTATGGTGCTGTGCTTGGTACACAATGAAGAGGCCTCAGAGTCAAACCCACACCAATACACAATAATCGGAACGTCCTTCTCCATGATAGAAATGCCTATTCTTGTCCACAAATACGGACAAGAATAGGACATGATCTATCTTTTTTGCTGGGCCATGGAACAGAAGCGCAGATGCAGACAGCACACAGTGTGCTGTCCACATCTTTTGCGGCCCCATTGAAATTAATGGGTTTGCACCCGATCCGAAAAATTGCGGAACTGACGCAGACAGTAAAATATGGTGGTGGGAATGGGCCCTTTGATCACATAATCCCTGATCAGACTCTCTGGATTCCACAGTCAGTTTCTCTATTCAGTCCTATGAGACTGGCATCGAGTGAAGTCATTTTCTTCCCTGCAATGGTCACAGATATCAAAGAAGGACTTGGACAATTAATGTGAGCACCCACTAATGACTGACCACATGCCGTAGAGAGCTCATGTGTATATCTTTCATGTCACTGGAGTAGAGAGGAGCGTCAAGGCAAGCATTTACTAATGATGCTCTGTGTAAATGGTACTGTTATGGAGGGCAGTGCATGGCTGTCATTGTTATGGAGGCACAGTGTGACTGTTACTGTTATGGGGGAAACTGTGAGGCTGTAGCGCTAGCTCTCTGGCAGGCTGCTCCGGCAGAGAACAACCTATTGGAGTTCTTTGGGTCTGGCACTGCCAGATACTGCTGCCTGCCCACCGGACCCCATTTATTATAAGGGGTCCAGCAGACATACGGCCGCAACTGGCAAATATGCAGGGATTTGGCGGTCAAAAACGCTGCATCCAACAGTTTCTGTCCAGCCTATTCCCGGCATTCTATGTCGGAGTTCACAGCAGCAGATGTGAATAAAGCCTTAGTTTTCTATTCTAAGTAACTTAAAAGGGGTTATCCCAAGAGCTTATCACCTATCCCACTGCTGGGATCCGCAACGGTCACAAGAACTGGGGACCTGTGCTCCACAAGACTGACAGAGATAGCTAAGCACTGTATTCAGCTATTTCTTTGGCAGTCCCTTAAAGATGAATGTACGGTCAGCATGCATGCTCCAGCAGTACCCCAATGATTTAGGAGGACACAGAACCGCCGTTCCCATGGTCATTGGGGGTCTAAATGGTTGGATCCCCACCAATCACTCATATTTTAAATCTTGGAATAACCCCTTTAAGGAAGCAACCTAGACAATTTTTTCACTTATGTCTATGCAGCCCATGACTGGTAGTATCATTGGTGCGCTTTAAATCCCTGTGTCATGGACCATTTCCTCAGGACCTGCACTAGGTATAACACAGTGCCTCCAGCCAAGCTAGGAACGCATCCACCTACCCAATACTGCGGCCAGACCTGCTAAAAGGAAGCATACTTATCTGATCCCCACCAATGGGTCTGGCATCTTCGCTAACCATCCTTGGCTGTCTTGTTCATCTCTACAGCTGTCAACATTCTCTTTGACACCGCTGCAAATCACTGGCCGCAGTAATGTGAAGAATTAACCTGACACAAGGGCCGGTTACCACTGCAACCAGTGATTAGCTGCAGCGGTGTCAAAGCAGATGTGGACAGCGGGGGACCAGTGAAGGTAGCCAAGACCCATCGGTAGAGGGCCAGATAAGTATGCTTTCCTTTTGCAGGTCTGGCCAGGGAAGGGGATTGCCAAAACTCCCCAAAAGGTGGCCAACCCCTTTAATGTCCTGGACAACCTGTTTAATTGTCTTTCCAGTTTTTACAAAAGTGACAAGAGGAAGTGCAGTCATATTGATTCTAAGAGGAGGTCATGCAGTATATGCATTACTGTAGATCACTGCAAAGAGACAAAATGATGTGCCTAAACTTTATAGCAATGCTTTTATATAAATAACTCACTGAAGCCTGACACATACCTGTATAAAAATTTTGCCCAGTGATACAAATGGAGTGCTCATTTCTGCTACTAAGAGACAGCCGACATAAAAATCTCCAATATCGCCTCTTATAAACTGCAAAATAAAAGGAAAAGAGTAAGGGCTTGTTCACACAACCATGTAAAGCCTGTGCTGTGGACCGCAAATTTGCGGTCCGCAATGCACGGGCACCGACCGTGGCCCAGCCGCATGGAGATTGCGGACCCATTCACTTGAATGGGTCCGCGATCCGTCCATTCGGCAAAAAGATAGAACTTGCGCTATCTTTTTGCGCTGCAGAGGCACGGAACGGAACCCCAGGAAGCACTCCGTTCCATACCGCTCCGCATCTCCGAATTTGCGGACCCATTGAAGTGAAGTGATGCGGAATGCACACGAAACGGTGCCCGTGTATTGCGGATCCGCAAATCCGGTCCGCAATATGGCAACGGACAGCACGTGTGAATGAGCCCTAAGAATGTTAAAATCAGCATATCCTAGCGAGAAGACCTTGCAGGAAGAAGTGCATGGTATGACGGCACATGCTGATACAAGTATTATGCTGAACTTGGTGTACCGTAATTAATGCAGCTGACATGTACATGGTGACCTGGAAACCTGTTATTACATCAGATGTATTCAGGTGCAAACGCTACCATTACTACTACTGACTACAGCGGAGTTAAATGTTAAAAAATCAGGTTTCTGTGATGTAAAAAAATGAGACAAAGAAATCATTTCAGAACTTTTTCCACCTTTAATGTGACCTATAAACTGTACAACTCAATTGAAAAACAAACTGAAATCTTTTAGGTAAAGGGAAGAAAAAATATAAAAATCAAATAATATGGTTGCATAAGTGTATTTGTTGAAGCACCTTTTCATTTTATTACAGCACTCAGTCTATTTGGGTATGAGTCTATGAGCATGGCACATTTTGACTTGGCAAGAGTTGCATACTCTTCTTTGCAAAAACACTCAAAATCTGTCCGATTGCGAGGGCATCTCCTGTGCACAGCCCTCTTCACATCACCCCACAGATTTTCAACAATTCCACAACTTTAATCTTCTTCTGGTGAAACCATTCCTTTGTTGATTTGGATGTATGCTTTGGGTCGTTGTCATGCTGAAAGATGAAGTTCCTCTTCATGTTCAGCTTTCTAGCAGAAGCTTGAAGGTTTTGTGCCAATATTGACTGGTATTTGGAACTGTTCATAATTCCCTCTAGCTTAACTAAGGCCCCAGTTCAAACTAAAGAAAAGCACCCCCAAAGCATGATGCTGCCACCACCATGCTTCATTGTGGGTATGGTGATCTTTTGGTGATGTGCAATGTTGTTTTTGCACCAAACATATCTTTTGGAATTATGGCCAAAAAGTTCAACCTTGGTTTCATCAGACCATAACGCCTTTTCCCACATGCTTTTGGGAGACTAGGGATGTGACCTGGCTTGGATGTTTTTCTTCGTAAGAAAAGGCTTTCATCTTGCCACTCTACCCCCATAGCCCAGACATATGAAGAATACGGGAGATTGTTGTCACATGTACCACACAGCCAGTACTTGCCAGATATTCCTGTAGCTCCTTTAATGTTGCTGTAAGCCTCTTGGTAGCCTCCCAGACCAGTTTTCTTCTCGTCTTTTCATCAATTTTGGAGGGACGTCCAGTTCTTGGTAATGTCACTGTTGTGCCATATTTTCTCCACTTGATGATGACTGTCTTCACTGTGTTCCATGGTATATCTAATGCCTTGGAAATTCTTTTGTACCCTTCTCCTGACTGATACCTTTTACCAAAGAGATCCCTCTGAAGCTTTGGAAGCTCTCTGTGGACCATGGCTTTTGCTGTGGGATGCGACTAAGAACATTTCAGGAAAGACCAACTAGAGCAGCTGAACTTAATTTGGGGTTAATTAGAGGCACTGTAAATGATGGCAGGTGTATGCTGACTCCTATGTAACATGATTTTGATTGTGATTGCTTAATTCTGAACACAGCTACATCCCCAGTTATACCACATTATTTTAGTTTTTTTTGTTTTCTTCCCTCCACCTAAAAGATTTCAGTTTGTTTTTCAAATGAATGGTACAGTTTATAGGTCACATTAAAGGTGACAAAAAGTTCTGAAATGATTTATCATTTGTCTCATTTTTTTTACAGCACAGAAACCTGACATTTAAACAGGGGTGTGTAGACTTTTTATATCCACTGTTTATACAGCAGTGTCCTTATATGCAAATTTATAAAACATTACGTATCCAAGAATAGCTACACCTATGTACACTAATCTCACTAGCATGTAGTGTAAGAAGCACGATTAACCCTTTAATGACCAGTCTATTTTGGGCCTTAAAGGGGTATTTCAGAATTTTTTTTAAAAAAGGGCCCCAAATACAGTGAAAAAAAATAACAAAGCTTAGGGTAGGTTCATATCTGTTGGACAAACTCCAGCAGAGGAAGAGACTACTGGAGTTTATTGTATCCAGCATAGGCAGATACCACTGCACACCATTGGACCCCATTGACTATAAGGGCATCCGATGGCTTTCTTGCATAAATGCAGGCTTTCGGCTGGAAAAATACTAGCAGCATTTGTACAGCCTAAAGCCGGCATTTATACCGGAAAGCAGCTGGATCCCCATTGGATCTCATTATAGTCAAAGGGTATCCGGTGGTTTACTGCATCCGGCTATGCTAAATGCGGTAAACTCCGGGAGTCTGTTTCTCTGCTGGTACAGCCTACTGGATTTGCACCGCAGATATGAACCTACCCTTATACTCACCTAGCGGATCGCCACTACTGCTGGTCTGCACTCCTCCCGACACAGCAGGAAATGGCTGTCACCACTGGCTGAGGTGAACCATCACTGGGCTAACTGGTATTCACTGCCATTTTCTGCCGGGAGAGAGGAGCAGAAAATGGTGCTCAGTGGAGACCCGGCACCAATGGAATGGCAGCAGTGAGGGATCAGTGAGGTATGAGGTTTGATATTTTTTACTGCATTTGTAGCCCATTACAAACCCCACCCTGTAATAACCCTTTCGCTGCCAGGATTTGTTTGGACATTTTGCTCCTCTGGTAGCCAGAACATGTTTCACAGTTTTGACATGTACAAATACAGCCTAAATTATGAAATAAATAAAAAATCTGATAAACCTGCCATACCCATATATTTTCTGAAAGCAGACTCCCGGCACATTGTCAAAATGTCACTCAGCACTTTATACACACAGACAACTTTATGCAATTCTGTGTAAAAATGTCATTTTTCAGAACAAATTCATAAAAGTTGATAGGGTAAAACTGTGACCACGCCAAAGGTTTATATGGACAACACCTCTACAAAATAAAATGTTAACATGTGCAGAGTTCACACATATAACTTAGGCCAAATTTGACATGCACATATCTTCATAAAATCACCAGAACTGAAAAGACCCCAAAATCTGGATTTAAAGGGACACTGACAGGCCCAATTAGCATATTTAGGTATATATATGTCAGTACAGGTCTTCTAAAGTCTATAAAAATCATCTAAGTATCCCCCCTGTCCACCTTATAAATACCGAAATATAAAGTTTTATAACCTGCTTGTCCTGTCATCAATCTGCCCAAGGGGCGGCGTTTCATGTCAAAATGCACCCAGCCAGCCGCTCCCAACTGCCGTTCTGAAGCCCCGCCCAGCTCATCAATATTCACTTAGCTGGGCGGCGGCTACAACTCTCCCGACTCACGATCCTGCGCATGGCCCATTCAATCCTCTGGGCACGTCCTCCATCCAATCTTCAGCGCATGCGCCCGGCCGGGGTCACATCGCGCCTGCGTACAGAGCGCTGCAGCCTCTGCTTTATGCGCATGTGCCGGGCACTTGAGTCGGGAGAGTTGTAGCCGCCGCCCAGCTAAGTGAATATTGATGAGCTGGGCGGGGCTTCAGAACGGCAATTGGGAGCGGCTGGCTGGGCGCATTTTGACATGAAACGCCGCCCCTTGGGAAGATTGGTGACCAGACAAGCAGGTTATAAAACTTTATATTTCGGTATTTATAAGGTGGACAGGGGGGCTACTTAGATGATTTTAATAGACTTTAGAAGACCTGTACTGACATATATATACCTAAATATGCTTATTGGGCCTGTCAGTGTCCCTTTAAGATGGAAATTTAAAAAAAGTAACAACCCGTAAAATACAGGGATTATAGTCCTGGAAAACCTATATAGGTATATCCTGAAAGCAGAGTACTTCCTACTGTACAGTACATAAAACATTCAGCCCCACTGCTGGCCCACTTACCAGTCCAATTGGCACAAGGATGGTCAGGATGGATATGTGATGAACAAGCATTAGAAACTCTTTCTGCAGAAGGCTGTTCATTGCAGCGGAGAAGTGATCTTTCCCATTTAAGACTTTGCTGTCTCTACACTTATACCAATGGCGAAGATACATAGCATACATGTCATACACCATGTATGGGATTATTAACCATAAATACGCTGTAGCCAGCCAGTGTCTGTGGGGAAAGATATAGCATTAGTATACCTAGTTTAATGCTTTGCAGCATATTGTATGCCATTACCACTTTGCTTTCCTATAAATGAATATTATATTATTATTATACCATATTATAATATCTTGCAGTTCTCTGGACAAAATCTAATTGCTGGATTATCAGAAGTTCTTGATATTTTGAATAAAGGCACTGTACGTTATCATTTTAATGGCATTCCATTTCCTGCACCCTTGTGTCTTACAGGGTCGCGTAACTTCTTGGTGTGATGTCTAATATTCTACATTTATTGATACATTTTCATTATGTATTTCTTCTTGCGGTAAAATAACTCCCTGGAACAATGGGGGTCACTTATCAAACTGGTGTAAAGTAGACCTGGCTTAGTCGCCCATAGCAACCAATCAGATTCCATCTTTCATTTTGGACATCTCCTTCGCAAAATAAAAGGAGGAATCTGATTGGTTGCTATGGGCACCTAAGCCAGTTCTACTTTACACCAGTTTGATAAATGACCCCCAATATCTCAAGAAATCAAGTAACTATAACCTGTAATATTATTGCTCTCCAGAAATAAAAACAAGGCCCCTCTTGAACTCTTTTAGTGAATTCACCATCACCACCTCCCATAGTCTCACTGCTCTTACTGTAAAGTGTCCTCTTCTATGTTGATGTAGAAACCTTCTTCCCTCCAGACGTAGAGGATGTCCCCTTGTCACAGTCCAGCGTATAAAGCTACTTTCACACTGGTGTTTCTGGGTTCCGCCTGTGACATCCGTTTCAGGGCTCTCAAAACCGCCCAAAATGGATCAGTTCAGCCCCAATGCATTCTGAATGGATAAGGATCCGTTCAGAATGCATCAGTTTGGCTGTGTTTGGGCTCTGTTGCGTTTTTTAGATGGTCACTAAAACGCAGCTCGCAGCGTTTTGGTGACCATCTGACGATGTGGAGCCAAACGGATCCATCATGACTTACAATGTAAGTCAATGGGGACCGATCCGTTTTTCACTGACACAATATGGTTCAATTGAAAACGGATCGCACCAAACGCTAGTGTGAAAGTAGCCTAAACAAACCTCTGTATTGACCTTTAATATATTTACATATTCAATGACCGCAAGAGGAGACTTGAAAACTAATAAGTATTGATTTGCAAAGTATATAAAAAAAAAGTAGTATAATACATAAATGTAATGAAAAAGCTTTAACTTCTCAAACCAGAAAAACCCTATTTTTAAGTGTAACTGCCATTTTTTATTGAATGTGTAAGGCAATTGAGAAAGATTTTTTTCAATACAATTTATTTATTGATTTGACATGTTTTAATGAAAAAACTGATCCCCAAAGTTGAATTTTGGCAGTGTGATGCATGTCCTCATTCTTCAGAGCAGTACTGAATAGTGAAGAGGTGCCGCACTCGCTGCACTGATCTCCCCTCACTGTCTCCCTCATATATTCAATTGCCCTACACATTTAACAAAAAACAAAATGGCAGTCAAAGGCTTTTTCCCCATCTCAGACATTGGGGGCATATCGCTAGGACATGTCTGATGTCCCACCTCTGGGACATGCACCTATACTTTCAACAGAGTCCATAAAGTGCCAAGGGCGCCCAGCGCAAGCGTGGCCGCCCTCCATTCATTACTATGGGAGCGCTAAAAATAGCCGAGTGTATTTTCAGAAGTCCCGTTGAAATGATTGGGAGGCACACCACGCACCGCTCCATTTATTTCTATGGGGCTGAAGGAAATAACCGAGCCAGTGCTCAGCTATTTTCAGCATTCTCATAGGAATAAATGGACATGCAGTGTGCCCTCCAGGACTTAGCGGGCATTGGGACCCGCACCTATCAGACATTGGGGGTATAGCCTAGCGATATGCCCCCAATGTCTGAAATGGGAATACAGTATTTTTTACTGTACAAAATAATGCAATAAAATTTGAACAAAGATGGCTGAAACAGACACCTCGTAGAACATTTGTTCTCTCTACTCTTTTCTGAATTTCTCTAGGCCACTGTTTGGTTATGGCAGTGTTGGCACTACCAGGAATAATGCAGGACCAATGATGTCTGAAACTGTCATAAGATGCTGGTTAGAAAACAATTCTAACATCCAAAATGAGACATGAAAATAACCCTCTACCCTCTCTACCTGAAACAAGGCGCCTCTGCATGATTTTGTGGCCTACATTCTTTTAAAGCTGACTATGACACATACATTATTTAGTTACAGTACATTCCATCTCAGGAAACACCTTGGCCAGGTATCTATTCCATTGTGCGTATCCATCTAATAGTCATATTAAAGGGGTTGTCCAGGACTATAAAAAACCATGTCTGCTACCTTCCACAAACAATGTCACCCCTGTCCATGGGGTTGTGTCTGGTTTTGCAGCTCCGCTCTATTTGAGTTAATGAGCCAGAGCTATAATAACACATACAACCTATGGGCAGGGGTGGTGCTGTTTTTGGAAGAAAGCAGCCATGTGTTCCTAATCCTGGGCAACCCTTTTAAAACGGAAAAAATAAATAAATAAGAAACTCCAGAAAATGTCACTTTTTATTGTCGATTTTGAATGTCTCTAAAGTATAGTTGGCACCAGCCCAGGTGCCTCCAATGCACTCTAAGCCTATAGTGACCTAACTGTAGTGTTAAGGCGTATTCCAGGAAAAAGAGGGTCCTACAAACCCACCTTAATTACACATAACTAGCCTGTAAAAGAAATCTTGTAATATACTTACCTCTCCAAAGTTACTTGGAACAACCTCTTCATAAACCCAGTCAAGCAACGCTCCTCTTCTGCCAACGTCCCATCCTTTGCCTGGGCTATGGACGTTTACACTGCCTGGCCCTGCCACTCAAAGTGCAGAGGGCACGGCAGTTGCAGGGAGAACGGAGCCTCTCGGTGTAACAGCAAGGCCCACGTTGCTCCTAGAGGCTCATTTGCATAAATTTAAAGTACATTTTTCTCTGAAATGCCAGCACATATGGGGATGGGAAGAGGATTGATAGCTTCTACTGAACAGCGCACATGTCTCAGGTCAGCCTGTTTTACTGCTATAAATCTGCTGGTAGAAGACCTTTCAAGGGTTCTCCAGGAATCGTTTAAAAAGACCACCAGCAATCTGTCCTAGAATATGAGCAACAGCAGAGCAGTCTAGGGGGTGAGGGGGCTCTACAATAGATGGTAATCATGTGATCCTGCCTATGATATGCCATCATTGCTGGGCAGCCTGACAGGAACACTCACTCATATGTAGTACAGATGTAGTAGAGTTAACACACATGCTTTATGAGAAGTGTTACCTAAACTAAATGCGTTAAGCAAACACCTTCAATTGCTTTTCAATGGCTTTTGTTTCAAGATAACGCGATGAGTTAAGAAATTTGAGTGAGGGGTTTGAGTGTTAACCCTGCTACATCTGTATATGCAAGTGCCAGAGTGTAGTGTGTAGTACTGCCCCTCACCACCCTAGGCAGCTCTGCAAGTGGAGGTAACCAGTCCTGCTCACGTTCTAGAACAGGTTGCTGTCAGCCATTTTAAATTATTCCTGGAGAACCCCTTTAAGTAAACAATGGCAAGAAAATGTTAATTGACTTTTTCAATGGCTTTTGTGAGGTGAGATGTGATATCACAAGTTGATTTGACGGATCCGTCTTCAAATGCTTTCAGTTCACTTGCGTTTTTTTTCCAGATCCGGCATGTAATTCCGGCAAGTGGACTACACGCCGGATCTGGACAACGCAAGTGTGAAAGAGGCCTTAAAGGGGTTTTCCATGTTCAGGGGCCTTTCAGCTAGTCCCCCAATGTCCATATACTTGCTGAAGTAAGCATACATACCTCCCCCCCCCCCCCCCCCCCCCCCCATTGCTGGGTGCCACCTCCTTCGGTCCCTCTCTGCCACTGGTGCATTCCAGTTCCACGTGTAAACATCTGGTTTGACAGAGGTCATATGTGCTACTGCAGACAATGACTGGTAGCAGTAGTGACGTGTTCCCTGTGCATCACATGAACCATTAATGCGACGCAGACACATCACTGGCTGCAGGATAATCTATGACCCCTATCAAACTGGATGCTGACACGCAGGAAAAGAGTGTGGTAGTGGCAGTGGGAGACCGAAGGAGATGAAGCCCAGCTATGGAGGGCACATAATTGTGGTTCCCTCTGGAGATCCGCAAAGTGGCTGGGTCAGGCTCAAAGGCCTCCGAACGTGGACAACCCCTTGAATTTGATATAAATATTAAAATGATAAATTAATCTGCACACATGAAAGGTTATGTGTCCCTGTTCTCTTGCACTTACCTGCCATACTTCACATCTTTGCAGGAGGTTATAACAATTATCCCAGACACAGCAGCAATAACTCCATGAATAGAGGAAACAATTCTGAAAACAAAAAATAAAAGAAATGCTGAAATATGTCTATCCTGTGGCTAAGTTGTACTAGGTTCTAAGGGGTCACAATAAGGAACCACTAACAGCCTATGGGATCATGCTGATTTCACAAAGAAGCATATGGAGGTCTTTCTGTGGCTTCCTTCAGAATGACACCTGAATGTGGTTGCCATACATTGCCAGTGTACCTGTGGCTCCTTGGCACTGAAGTGTCAGGACAAGCTCAGATCATTCCTAGTACACTCTACAACTACATTGTACTACTTAAAACCTACAAATTCAGCTGTGCCGATAACATCAATACACTCTGCACCCGCTCCCAACACAGAAAGCCATGATATGGTATGGGAAATTGTTTAGTGGGGTCCTCATGCTGTAGAGCTGCTTTAGCGGTCCCTGTGCCTACCAGTGTATTAGCGGTATTACTATGGTTACTGTTGGATTTCATTCCCTGACTATAAAATCACCGGCTGTGAAGAGTCTAAGACTAATTCTGAAGTTAGGCTACTTTCACACTAGCGTTCGATCGGATCCGTTCTGAACGGATCCGATCATATTAATGCAGACGGAGGCTCCGTTCAGAACGGATCCGTCTGCATTATATTGGCAAAAAAAAAGTGTGAAATTTGCCTGAGCGGATCCGTCCAGACTTACAAGTCAAATGGGGGACGGATCCGCTTGAAGATTGAGCCATTTTGTGGCATCTTCAAACGGATCCGTCCCCATTGACTTACATTGTAAGTCTGGATGGATCCGCACGCCTCCGCACGGCCAGGCGGACACCCGAACGCTGCAAGCAGCGTTCAGGTGTCCGCCTGCTGAGTGGAGCGGAGGCTGAACGCCGCCAGACTGATGCAGTCTGAGCGGATCCGCATCCATTCAGACTACATCAGGGCTGGACGGAAGCGTTCGGGTCCGCTCGTGAGCTCCTTCAAACGGAGCTCACGAGCGGACAGCCGAACGCTAGTGTGAAACTAGCCTTAAAGGGGTTCACCCATCTCATACATTGGTGGCATATCGCTAGGATAAGCAGCAAACTCAGGTTTTTTCAGAAGTCCCATAGAAATGAATGCGAAGAGCAGCCAGCGCTATATTAACTTCTATGGGATTGATGGAAATGGCCAAGTCAGCTCGACTATTTTCAGCAGTCCCATAGAAATGAATGCGAAGAGCAGCCAGCGCTATATTAACTTCTATGAAATTGATGGAAATGGCCAAGTCAGCTCGACTATTTTCAGCAGTCCCATAGAAATTAAATTAATGGAGGGCGGCCGTGGCATGCGCAGTCCTTCTCTTTGCGGGCTCTGTATTCCACCTTCTACACCTCCGGGACCCGCATCTATCAGATATTGTTGCGATATACCCCCAATGTATGAGATGGACCATACCGTACAGCACAGCGGGACGTGACTTGCCACCCAGCGCCGTACTATTACGGCGCGCTGATCGAGTGGGTGCAGGAGCTGCGCCTGCCCGATCAGCGGTGGGGTCCGGCAGTCACTGATAGCTGGACCCCTGCTGTATAAACCGGCATCGGTGAAAACACTGATACTGGCGCATTAACCCTTGATGTGCCGCGGTCAGGGCTGACCGTGGCACGCGCGATGTCCGTGCGGGGATCAGAGCAGCCATCGGGTCCCCGCGCTGCTGTGACGGGGACCCGATGGCAGAGAAGGCAGCCCAATGCCTTCCTTAGGCATCATGGCTGCCTTCCATGTAACCCTGTGAGATCCAGCCCCCTGGATCTCTAAGGAAGCAGGCTGTTAGTGTATTACTCTGGTAATACACTTACAGCCAATACATTACAATACAGAAGTACCGTATTGTGATGCATTGTAAAGGGCATCAGACCCCCAAAAGTTGAAGTCCTAGAGTGGGACAAAAAAAAAAGTGGAAAAAAAAAGTTAACGTTTGCATTTATACAAGCAGGCAAATAATGCGAGTTTGTGAGCGTTCACGTGTTAGATTTTTAAGTGTGTGCTTGTATTAAGTGTGTGACTAGATTACGTGACTTGAGATTCAAGGACTTTAGGAGGGGACTACAGTTAGATTCTTATCACTGCACTAGATTGTATTTTTCTCTTTTATTGCGTAATCCCCCCTTAGTATGTGTTCCATTATTGACAGCTCAGTCCAGTGCACATCTTGTCTGATGCATGCAGTCCTGGAATAGCCGTTTGAGGGTGCATATCTTTGTTCAAAATGTGAGCAAATTGCCCGTTTGGAATCGCACATCGAGTATCTAACAGAGCGAATTTCAACACTGAGAAGCGTTGACAATTTGGAAAAGAGTTTGCTGCTCACTGAGCAGGCACTCTATGGGGTAGATGTGGGGTAGGGTGGTAGCGAGGAGGCTCAGGAAAGTGAGGCTGCAAACTGGGTAACAGTTAGAAAGCGGGGTAGAGGGAAGAGTGCCAGGGAGGCTAGCCCTGATCTGACACACCCCAACAAGTTTGCACGTTTGGCAGATAAGGGGGGATGTCGGTTCAGGGAGAGCACTGCTGCAGCCAGACACTTCCTCTGCCAGTCAGGGGAATGTCCGCTCCAGTAAGCAGGGGACATGGAGAGCAGGCCAGGCCAGACAGGTGCTGGTAGTGGGGGACTCAATTATTTGGGGTACAGATAGACCGGGATCGTCAAATGGTAGGTTGTCTTCCTGGCGCCTCGAGTTCGACACATCGCAAATCTGGTTGACAGATTACTGGAAGGGGCTGGAGAAGATCCAGCGGCCAAGTTAAAGGCAGGTGGAGCGTCCTTAAAAATTATTAATTCCGAAATACTACTGGTACCACAAGCCACACAAGAAAGGCAGCGGAAGATTAGGGAGGTTAACAAGTGGCTTAAGAACTGGTGTAGTAAGGAGGGGTTTGGGTTCCTGGAGAACTGGGCCAACTTCTCTGTTGGCTACAGGCTCTATCGTAGGGGTGGGCTGCACCTCAATGGGGAAGGGGCAGTTGTGTTGGGGGAGAAGATGGCTAGAAGGTTGGAGGAGTGTTTAAACTAGGGACTGGGGGGGGAGGGAAATTACATTATAGGAGGGGAAGATAGTGCGGATAGAGACCGGGGGCAGGGTAATGGGACTGGGGGAGGAATGGAAGGAGGGACTAGAACAGTTCAGAAGGAAAAGTGTAGCGTAAAAAATATACATAAACCTCTTAAATGTATGTATACTAATACCAGAAGCCTGACTAATAAAACTGGGGAACTGCAATTAGTGATGTGTGAGGAGGACTATGACATAGTCGGAATAACAGAGACATGGCGGGATGATAGCTATGACTGGGCGGTTTATGTACAGAGTTACAGTCTGTTTAGAAAGGATCACCAAAACCGGAGAGGGGGAGGGTTCGGCCTTTATATAAAGTCCTGTCTAAGGCTCCATTCACACATCCGCAATTCCATTCCGCATTTTGCGGAACGGAATTGCGGACCCATACATTTCTATGGGGCCGCACGAAGTGCGGCCCCGATCCGGAATTGCGGACCAGCACTTCCGGGTCCGCAATTCCGATCCTGAAAAAAATAGAACATGTCCTATTCTTGTCCGCAATAGCGGACAAGAATAGGCATATTCTCTTAGTGCCGGCAATGTGCGGTCCGCAAAATGCTGAATGCACATTGCCGCTGTCCGTGTTTTGCGGATCCGCAAAACACACGCGGATGTGTGAATGGACCCTACAGCCCACAGTCCGAGAAGATATAAGTGAGGGACATGAACATGTGGAGTCACTGTGGGTAGAAATACATGGAGGCAAAAGCAATAATAAAATATTAATTCGGAGTTTACTATAAACCACCTAATATACCAAAGTCCACAGAAAATCTACTACTAAACGAGATAAACGAGGCGGCAAATCATAATGAGGTGGTTATTATGGGGGACTTCAACTACCCAGGTATAGACTGGGAAACTGAAACTTGTATATCTAATAAGGGTCCATTCACACGTCCGTTGTTTCTTTCCTGATCTGTTCCTTTTTTTGCGGAACAGATCTGGACCCATTCATTTTCAATGGGTCCTGAAAAAAATCGGACAGCACAATGTCTGACTTTTTTTCAGGACCCATTGAAAATGAATGGGTCCAGATCTGGTCCAGATCTGTTCCGCAAAAAACGGAACAGATCAGGAAAGAAACAACGGACGTGTGAATGGACCCTAAAGGAGACAGGTTCTTGGCAATAACCAAAGACAATTACCTCTCCCAAATGGTTAAGGACCCGACTAGAGAGGCAGCCATACTGGGCTTAGTATTAACCAATAGACCTGACAGAACAGATGTGCAGGTCCGGGGACACCTGGGAAATAGTGACCATAAAGTAATAACCTTCCAGTTATCATGCAAAAGAGTGTTTCTTAGGGGGAGGAACAAAAAATACCAAACTTCAAAAAAGCTAAATGTAGCTAAGAGAGGCCATAGTCCTAACTAACTTGGACAAAGTCCTCAAAAATAAAAATACAGCCACAAAATGGGATATTTTTAAAAGCATCCTAAAATCTAATTGTGATTGGTACATACCTTATGGGAATAAAAGGTTAAGTAACAGGAAGAAACCAATGTGGATAAATAGAACTGTAAAGAAAGCAACAAATGCCCCAAAAAAAGCATTTAAATCACTAAAACAGGAGGGTAGCGAGGAAGCACTGAAAAACTGTAAGGAAAAGAATTGAGCTCTATAGTGCCGGCCAGCTTGAAGTCAAGGTAACCATGCCCCCTAACCGTCCCCTCTTGCCTGAGAGTGACAGCCTGCAGTGCAGCCGTGATTCCCCAAGTCTTGCGCATGCGCACTGTGCCACTGAAACCCAGCTAACAGCGACAGCAGGAGATGGGATAGTGCATTACTACAGAGCACACCGCGCATGCGCGAGACTAGTTGTCTTTTTTCTAAAGTGAATAACCCTAAAGTTGATAATCTTTCAGGGTACTGTATCCAACCATTCCAGTTATTACTTTAGTTGCCCTCCTCTGAACCCTCTCCAGCTCTGCTATGTCTGCCTTGTTCACAGGAGCCCAGAACTGTACACAGTACTCCATGTGTGGTCTGACTAGTGATTTGTGGTAGGACTATGTTCTCATCATGGGCATCTATGCCCCTTTTGATGCAACCCATTATCTTATTGGCCTTGCCAGCAGCTGCCTGACACTGGTTTTTACAGCTGAGCATACTTTCACACTGGCGTTTTGGCTTTCCGTTTGTGAGATCCGTTTCAGGGCTCTCACAAGCGGTCCAAAACGGATCAGTTTTGCCCTAATGCATTCTGAATGGAAAAGGATCCGCTCAGAATGCATCAGTTTGCCTCCGATCAGTCTCCATTCCGTAAATAGGATACAGCGGCTCACTGCTACTTCGTATGGATAGGTGCTCCATTCCGCTCTGGCCTGCAGCGTTTTGCCGTCCGCTTGACGAAACTGAGCCAAACTGATCCGTCCTGACACACAATGTAAGTCAATGGGGACAGATCCGTTTTCTCTGACACAATCTGGCACAATAGAAAACGGATCCGTCTCCCATTGACTTTCAATGGAGTTCATGACGGATACGTCTTGGCTATGTTACAGATAATACAAACGGATCCGTTCATGATGGATGCATGTGATTGTATTATTGTAAAACTCGAGTGTGAAAGTAGCCTTAGTTTGCTGTTTACTAAATTCCTAGGTCCTTTGCCATGTCAGTGTTACCGAGTGTTTTACCATTTAGTATGTACACACTCAGTGTTAGGCCGAATGCACACGGCCGTTGTTCACGGCCGTGAGCGGTCCGTGGAACCGCGGCCTGGATTCCTCCTGAGAGCAGTATAGATCATACCAGTGTATCACTGTATTGCGGCGGCAGCAGGGAGCGCACGGGGTCATAGCAACCCATGACGCCGTGCGCTCCTGCTCTCAGGAGGAATCCAGGCCGCGGTTCCACGGACCGCTCACGGCCGTGAACAACGGCCGTGTGCATTCGGCCTTAAACCTCATCTGCCACTTATCTGCCCAAGCCTCCAATCTATCCAGATCCCTGTGTAGCATTATACTGTCCTCTTCCATGTTAATTACTTTACACAGTTTAGTGTAATTTGCATGCTGCAGTTTGCTCTCCGGTATGAGAACAGAACAGAATGCATTTTGGAGCATTCCATTCTGTTCAGTTACGTTTTGTCCCCATTGACAATTAATGGGGACAAAACGGAAGCTTTTTTTTCCGGTATTGAGCCCCTATGACGGATCTCAATACAGAAAAAACATTAATGCTAGTGTGAAAGTAGCCTTACAAGGTCATATTGATAACATGTTTATATACGGTGAATGAATGAACAGTGAGTTAGCATGTAAAGTCAAGAAAGTCCTACTCACAGTCACAAGTTCCTACTGCCCTTCTAACAAGGCTCAAGACCAATGCAATTCAAATATAGTTTGACCTTACAATGACTACCCATATCTGTGCGTTATCATGGCAGCAACAGCCTGAAAGACCAGATAACAGTCCAGGAGCAAAGACATTCTTTAGCAACGTGGAAGCATGATCTACTACACTACAAATCACAACTGAGACCACCCATACACAGCATGCAGGGCCATCTCCAAATAAAGTGTTCTCTAGGCTAGGTTTCAAAGCTACCTACGCAGCATAGGAAAATCTAAAAACGTACAGTAAAATGAGGTCTGAATACATGGAGCAGCTGTAGCGGCTAGGCTTGCAGATATTTTTGCCTTGCAAATGCCCTGATTAAAGAACATAGAACTTCTAGCCTGCACAAGCACATTGACAATGCTTCCTTTTTGTGCAGCTCATGCTTTTATTTGGTTGCAATGAGCAATTTGATCTCCATTTTATAAGCAAATTTATAATAATGAGATTTTCCTATTCAAGTCTAGGATAGGAATACCCATCGGAATGTAGTGCCAGAGGTGTCTAGTGTTTAGGGATTCTGTCACCAGTTTTTGACCCCCCATTCAAAAATATGGTTCTGTGCATGGAGCTCTTGTGATTCCTAATGTGGTCTTATAACCTAAATCTGTAGGCTCATTTTGTGTAAAAAACGTTTTATCTAACCTGTCATTCATCTCACTAAGGTGCCCAGGGGGATGCTCATGTCTTCCAGATGCCGCCCGCACCCGCCGCCGTTCGTGCCCAGCTCCTCCTTTGCTGTCATCAGCGCCGCCTCAGAATCCTTTGCTACGCCTCCGGCTCTCCCTCACTCCCCCCTTCTTCTTCAGGTCATCGGGAGGTTGAGCGAAGTGCTGGCGCATGCGCACTTCGCTCCATGAAGCCGAACGGAGAAGTCCGCACGGGCGCATCAGGCACAGGCCTGTGCGCATGCACGGGATGTTAGAGAAGAAGGAGGGGGGAGTGAGGGAGAGCCGGAGGCGTGGCAAAGGATTCTGAGGCGGCGCTGATGACAGCAAAGAAGGAGCTGGGCACGAAAG